>NC_052071.1:59842748-60148998 GCF_015852505.1 Tachyglossus aculeatus
ATTAATGTCTGTCTAGATTGTAAGCTCATAATGGACAGGGAGCATGTCTTCCAACTCTATTATACTGTTATACTCTTCCAAGTGCTTAGTACAGTGCTCTGCACTCAATCAGCACTCAAAAAATGCCATTGATTGATTTGATTGATTAAGGAGTGTGGCCTAATGGATAGAACACAGGCATGGAAGTCAGAAGGACCTAGAGTCTAATCCTGGTTCCACCACTGGTCTGCTGTGTGATCTTGGGCAAGCTACGTAACTTCTCTGTGCCTCAGCTACCTCATCTGCACCTGTATATATGTATATATGTTTGTATGTATTTATTACTCTATTTATTTATTTTATTTGTACATATTTATTCTATTTATTTTATTTTGTTAATATGTTTGTTTTGTTGCCTGTCTCCCCCTTCTAGACTGTGAGCCCACTGTTGAGTAGGAACGTCTCTATATGTTGCCAACTTGTACTTCTCAAGCGCTTAGCCCAGTGCTCTGCACACAGTAAGTGCTCAATAAATACGATTGAATGAATGAATGAGTGAATGGGGATTAAGACTGTGAGCCCCAAGTGGGACACACACTGTGTCTAACCTGATTACCTTGTATCTACTCCAGTGCTTGGAGTCAGAGGTCATGGGTTCAAATCCCAGCTCCGCCACTTGTCAGCTGTGTGACTTTGGGCAAGTCACTTCACTTCTCTGAGCCTCAGTTACCTCATCTGTAAAATGGGGATGAAGACTGTGAGCACCATGTGGGACAACCTGATCACCTTGTATCCCCCTCCTCCTTGCTTAGAACAGTGCTTTGCACATAGTGAGTGCTTAATAAATGCCATCATTATAACAGTGTTTGGCACATCGTAAATGCTTAACAGATACCATAATACCCAGATATCCAGATTATCTTTCTACTGAAACTCTCTGGACATGTCACCCCCCTCCTCAAAAATCTCCAGTGGTCGCCTATCAACCTTCGCATGAAGCAAAATCTCCTCACCCTCGGCTTCAAAGCTGTCCATCCCCTCGCCCCCCTCCTACCTCACCTCCCTTCTCTCCTTCTCCAGCCCAGCCCACACACTCCGCTCCTCTATCACTAACCTACTCACTGTGCCTCGTTCTCCCCTGTCCCGCCATCTACCCCTGGCCTCCATCCTACCTCTGTCCTGGAATGCCCTCCCTCCTCACATCTGCCAAACTAGCTCTCTTCCCCCCTTTAAAGCCCTACTGAGAGCTCACCTCCTCCAGGAGGCCTTCCCAAACTGAGCCCCCCTTTTCCTCTGCACCTCCTCCCCTCCCCATCACCTCACCTCCCTCCCTCTGCTCTATCCCTTTCCCTCCCCACAGCACTTGTGTATATTGGTACATATTTATTATTCTATTCATTTTATTAATGATGTGGTTATATCCATAATTCTATTTATCTATTTTGATGGCATTGATGCCTGTCTACTTATTTTGTTTTGTTGTTTGTCTCCCCCTTTGGTACTGTGAGCCATTGTTGGGTAGGGATGTCTCTGTTACCGAAGTGTACTTTCCAAATGCTTAGTCCAGTGCTCTGCACACAGTAAGCGCTCAATAAATACGATTGAATGAATGAATAAAAAAAAATAAGGGGTACGGTAACCAACTTCCAACAGCAGTCACTTTGATTAGTCACCCTACCCTCAATGCAACCCAGCCCTTCAGACCTCTAGCCCATCACCCAGATCTCCTTTTCCACGACATACGGCGCTGCCAGGGGTGGAACAGGAACCCCTGGCAGAAACATTATTAGCAGAAATACGGTACTCTCTCCGAGGCAACGGCTACTGTACAGTTATACTGTCACTAGGATGGTTTCTTTCAAATGGTTCATTTCTTTTCTGCTGAGAATTCAGGACCAATATAGCTTGGCTTTATGCATCATTAGAGATTTACAATTACTTGGCTAGAGCTTGTTTCTGGGACCCAATCTCTCGTGGCTGATGCTGTCAGCATCCTGCCGGGCAGAGCCCAGGGTCGACACCTCATAGCGGTGAAGTGATTTGTGAAAGAAATCCCAAGGTGGCTGCCAAAATCCCCCCAACACCTCTCCTGTCCCTTCACCCTGAAATTCTTATAGCAAACCCCCTGGAGGACCAGAATTGACATTTTTTGTCCAGTTGAGGAGGTGCTCAGTTAGATATCTTCCAGAGGTCTTTGCTGGGGGCTTTCCTCTTCCAAACAGCCATGCGTGAGGCTGGGATTGTAGTGAACGCTTCTGCTTAGGGCGGCCTTCTGTCCAGCTCTATGCCATGCAGAGGGTGGCTGTCTGCCCGATTCTAGACCAGCCAGTCTGCCTCCATTTACATCAGAATATGACCACCCCATGGGGATGGTCCAGTATCTAGCTGCCCTCATAGGGCGGCCATCCATCTGATTTTTTTTTAAATGGTATTTGTTAAGCACTTACTAGGTGCCAGGCACTGTACTGGTGTAGAGACAAGCTAATCAGACTGGACACAGTCCCTGTCCCACATGGGGTTTAGAGTCGATGAGGGAACTGAGGCACAAAGAAGTGAAGTGACTTGCTCAAGGTCACAGAGCTGGTAAATGGCAGACTCAGGATTAGAGCCCTGGTCCTTATGAGTCCCGAGTCCATGCTCTTTCCACTAGGCCATGCTGCCACTCTGATTCTACACCGTGGGGACAGTGTAGTGTCCAGCCGACCTATCCCTTTTGTGTCCAGAGTTTTTATCATCAGTGAGCTGATTCTGGCAGAGTTCTGCAGTTCCCAGGGACTTGGGAGGGGAAATACAGTGGCTCTGAAGCCAGTCAGAGAGGCCAGAGGCCCCCCACCCAGGGGTCACGCTCAAGATTCTCTGGGTTTTCATAAAGAACCTCTCCTTATGTCCTCAATCAGACAATTTTGTTCCTAAACATTCACTTCTTTACTCTCAAAGATCCAAGGACCCTCATTCTAGACTGTAAGCTCGTTGTGGGCAGGGACTGTGTCTGTTAATTGTTATATCAGACTCTCCCAAGCTCTTAGTACGTGGCTCAGTGGAAAGAGCACGGGCTTTGGAGTCAGAGGTCATGGGTTCAAATCCCAGCTCTGCCAGTTGTCAGCTGTGTGACTTTGGGCAAGTCACTTCATTTCTCTGTGTCTCAGTTACCTCATCTGTAAAATGGGGATTAAGACTGTGAGCCCCACATGGGACAACCTGATCACCTTGTAATCTCCCCAGCGCTTAGAACAGTGCTTTGCACATAGTAAGCGCTTAATAAGTGCCATCATTATTAGTAGTAGTAGTAGTAGTACGGTGCTTTGCACACACTATGTGCTCAATAAATAAGATTGAATGAATGAATGATTTTTTACTGAGTGACTACTGTGTGCAAAGCACTGTACTAAGCACTTGGGAGAGTACAGTGTAAATGAGATAGTAGACACATACCAGGCCCACAACGAGCTTACACTCCAGAGAGGCCATCCGTTGCTGAATTGGACTTCCCAAGCGCTTAGTACAGTGCTCTGCACATAATAAGCGCTCAAAAAATGCAATTGAGTGAATGAATATTATATCCCCCAAGTACTCTGAAGAGTGCACTGCCCTCAGGAGACGCTCTGTCAATAGAACTGATGCAAATACTGATGGGAACCTTCCTGTTGTATGACCTTGGGTAAGTCCCTTAACCACTCTGTGCCTCAGTTTCCACACCTGCCAGTTGGGATTGAAGTACTCTCCCTCTTTTTGAAACAGCTGAACTGTACAGGGAACAGAGACCATGTCTGATCTGGTTCTCTCATCTCTACCCCAGTTCTGAGCAGAGTGCTTGACACAGAGTCAGAACCTAAGAAAAAACAACATTAGTTAGCAGGGCATCTATTGTTTGGTGAGAATCACTTGGTGAAAGGATTTGCCCGAGAACGTCATTTAGAAACTTCAGCTGCCTGAGTTATTTTTTCATTGCTCAGTTTTATTAATTCACTTGGAAGCATTTTTGGTTTTTTGTTGTTATTTTTTTTCCTTAGGTATCCGTTGAAAACCACGTGTCAGATATTGCATTAGCACTCTTGGTGAGCACTTCATTTCTCCGGCGAAAATGGTAGCAATTTGCAATTGATTATTCGGTTAGGAACTCATACATAGTACAAGAAAAACACAATTGAGAGGCCCGATAACGTATTTCAATTCTATGTAATATACATCGTAAATTACCATTTACAATGTAAGTTAATACAGCAGGATACAAAGAAAAGCACAAACACAAATAATAAGAAAAGAAGAACCTTCCTAAAAGATAATGTGATTTCAAGAGTGAATTGGAGAGTGAAGGCGAAGGATAAAGGGAGACAGGGGAGAGAAAGGGGATAGAGAGAGAGACAGGAAGGGAGAGGAAGAGAGAAAGAAGCTAGAGAGAAGAGTCAGAGAGGGTGGGAAGAAAGGAAAAAGGGTTTCAATTTTTCCTTCAACGCTGAGCCTGCCTCAGTTTCCCCCACTTGGTAATAACAATGATAACTAGTATTTGTTAAGTCCTTACTATGTGCCAGGCATGGTACTAAGCACTGGGTGTGGACACAAGCAAATCAGATTGGACACACCCGGAATCTCGTGGTGTTCACAGTCTCAATCCCCATTTCACAGATGAGGTAACTGAGGCACAGAGAAGTGAAGTGCCTTGAGCCAAGCCGGGAAGACCCTGCCCAGAGATCTTCTTCCAGCCGATTCTTTTCAATACAAATTCTGATTCCAGTTCCACAGAGAGCCATTTATGACCTCGGCCTACCAACTCTGTTATAGTATACTCTTCCAAGCGCTTAGTACAGTGCTCTGCACACAGAATGCACTCAATAAATACAATCGATTGATTGATTGATCCACCAATCATTCCGTGGTATTCCTGAATACTTGTTGTGTGCAGAATATTGTCCTCTGTACTTGGAAGAGTACAATACAGTAAACTGCCAGCTCGCTGTGGGCAGGGACTATGTCTGTTTATTGTTATATTGTACTCACCCAAGCGCTTGCTACAGTGCTCTGCACATAGTAAGCACTCAAAAAATGTGATTGGTTGATTTATTGATTAGTCAAATGCAGTAGTGTGGGTCCAGGGGTCCATGGGAGTGGAGCCCTGAAGCATGGAGGGTCAAGAATGAATTTGCGAATCAATCAATCAATCAATCAATTGTATTTATTGAGCACTTACTGTTTGCAGAGCACTGTACTAAGTGCTTGGGAAGTCCAAGTTGGCAACATATAGAGACAGTCCCTACCCAACAGTGGGCTCACAGTCTAAAAGGGGGAGACAGAGAACAAAACCAAACATACTAACAAAATAAATTAAATAGAATAGATATGTACAAGTAAAATAAATAGAGTAATAAATATGTACAATCATATATACATATATACAGGTGCTGTGGGGAAGGGAAGGAGTTAAGATGGGGGGGATGGAGAGGGGGACGAGGGGGAAGTGAAGTAACTTGCCCAAGGTCACACAGCGGACAAGTGGCAAAGCAGGGATTAGAACCCAGGTCCTCCTGACTCCAAGGCCCCAGCGTGGCTCAATGGAAAGAGCACAGGCTTGAGATTCAGAAGGTCATGGGTTCTAATCCTGGATCCACCACTCGTCTGTTGTGTGACCTTAGGCAAGTCACTTCACTTATCCGTGCCTCAGTTAGCTCATCTGTAAAATGGAGATCGCGACTGTGAGCCCCACATGGGCCAGGGACCGCATCCATCCCGATTTACCCGCATCCAACCTCAGCGTTTAGTACAGTGCCTGGCACCTAGTAAGTGCTTAACAAGTATTACGATTATTATTATGAACCATGGAACACTGAAACATGGAGGGCTGAATGCAGTAGCGTGGGATATGGAGCACTGGGGCGTGGAGGGTTGAGCACAGAAGTGTGGGTCATGGAGTATTGGAGCCTGGAGGGGCAAGCATAGTAGAGAGTGTGATGGAGCACTGGAAGACGGAGGATGGAGTGCGGTAGTGTTGAATGAGGAGCGGGCACAGTGGATCATGCCCAGTGTCTGGGGCTGCGGCTGGGCAGCGATCAGGGCGGCCCCAGATGTGGCAGAACCTGAGCCCTTCGGCGGCAGAAATGGCGCCCATGACAAGGCCGGTCACCCGGTTGGCCCCTGACCTCAGTGAGCCCAATATATATGTATATATGTTTGTACATATTTATTACTCTATTTATTATTTATTTTACTTGTACATAATCTATTCTACTTATTTTATTTTGTTAGTATGTTTGGTTTTGTTCTCTGTCTCCCCCTTTTAGACTGTGAGCCCACTGTTGGGTAGGGACTGTCTCTATATGTTGCCAACTTGGACTTCCCAAGCGCTTAGTACAGTGCTCTGCACACAGTAAGCGCTCAATAAATACGATTGATTGATTGATCTAGCACATAGTGAACACTTAAGCAGTGCCAACAAGAGCAGCAGGAAGCGTTTGACCAAAGGAGACTGGAGCATGCCTGAGAACAGGCCTGGAGCATAATAAGTGTTAAACACATTCCATTTCTAGAGAAGCAGTGTGGCTCAGTGGAAAGAGCCCGGGCTTGGGAGTCAGAGGTCATGGGTTCGAATCCCAGCTCTGCCACATGCCTTCTGTGTGACCTTGGGCAAGTCACTTAACTTCTCTGAGCCTCAGTTACCTCATCTGTAAAAGGGGAATTAAAAATGTGAGCCCCACGTGGGACAACCTGATCACCTTGTATCCCCCAGTGCTTAGAACAGTGCTTTGCACATAGTAAGTGCTTAACAAATGCTATTATTATTATTATTATTATTATTATTATTATTTAAAAAAGCCTCTGGTGTCTCTAGCCTTACTTACTGCAAGGTGGAAGAAGCCAAGCCATATGTCTGGGGATCCTGCTGCTGCTGTTAACTTTTCCATCCTGGGCAGAGAGGATAATAATAATAAAAGTAATAATAATAATTGTGGTATTTGTTAAGTGCTTACAGTGTGCCAGGCACCATTCTAAATGCTGGGCTGGATACAAGCAAATCTGTAATTTATATATTTGTATTTATGTTAATGTCAGTCTCCACTCTAGACTGTAAGCTCCTTATAGGCTGGGAATGTGTCTTTTTGTTGTGTTGTACTCTTCCAAGCACTTAGCACAGTGCTTTGCACACAGTAAGTGATTAATAGTTATCACCCTATCTCCCTCCTACCATTTATTTCCAAACTCCTTAAATGAGTTGTCTACACCCGCTGCCTCTAATTCCTCAATGCCAACTCTCTCCTCGACCCCCTCCAATCTGGCTTCCGTCTCCTACAATCCACCGAAACTGCCCTCACAATGGTCACCAATGACCTCCTGCTTGCCAAATCCAATGGCTCCTACTCTATCCTAATCCTCCTTGACCTCTCAGCTGCCTTCGACACTGTGGACCACCCCCTTCTCCTCAACATGCTATCCAACCTTGGCTACACAGACTCTGTCCTCTCCTGGTTCTCCTCTTATCTCTCTGGCCGTTCATTCTCAGTCTTTTTTGTGGGCTCCTCCTCCCCCTCCCATCCCCTTACTGTAGGGGTTCCTCAAGGGTCAGTTCTCGGTCCCCTTCTGTTCTCTATCTACACTCACTCCCTTGGTGAACTCATTCGCTCCCACAGCTTCAACTATCATCTCTAGGCTGATGACACCCAAATCTACATCTCTGCCCCTGCTCTCTCTCCCTCCCTTCTGGCTCGTGTCTCCTCCTGCCTTCAAGATATCTCCATCTGGATGTCTGCCCGCCATCTAAAACTCAATATGTCCAAGACTGAACTCCTTATCTTCCCTCCCAAACCCTGCCCTCTCCCTGACTTTCCCATCACTGTTGACGGCACTACCATCCTTCCTGTCTCACAAGCCCGCAACCTCGGTGTCATCCTCGACTCCGCTCTCTCATTCACCCCTCACATCCAATCCGACACCAAAAACTGCCTGTCTCATCCACAACATCGCCAAGATCTGTCCTTTCCTTTCCATCCAAACTACTACCCTGCTGGTTCAATCTCTCATCCTATCCCGACTGGATCACGGCATCAGCCTCCTCTCTGATCTCCCATCCTCCTGTCTCTCCCCACTTCAGTCTATACTTCACGCTGCTGCCCAGATCATCTCTGTGCAGAAACGCTCTGGGCATGTTACTCCCCTCCTCAAAGATCTCCAGTGGCTACCAGTCAATCTGCGCATCAGGCAGAAACTCCTCACCCTGGGCTTCAAGGCTGTCCATCCCCTCACACCCTCCTACTTCACCTCCCTTCTCTCCTTCTCCAGCCCGGCTCGCACCCTCCACTCCTCTGCCACTAATCTCCTCAATGTACCTCGTTCTCACCTGTTCCACCGTCGACCCCCGACCCACATCCTCCCCCTGGCCTGGAATGCCCTCCCTCCGCACATCTGCCAAGCTAGCTCTCTTCCTCCCTTCAAAGCCCTACTGAGAGCTCACCTCCTCCAGGAGGCCTTCCCAGACTGAGCCCCCTCCTTCCTCTCCCCCTCCCCATCCCCCCCACCCTACCTCCTTCCCCTCCTCACAGGACCTGTATATATGTCTGTACAGATTTATTACTCTATTTTACTTGTACATATTTACTATTCTATTTATTTTACTTTGTTAATATGATTTTGTTGTCTGTCTCCTCCTAGACTACAAGCCCATTGTTGGGTAGGGACCATCTCTATATGTTGCAAACTTGTACTTCCCAAGTGCTTAGTACAGTGCTCTGCACACAGTAAGCGCTCAATAAATACGATTGAATAAATGAATGAATTGGTTCAAATCCCGGCTCTGCCACTTGTCAGCTTTGTGACTTTGGGCAAGCCACTTAACTTCTCTGGGCCTCAGTTACCTCATCTGTAAAATGGGGATTAAGACTGTGGGCCCCACTTGGGACAACCTGATCACCTTGTAAACTCCCCAGCTCTTAGAACAGTGCTTTGCACATAGTATGCGCTTAACAAATACCATAATTATTATTATTATTTTTATTAATAGGAATTTAGCGAGGTAACATAGGAGGGGGTGAGCTGATCAAGTGCTTTAAAGATGACAGTAAGGTGTTTGTGTTTGCTGCGGAGGTGGATGGGCAACAACTGGAGGGTCTTGAGGAGTGGGGAAACATATACTGAATTTTTTTTTTAGAAAAATGATCCAGGCAGCAGCGTGAACTGTAAACTGGAGTGGGGAGAGACAGGAGGCAGGAAGGTCAGCAAGGACGCAGATGCGGTAATCAAGGCAGCATACGATAACTGCTTTGATCAGCATAGCAGCAGTTTGGATGGAGAGGAAAGGATGTATTTTAGCGATGTTGTGAAGGTAGAACTGACAGGATTTGGTGACACTGTATGTGTGTTTTATTTTTGAGAGAAAGTTGAGTTGAGGACAACTGCAAGGTTACATGCTTGTGAGATCCTCCAAGAGGCCTTCCCAGACTGAGCCCCCTTTTTCCTCTCCTCCTCCCCATCCCCCCCCACCCTACCTCCTTCCCCTCCCCACAGCTCCTGTATATATGTTTGTACAGATTTATTACTCTATTTATTTTACTTGTACATATTTGCTATGCTACTTATTTTGTTTATGATGTGCATTTAGATTTAATTCTATTTGTTCTGATGACTTACATCTGTCCACATGTTTTGTTTTGTTGTCTGTCTCTTCCTTCTAGACTGTGAGCCCGTTGTTGGGTAGGGACTTTCTCTATATGTTGCCAACTTGTACTTCCCAAGCACTTAGTACAGTGCTCTGCACACAGTAAGCGCTCAATAAATATGAATGAATGAATGAATGAATGAATCTAGCTTTATTTCTATTTATTCTGATGACTTGACACCCGTCCACATGTTTTGTTTCATTGTCTGTCTCCCCCTTCTAGATTGTGAGCCCATTGTTGGGTAGGGACCGTCCCTATATGTTGCCAATTTGTACTTTCCAAGTGCCTAGTACAGTGCTCTGCACACAGTAAGCGCTCAATAAATCCAATTGAATGAATGAATGAATGGATTGATTGATTGATTAAGTGCTTACTCCGTGCAGAGCACTGTACAATGGGTGAGTTCAATAGACTTAGTACCCATGATCCCTTGTTTCATTGTTTCATTGTTTCATTGTTTCATTGTTTCAGTGACTTGTTTCATTTTTTTCCACAGAGCGAGAGGCAGATGAGGAAACTGAGACTCAGAGAGGTTCCATGACTTGGCCAAGGTCACACAGCAGGCAAGGGGAAGAGTGGGACTAGATCCCAAGTGTCCTGCCTGTCAGCCTCATGCCCTTTCCATGATGCCATGATACTGTTCTGCCTCAGATGGGGCTCTTAATCGGTTCCAGAGAACTCAAATAAAGTAAAATTAAATAAAAAATAGAGCCTTCATTGAAACAGTATTAAATAAAGTCTCATTTCCCCTAGGAAATAGTGTAAAGGGTATTTATGCATTTCCAAGATCCCAAAATGGGATCAAATTCTAGAAATATATTAAACAGCCGGGATTTTAAAAAAACAACCCAGTGAATAGAGTTGTATGATCAAATCTCAGAGTAAATATTTACCCATCATGGAAGACTTTGACTTAGGTATTTTGGGGGTAAATATGTAAATACAGAAGTTAATTTTCCATGCTATCTCTCGTATCCTATTCAGCAAAGGCACTTCTTACTACGGAAATAGAGCTCCGCCATTCTCTAAACTGAATAAATCTGCCGTCATCTAATGCTAAATTGAAATGGGCTTCAGTCACGTTCAGCCAGGCGAAGCATTGCAGAGGGAAGGGAAGGAAAGTGCTGAAAGCCAGGTAAAATCTGCAGTCTTAAGCACTTTGTCAGGACGCCCAGTATGACCCCACCTCGTCTATCTTACTTGGAAGGCCCTCCCTCCTCGTATCGGATTTTGACACCTGTCCACCTGTCTTGTTTTGTTGTCCGTCTCCCCCTTCTAGACTGTGAGCCCGTTGTTGGGTAGGGACCGTCTCTATATGTTGCCAACTTGTACTTCCCAAGCGCTTAGCACAGTAAGCGCTCAATAAATATGATTGAATGAATGAATGAATATCAAACAAACAATGACTCTCCCCCTCTTCAAAGTCCTATTGAAGGCACACCTCCTCTGAGAGGCCTTCCCAGACTCCGCGCCCATTTTTCCTTTTCTTCAACTCCCTTCTGCGTGTCCCTGACCCGTTCCCTTTATTCATCACCTCTCCCAGCCCCACAGCACTTATGTCCCTATCTGTCATTAATTTATCCATGTTAATGCCCATCTCCCCTTCTAGATTGTAAGCTAGTTGTGGGCAGGGAGTGTGTCTAGTCCATTGTTCTATTGTACTCTCCCAAGTGCTTAGTACAGTGCTTTGCACACGGTAAACGCTCAATAAATACGATTGATAAACTGACGCCATGGCGAGAGAATTAGAACCGGTATTTACTCTAAAGCATGGAGGCAGTAGCAGCCTCTTGGATCTGGGGTCATTCTCCACTCTGGAATCCAGTTTTTTGAAACCAGGGGGAAATGCCCATTGGAATTTTTGATGTGATTAGCGCCTCCTCCTCCTCCTCCTCTCACGGATGAAGGTAATAATAATAATAATAATAATGGCATTTATTAAGCGCTTACCATGTGAAAAGCACTGTTCTCAGAGAAGTGAAGTGACTCACCCAAGGTCACCCAGCAGACAAGTGGTGTAGCCGGGATTAGAACCCATGACCTTCTGTCTCCCAGGCCTGGGCTCTCTCCTCTAGGCCGTGCTCTCTGACAGGATCGAGGGTTGACCCCAGACGGCTGCTCTCTACCTGATGCTTTCCATCACACGAGCATTCCTCTCTCGCTCTTGAAGACAAGAACAAAAAAGAATTAACAGTGAAATTTGTTTAGTGCTTATGATCATTGGTATTTTTTGAGAGCTTATTGAGTGTACAGCACTGTATTAATTCATTCATTCACTTGGATTTATAGCTCATTCTGGGCAGGAATGTGTCTGTTATGTTGTCCTCTCCCAAGCACTCAGTACAGTGCTTTGCATATTGTAAGCCCTCAATAAATACGATCGAATGAATGAATGAATGAATGAGCATTTACTGTGGACTGAGCACTGTACAACGCTTGGGAGAGTACAATATAACAATAAAAAGACACAGTCCCCACACACAATGAGCTTACAGTCTAGAGAAGCAGCGTGGCTCAGTGGAAGAGCACGGACTTGGGAGTCAGAGGTCATGGGTTCTAATCCTGACTCCTCCACTTGTCAGCTGTGTGACTTTGGGTGAGTCACTTAACTTCTCTGGGCCTCAGTTCCCTCATCTGCAAAATGGGGATTAAGACTGTGAGCCCCACGTGGGACAACCTGATCACCTTGTATTCCCCACAGAGCTTAGAACAGTGCTTTGCACATAGTAAGTGCTTAACAAATGCCATCATTATTGTTATTATTATTAGAGGGGGAGACAAACATTAATATGGATAAGTAAATTACAGATACTCTGTATCAGTAAATCTGTAAATGGGGATTGACTGTGAGCCCCACGTGGGACAACCTGATCACCTTGTAACCTCCCCAGCGCTTAGAACAGTGCTTTGCACATAGTAAGTGCTTAACAAATGCCATCATTATTGTTACTATTATTAGAGGGGGAGACAAACATTAATATGGATAAGTAAATTACAGATACTCTGTATCAGTAAATCTGTAAATGGGGATTGACTGTGAGCCCCACGTGGGACAACCTGATCACCTTGTAACCTCCCCAGCGCTTAGAACAGTGCTTTGCACATAGTAAGTGCTTAATAAATGTCATTATTATATTATTATAGATATGTACATAAGTGCTGTAGTAAGCACTTGGGAGAGTACAATACAACAGAGTTGGTAGACACATTTCCTGTTTTGTTTTGTTTAGTTGTCTGTTTCCCCTCCTTCTAGGTTGTGAACCCGTTGTTGGGTAGGGATTGTCTCTATTTGTGGCTGAACTGTACTTTCCAAACACTTACTACAGTGCTCTGCATACAGTAAGGGCTCAATAAATGATTGAATGAATGAATGCTCACAATAAACTCACAGTCTAGAGGGACTGTGTGCTAAACCCTGCCCCAAGTGCTTAGGTAGATTTAATAAATTCCCATCAAACACGGTCCTTGCTCCACTTGGGGCTCAAAGTCCAAGAGGGAGGGATTTTATTCCCATTTTATGGAAGAGGAAACTGGGGAAGAGTTGTGGGTAGGGAATGTGTCTGTTTATTGTTTTAATGTATTCTCCCAAGCACTTAATGCAGTGCTCTGCACACAATAAGCGCTCAAGAAATTAATTAATTCATTCAATTGTATTTATTGAGCACTTACTGTGTGCAGATCACTATACTAAGCGCTTGGGAAGTACAAGTAGGCAACATATAGAGACGGTCCCTACCCAACAATGGGCTCACAGTCTGGAAGGGGGAGAATATGATTGAATGAATGAATGCTCATAACAAGCTCACAGTCTAGAGGGATTATGTGCTAAACCCTGCCCCAAGTGCTTAGGTAGATATCAATCAATCAATCAATAAATAAATCAATCGTATTTATTGAGCGCTTACTGTGTGCAGAGCACTGTACTAAGCGCTTGGGAAGTACAAGTCGGCAACACATAGAGACAGTCCCCACCCAACAGCGGGCTCACAGTCTAGAAGGGGGAGACAGAGAACAAAACCAAACATACTAACAAAATAAAATAAATAGCATAGATATGTACAAGTAAGATAAATAAATAAATAGAGTAATAAATATGTACAAACATATATACATATATACAGGATATACATATATACAGATATAATAAATTCCAATCAGACGTGATCATTGCTCCAACTGGGGCTCAAAATCTAAGAGGGAGGGATTTTATTCCCATTTTATGGAGGAGAAAACTGAGGCACAGAGTCGTGGGTAGGGAATGTGTCCGTTTATTGTTATAGTGTATTCTCCCAAGCGCTTAGTACAGTGCTCTGCACACAGTAAGTGCTCAATAAATAGCATTGAATGAATGAATGAATGAATGAGTTAAGTGATTTGCCCAAGGTCACCCAACAGGCCTGGAGCAGAGTTGAGACTCAAACCTATGTCTTCTCCTCCTAGAGAAGCACCGTGGTTTAGTGAAAAGAGCCTGGGCTGGAGAGTCAGAGGACATGGGTTCTAATCCCGGCTCCGCCACTTGTCTGCTGTGTGACCTTGGGCAAGTCACTTCACTTCTCTGTGCCTCAGTTCCCTCATCTGTAAAATAGAGATGAAGACTGCAAGTCCCACGTGGGACAAGCTGAGTACCTTGTATCTACTCCAGCTCTTAGAGCAGTGCTTGACACATAGTAAGTGCTTAACAAATACCATAATCATTATTGTTGTTATTGTTGTTATCCCAGTCCCATGCCCTTTCCATCAGCCACGTGAGAATTGTTGGATTTCTTATCCTTGCTCATAATAATAATAATTATGGCATTTATTAAGCACTTACTATGTGCAAAGCATTGTTCTAAGCGCTGGGGGGGTTATAAGGTGATCAGGTTGTCCCATGGGGGCTCACAGTTTTAATCCCCATTTTACAGATGAGGGAACTGAGGCACAGAGAAGTGAAGTGACTTGTCCAAAGTCACACAGCTGACAATTGGTGGAGCCGGGATTTGAACCCACGACCTCTGACTCCAAAGCCCATGCTCTTTCCACTGAGCCACGCTGCTCATCCACCTTTCCGACTGAGTTAGGTTACCTTTTTCATCTCCAAGAACCGCCATCCCCCTCTTCCACTCCATTGTTGGGCAGGGATTGTCTCCATCTGTTGCCAAATTGTACTTTCCAAGCACTTAGACAGTGCTCTGCACACAGTGAGCGCTCAATAAATGCGATTGAATGAATGAATGAAGGAATAATGAGGCTGCGTCACCTCCTCCCATAAGTGTAGGATTATTAATGCAAATGAGCAGGGCTGCCAGAGTCATTTAAAAAATTAGGAAAACGCTTACTGTAGTTGTTTTTTTATTATTTTTATGGTCGTCATCCAATAGATTTCCCCCCCGCCCCAATAAATGGAAGGGGTGTTAACCAAAATTGCAGTGGGGGGGAAGGATGACACAATAATTAAGACCTTCAGTCACAGAATTATCGCTTTCCCCAGCGTTCGGGCCTGGCCTTCCCATCTTTAACTCCACAGACAGCGTGGGCCTAGATCGGATTTATTAATCTGTCTCTCCTCAACATATTTCTCCTTCGGCGGGAGGATTTCCAGCCAGCCAGACCTCCTCGGGTCATTTTCATTCAGCGGGATTTCAGCACAGACCACCACCGTGCGTCATTCTAATTAAGAGATAAATGCTGCAAGAGCGGAGGGCGAGGGGAGGCTGGAGAGGTGCCCTGAACTTCCCGGGGCTTAAGTCACGCGAAACACTTACACAAAAGCTAGAACTGGAAAAAAAAACCATATTAATATAAAGGAAATGGAGCGGGGGGCTGGGAGCGGGGAATTCCTGCTGGTTAAATTGAAGATGAATAATAATAATAAAAGTAGTAGTAGTAGTGGTAGTAGTGGTTGTAGTACGTGCACGTGTAGTACTATGTGCAAAGCATAAGCACTTAAATGCCATTATTATTATTATTATTATAGTAGTAGAGGAGCAGCATGGCTCAGTGGAAAGAGCCTGGGCTTTGGAGTCAGAGGTCATGGGTTCAAACCCCGGCTCCACCAATTGTCAGCTGTGTGACTTTGGGCAAGTCACTTCACTTCTCTGTGCCTCAGTTCCCTCATCTGGAAAATGGGGATTAAGACTGTGACCCCCCCGTGGGACAACCTGATCACCTTGTAACCTCCCCAGTGCTTAGAACTGTGCTTGGCACATAGTAAGCACTTAATAAATGCCATCATTATCATTATTATTATTATTGTTATTATTAAGCATGACAGTAGTAGAAATAGTAGTAATGATGGTTATAATAGTAGTAGTAGTAGTAATGGTAGTAGTAGTAGTTGTAGCAGTTGAAATAGTGGTGATAGTGGTTATAGTAGTAATGGTGGTAGTAGTAGTTGTAGTAGTAATTAATTAATTAATAATGGCATTTATTAAGTGCTTACTATGTGCAAAGCACTGTTCTAAGTTCTGGGATAGATACAAGGTAATCAGGTTGTCTCACGTGGGGCTCACCGTCTTCATCCCCATTTTCCAGATGAGGGAACTGAGGCCCAGAGAAGTGAAGTGACTTGCCCAGAGTCACACAGCTGACAAGTGGCGGAGCCGGGATTTAAACCCACGACCTCTGACTCCAAAGCCCGGGCTCTTTCCACTGAGCCACGCTGCTTCTCTTAGTAGTAGTAATAGTTGTGGTAGTAATCGTGGGAGTAGCGGGTGTAGTAATAGAAGTAGTGCTAATAGTGGTTAGAATATAATTGTAGTAGTAGTAGTTGTAGTAGTAATGGTTGAAGTAGTAGTAATGGTTGAAGTAGTAGTAATGGCCGTAGTAGTAGTAGTTATAGTAGTAGAAGTAGTGATAATTGTGGTTATAGTAGGGAACAGGGAAGCAGCATGACTTAGTGGAAAGAGCCCAGGCTTGGGAGTCAAAGGTCATGGGTTCAAATCCCTGCTCCGCCGCTTGTCAGCTGTGTGACTTTGGGCAAGTCACTTAACTTCTCTGTGCCTCAGTTACCTCATCTGTAAAAGGGGGTCAAGATTGTGAGCCCCACATGGAACAACCTGATCACCTTGTATCCTCCCCAGTGCTTAGAACAGTGCTTTGCACATAGTAAGCGCTTAACAAACACCACAATGATTATTATTATTATTAGTGGAGAGAGCACAGACTTGGGAGTCAGAGGTCATGGGTTCTAATCCCGGCTCCACCACTTAGCTGTGTGGCTTTGGGCAAGTCACTTCGCTTCTCTGGGCCTCAGTTCCCTCATCTAGAAAACGGGGATTAAGACTGTGAGCCCCATGTGGGACAACCTGATTACTTTGAATCTACCCCAGCGCTTAGAACAGTGCTTGGCATGTAATAAGCGCTTAACAAATATCATCGTTATTATAATAGTAGTAATAATGGTGGTAATAGTAGTTGTAGTAGAAGTAGCGGTCGTAGCAGTTGGAGTAGTAACGGTGGTAGTAGGAATAGAAGTGGTGGTAGTAGTGCTTGTAGTAGTAGTAATGGTGGTGGGAGGAATTGAAGTAGTGGGAGGAATTGAAGTAGTGGTAGTAGTGGTTGTAGTAGTAATAGTGGCAGTTGTAGACATAGGGGTAGTAGTGGTTGTAGTAGTAGTAATGGTGGTAGTAGTAGATGTAGTGGTTGTAGTAGTAATGGTGCTAGTAGTAGAAATAGTGTAGTATAGTGTAGGAGAAGCAGCATAGCTCAGTGGAAAGAGCATGGGCTCTGGAGTCATGGGTTCAAATCCCAGCTCCGCCAATTGTCGGCTGTGTAACTTTGGGCAAGTCACTTCACTTCTCTGTGCCTCAGTGACCTCATCTGTATAATGGGGATGGAGACTGTGAGCCCCCCGTGGGACAACCTGATCACCTTGTAACCTCCCCAGTGCTTAGAACAGTGCTTTGCACATAGTAAGTGCTTAATAAAGGCTATTATTATTATTATTATTTTTATGTCCCCACAGTCCACACGGGGCTCGCTCCCAACCCCCATTTTACAGGTGAAGTAACTGAAGGACAGAGAAGTGAAATGACTTGCCCCAGGCCACTCAGCAGACAAGCGGAGGAGTAAGGATTAATCCATTCTTTTACCCACCTTGGCGTTGCTGTCTTGGCTTGTTGAGTCTGCTGCTTGTTGCTGTTGCAAGACATCTTTACCCTTGTCTTTTAACTCTATTTCCCTCTCCAAAGTGCTTAGTACAGTGCTCTGCACATAGCCGACTGTAAGCGCCTTGAGGGCAGGGATAATGCCTTTTACTGTAGACCGTAAGCTCCTTGTGGGCAAAGAACACATGATGATGATGATGGCGTTTGTTAAGCGCTTACTATGTGCAAAGCACTGTTCTGAGCGCTGGGAAGAATACGAGGTGATCAGGTAGTCCCACGTGGGGCTCACAGTTTTAATCCCCATTTTACAGATGAGGTCACGGAGGCACAGAGAAGTTAAGTGACTTTTTTAGACTGTGAGCCCACTGTTGGGTAGGGACTGTCTCTATATGTTGCCAGTTTGTACTTCCCAAGCGCTTAGTACAGTGCTCTGCACATAGTAAGCGCTCAATAAATACGATTGATGATGAAGTGATTTGCCCGAAGACACACAGCTGACAAGCGGCAGAGCTGGAATTTGAACCCATGACCTCTGACTCCCAACCCCGTGCTCTTTCCGTGCTCTTTTAGACTGTGAGCCCACTTTTAGACTGTGAGCCCACTGTTGGGTAGGGACTGTCTCTATATGTTGCCAACTTGTACTTCCCAAGTGCTTAGTACAGTGCTCTGCACACAGTAAGCGCTCAATAAATACGATTGATGATGATGATGATGATGATGTTGCCAACTTGTACTTCCCAAGCGCTTAGTACAGTGCTCTGCACACAGTAAGCGCTCAATAAATACGATAAATACGAAAAAATACGAATACACTGAGCCATGCTGCTTCTCTCTGCCAACTCTGTTGTATTGTCCTCTCCCAAGCACTTAGTACAGTGCTCTGCATATAATAAGCACTCAGTAAATACCACCGATGGATTAATTTCTGTTGTCCTTTTCCAAGCTCTTAGTACAGTGCTCTGCACACAGGAGACAATAAATAAAAGCAGGTGATTGATCAGAGATGGTTGGATTGACAGTGCCATCTAAAGTGTGAGCCCATGTGAGATAAGGACTGTGCTTCCCGTTAGGTTTGCATCTACTCCGGCGCTTAGTACAGTGTTTGGCGGACGGTAAAATCTGACGTGGCTATGGTTTGGGTCCCTGACTGACAGCAAGACTGAGCCAAACTGTTTTCCTCAGAGCTTACTTCCATCATCATCATCATCATCATCAATCGTATTTATTGAGCGCTTACTATGTGCAGAGCACTGTACTAAGCGCTTGGGAAGTACAAATTGGCAACATATAGAGACAGTCCCTACCCAACAGTGGCTCACAGTCTAAAATTTGCCTTTTCTTAATTTTGCGATACCAACACCTAACCCCCCGGTGTAGTAATTGGGAAAAGTCTCTAATAATGATTGTATTTGTTAAGCGCTTCCTGTGTGCCAAATACTGTTCTATGTGCTGAGGTAGACACAAACTTATCAGGTTGTCCCACGTGGGGCTCACAGTCTTCATTTGCATTTAATAGATGAGGGAACTGCAGCACAGAGAAGTGAAGTGACTTGTCCAAGGTCACACACAGCCGACAAGTGGCAGAGCGGGATTCAAACCCACCACCTTTGACTCCCAAGACCCTGCTCTTTCATTCATTCATTCATTCAGGCGTATTTATTGAGCGCTTACTTGTGCAGAGCACTGTACTAAGTGCTTGGGAAGTACAAGTTGGCAACAGATAGAGTGGCAAAAAGTACGCGGGTTCTAATCCTGGATCCTCCACTTGTCTGCTGTGTGTGACCTTGGGCAAGTCACTTCACTTCTCTGTGCCTCAGTTACCTCATCTGTAAAATGGGGATTAAGACTGTAAACCCCCATGTGAGACAGGGACTGTGTCCATCCTGATTACCTTGTACCTACTCCAGTGTTTAGAACAGTGCTTGGCACAGAGCAAACATTTAACAAATATTATTATCATCACCATTATTATTATCATCGTGTCGAGAGTAGGGCATTCATTCATTCATTCAATCGTATTTATTGAGTGCTTACTGTGTGCAGAGCACTGTACTAAGTGATTGAGTAGTACAATTCAGCAACAAATAGAGCCAATCCCTAGAAGCAGCATGGCTCAGTGGAAAGAGCGCAGGCTTGCGAGTCAGAGGTCATGGGTTTGAATCCCAGCTCCGCCACTTGTCAGCTGTGTGACCTTGGGCAAGCCACTTAACTTCTCTGGGCCTCAGTTACCTCATCTGTAAAATGGGGATGAAGTCTGTGAGCCCCACGTGGGACAACCTGATCACCTTGTATCCCCCCCCAGCACTTAGAACAGTGCTTTGCACATAGCAAACGCTTAACAAATACCATCATTATTATTATTAATCCCTGCCCACAATGGGCTCACAGTCTAGAAGGGGGGAGACAGACATCAGAACAAGTAAACAGACATCAGTAGCATCATTATAAATAAATAGAATTATAGATACATACACATCATTAATAAAAATGAATAGAACTATAATTATTAATATGTACTGTGGGGTGGGGAGGGGGATAGGGCAAAGGGAGTGAGTTGGGGAGATGGGGAGGGGGAGCATCATCATCGTCATCAATCATATTTATTGAGCGCTTACTGTTTGCAGAGCACTGTACTAAGCGCTTGGGAAGTACAAATTGGCAACATATAGAGACAGTCCCTACCCAACAGTGGGCTCACAGTCTAAAAGGGGGAGACAGAGAACAAAACCAAGCATACTAACAAAATAAAATAAATAGAATAGATATGTACAAGTAAAATAAATAAATAGAGTAATAAATATGTACAAACAGGTGCTATGGGGAAGGGAAGGAGGTAAGATGGGGGGATGGAGAGGGGGATGAGGGGGAGAGGAAGGAAGGGGCTCAGTCTGAGAAGGCCTCCTGGAGGAGGTGTGCTTTCAGTAGGGCTTTGAACGGGGGGAAGTGGGCTAGTCTGGCGGATTCATTCAATCGTATTTATTGAGCGCTTACTGTGAGCAGAGCGCTTACCATGTGGGCAGATGTGAGGAGGGAGGGCATTCCAGGCCAGAGGTAGGAGCAGGGTGTGCGGGCTGGGCTGGAGAAGGAGAGAAGGAAGAAGAGGTAAGAAGGGGTGAGGTGATGGAGAGCCTTGAAGCCAAAAGTGAGGAATTTTTGTCTCCCCTGCCAGAAATATCATTTTAAAAAATCCAGCCATTATCTTAATCCTCTCTCCCCAGGTCAGAATTAAGAACGTTATTCAGAAACAATAGTTCGAAGACTAAATTAAGCTCGCTCAAGGAAACCCCGAGTTGTCATCGGATGGATCAGAAGGAGCAGTGGGGAGGTTGTTAATGTAAAAGCGGAATGAATTTTTCAATTCTTCTAGCCACTGGGTTACGCTGCTTCTTTAATTGCCGTGGACTCTCCCAAGTGCTAAATGCAGCACTTGACGCAAAGTAAGCGTTCAATAAATACCACTGATGGATTCTAATTTCTTTCTCAGACTCCTTCAAGGGTAGAAGGGACCTCAGGAGATCCCCAGCTCCCTGTTGCTACAGCCAGGTGGCTGAAAGTCCAATTCATCCAAGATGGCAACCTGTGATAGTCTCTTCCTGGGCTTAATTTATTTATTCATTCATTCATTCAATTCAGTCATACACCCTGCGATTGATTTTTCTGTTCATAACCATGATGGTATTTATTAAGCGCCTACAGTCTCGAAGGAAAGAAGCGGGGGCAGCCTATCCCCCATTTTATAGGTGAGGAAACTGAGGTTGCCAGAGTGGTTAAGTCACTTGCCCAAAGTCACGCAGCAGGCCCCTGCAAGAACTGGGATTAGAAACAGTGTGGCCTAGTGGAAAGGGCATGGGCCTGGGAGACTGAAGGACCTGGGTTCTGATTCCTAACTCCTCCACTTATCAATCGTATTTACTGAGCGCTTACTATGTGCAGAGCACTGTACTAAGCGCTTGGGAAGTACAAATTGGCAACATATAGAGACAGTCCCTACCCAACAGTGGGCTCACAGTCTAAAAGGGGGAGACAGAGAACAAAACCAAACATACTAACAAAATAAAATAAATAGAATAGATATGTACAAATAAAATAAATAAATAAATAAATAGAGTAAAAAAAATATGTACAAACATATATACATATATACAGGTGCTGTGGGGAAGAGAAGGAGGTAAGATGGGGGGGGGGTGGAGAGGGGGACGAGGGGGAGAGGAAGGAAGGGGCTCAGTCTGGGCTTATCTGCTGGGTGACCTTGGTCAAGTCATTCACCTCTCTGGGCCTCGGTTACCTCATCTGCAAATTGGGGATTAAGACCAGGAGCCCCATGTGGGACATGGACTGTGTCCAACCCGATTAGCTTTTGTCTATCACGGTGCTCAGTACAGCCTCTGGCACATAGTAGTAGTAAGTGCTTAAATACCATAAAACAAAACAAAACACAAGATCTTCTGACTTCCAATTTCATATTTCTGAGCTGGACCCAGCTGCCTCCTTTCGAAAATCCCCCGGCTTTCTCGGACTTCTCTGTCTTGGTTTCCTTTCCACATGAGCCCTTCTCACTCATTCCCCAAGCCTGTTTCACTTTCCTAAAATTGCTTTCCTAAACTTTATTTTCTTGCCGACTTCCCTCCCCTCTCCCCTGAGGATCTTGAATATGATTATCTTGTAACTGTTCCCAACAGCGTCGAGATGAATTGAACATATTTGCAGGAGGAAAATTGAAAGGTTTTTTTTTTTTTAATTTGGACATATTTGAATACCTCATCTTAATTAAAAGCCAGAGCAGGGAAGGGAATCTTCCAGAGGAGCACAAGTCTTTAATTAAACGATTACCAGGGAGAGGTGATGGCTTTTGGAAAAGTCCAGTGGAAAGGCGAGGTGGAAAAATTCTTGGATTCGGACCCATCTGGACAGAATGTTTTGTCTGGAGCTGTTTCTGATTTTGTGGGCAGGAATCATGTCCATCAACTCTATCGTATTGTCCTCTCCCAAGGCCTTAGAAGCAACATGGCCTAGTGGAAAGAGCCTGGGGTCGGGAGTCAGAAAGATCTGGGTTCTAATCCTGGCTCTGCCACTTGTCTGCTGTGTGACCTCGGGCAAGTCACTTCACTTCTCTGTGCCTCGGTTACCTCGTCTGAAAAATGGGGTCTATGGCTGTGAGCCTCACGAGGGACATGGGCTGTAACCAACCTGATTATTTACTTATCTACCGCAGCGCTTAGTACAGTGCCTTCACAGCGCTTAACAAAGACCATAACAAAAATATAAAATAAAATAAAAATTATGGGGGAAAGAGGAAGAGCAAGGATGGAGCAGGTGGTAGCACAAAGGTGTAATCGAATGTACAAATTAATATTCATGTGCAAGAATAATAATTACGGTATTTGTTAAGCACTGACTATGTGCCAAGCACTGTTCTAAGCACTGGGGTAGATACAAAGTAATCAGGTTGGCCCAAGTGGGGCTCGCAGTCTTAATCCCCATTTCACAGATTCGGTAACTAAGGCACAGAGAAGTTAAGCGGCTTGCCCAAGGTCACACAGAGACAAGTGGCGGAGCCGGGATTAGAACCCACATCCTCTGACACCCAAGCCCATGCTCTTTCCACTAAGCCACACTGCTTCTCTACACAAGAGAGGAGGATGGGAATCAAAAACATAAGTGCTCAGTGTATTGAAAAGGAATTTTTGGAAAGGTTCTGGCCATTGTATTCAAATGATTTGTTAATATGTTTTGTTTTGTTGTCTGTCTCACCCTTCTAGACTGTGAACCCACTGTTGGGTAGGGACCGTCTCTATATGTTGCCAACCTGTACTTCCCAAGCGCTTAGTACAGTGCTCTGCACACAGTAAGCGCTCAATAAATACGATTGAATGAATGAATGAATGTGCCAACCTCTGCTCTATTTATTTATTTTACTTGCCAACTTGTACTTCCCAAGCACTTGGTACAGTGCTCTGCACACAGTAAGTGCTCAATAAATACGATTGAATGAATGAATGAATGTGCCAACCTCTGCTCTATTTATTTATTTTACTTGCCAACTTGTACTTCCCAAGCACTTGGTACAGTGCTCTGCACACAGTAAGTGCTCAATAAATACGATTGAATTAATGAATTTGTGTCGGCCCCAGGGAGCTGAACTCTTGGGGATCGGCCATGGTCCTGCCTGGGTCATAATAATTAAAATAATTGTTTTAAGCACTTACCATGTTTCAGGCACTGTATTCCTTCAATTGTATTTATTGATTATTCACTGTGTGCAGAGCACTGTACTAAGCACAGGGGTGGTTACAAGCAAATCGGGTTGGACACAGTGCCTGTCCCACGCGGGACTCACAGTCTAAATCCCTATTATTCAGATGAGGTAACTGAGGCACAGGGAAGTGAAGCGACTAACCCAAGGCCACACAGCAGACAAGTGGCAGAACTGGGATTAGAACCCAGGTCCTTCTGATTTCCAGGCCCGTGCTCTATCCACTAGGTTATTTCAGAAACAGAAAAATCAGACTTCTAGGGGCGGATGGGGGAATCCCTTCCTGCTCCACAAACACCCTGGGCTTAAATGTTGAATTTTTCCACTAATCTGTCGCTTACTGTCAGCTCTTCGAGGGCAGGACTCGGGACTGCTAGTTCCATTGGCCTCTCCCAAACGTTCAGTACAGTACACTCTCCACAGTAGATTGTAAGCTCCTCAAGGGCACAGAGCATGTCTACTGACTTACTGCTTAGAACAGTGCTTTGCACATAGTAAGCGCTTAATAAATGTCATTATTATTATTATTATTACCAGGGCTTAGAACAGCACATAGTAAGCTCTTAACAAATACCATTATTATTATTATTATTATTATTATTATTATTATTATTATTATTTGTTGTTGTTGTTGTTGTTGTTGTTGTTGTTGTTGTTGTTGTCATCTCCCAACCACTTTGTACAGTGTTATGTCCCCGTAGAATCTAAGCTCTTCTAGGGCAGGGAGCATGTCTACTAACTCGGTTGTATTCTCCCAAGCGCTCAGTACAGCGCTTTGCACACAGCAGACTCTAAACTCCTCAAGGGCAGGGAGCTGAGCAGCATGGCTTAGTGGAAAGAGCACAGGTTTGGGAGTCAGAGGACGTGGGTTCTAATCCTGGCTCCGCCACTTGTCTGCTGTGTAACTTTGGGCAAGCCACTTCACTTCTCTGGGCCTCAGTTCCCTCATCTGTAAAATGGGGATTAAGACTGTGAGCCCCACATGGGACAACCCGATTACCTTGTATCTACTCCAGCGCTTAGAACAGTGCTTGGCACAAAGTAAGTGCTTAACAAAGGCCATCATTATTTATTATTATTATTACTCTACCAAGCTCTCAGTACTGTTTCCGTCTCCAATATGGAGAAGCAGCGTGGCTCAGTGGAAAGAGCCCGGGCTTTGGAGTCAGAGGTCATGGGTTCAAATCCCGGCTCTGCCAATTGTCAGCTGTGTGACTTTGGGCAAGTCACTTCACTTCTCTGTGCCTCAGTTACCTCATCTGTAAAATGGGGATTAAGACTGTGAACTCCCCGTGGGACAATCTGATAACCTTGTATCCTCCCCAGCGCTTAGAACAGTGCTTTGCACATAGTAAGTGCTTAATAAATGCCATTATTATTGTTATTATTACAGTGCCGTGCACACGGTTTGCTCTAAGATCCTTGAGGGCCGGGATATTTACCACTAACATCGTCTTCTCTCCAAGCATTCGGTAAAGTGCTCTGCATAGAGTATATGCTCAACCAATACCACTTATCTATCAATCAATTAATCAGTAGTATTTATTGAGCACTGCCTGTGTGTAGAGCAGTGTCTTAAGCACTTGGGAGACTACAAGGCAGAGCTGGTAAACTAATTCCCTGCCCATAAGGAGTTTACAGTCTAAACGGGGAGAGAGACATAAATATAACTAAATAAATTACTGCTACGTACATTCATTCATTCAATCATATTTATTGAGTGCTTACTGTGTGCAGAGCACTGTACTAAAAATGCTGAGGGGCCAGGGGTAAATAAAAGGTGTAAATTCAAATGTGGATTGATTGACTGGAAACAGCCCTGGAGCACTGGCAAGCCTCCGCATTTTAACTTTGACATCTTAGACCTGAACTGTGGCAGCGAAGGCAAATATTCACATCAGTCAATAAATCGATCAATAGTATTTATTGAGCACTTATTGTGTGCAGAGCACTGTACTAAGCACTTGGGAGTGTACAATACAATCAATCAATCAATGAATTGTATTTATTGAGCGCTTACTGTGTGCAGAGCACTGTACTAAGCGCTTGGGAAGTACAAGTTGGCAACATATAGAGACAGTCCCTACCCAACAGTGGGCTCACAGTCTAAAAGACTGTGATTAATTCATTCAATCATATATATTGAGCACTTACTGTGGGCAGAGCACTGTCCTAAGCGCTTGGAAAGTAATATATGGCAACAGATAGAGATAATAATAATAATGATGGCATTTGTTAAGCACTTACTAGGTGCAAAGCACTGTTCTAAGCGCTGGAGGGGATTCAATGTGATCAAGTTGCCCCACGTGGGGCTCACAGTCTTAATCCCCATTTTTACAGATGGGGCAACTGAGGCTCAGAGAAGTTAAGTGACTTGCCCAAGGTCACACAGCAGACTTGTGGCGGAGCCGGGATTCGAACCCATGACAATCCCTACCCAACAACGGGCTCACAGTCTAGAAGGGGGAGACAGACAACAAAACAAAACAACGCAAGTAGACAGGCATCAATACAATCAAAATTGATAAATAGAATTATAGATATATACACATCATTAAGAAAATAAATAAATAAATATGATTAATGAGAAGCAGCGTGGCTTAATGGTAGGAGTCAAAGGTTGTGGGTTCTAATTCTGCTCCGCCACTTGTCAGCTGTGTGACTTCGGGCAAGTCGCTTAACTTCTCTGCGCCTCAGTTCCCTCGATGGTAAAATGGGGATTAAGACTGTGAGCTGCGCATGGGACACCCTGTTGACCTTTTATCTACCCCAGCGTTTAGAACAGTGCTTGGCACATAGTAAGCGCTTAATAAATGCCATCATCATCATTGACTGACTGAGCCACTGGCTGCCCACAATGAGCTCACATATAATTGCTCACCAGTCCAGCGCCAAGAGTAGGAATTGAGCGGGTGGAAGACACTAGGCTCTCTCTGCGACTAAGGAGAGCTGTGTGTGTCATTCCAAAGGGACAGGAGTCCCTTGCTCTGGAAATAAACTGAGGCTATAGAGAAGCAGGCGGTGCGATGAAATCAGAACCAGATTCGATTCTCGTTGGGAATTTCCGAGATTGGAGCCGTCGCCCCTGAAAGCTGCTATAATTACTCATGGATGGAGTGGAGGGAATTCCTCTTCCAAGATATTCATTCATCAGAGGAACAATTACAACGTGGCAATTCACCCCTGGCAGCTCTGTTGGATTGTTGGCTTCTGGGCCTGGTTTGGGGGAGGTGGGAGGGGGGAATGGGGAAGAAAGGGAGGAGAGAGAGGAAAGAAAAAGGAGAGGGAAGGAGGGAAGCAAACAGGGAAGGTGGGAAAGAGAGAGAGAAAGGGAAAGAGGAGAGAAAGGAAGAAAGGAGGCAGGGAAGAACAGATGGAAAGGAGGAAAAAAGATGGGAAAGAGGAAAGGTGCTCTGCACGCAGTAAGCGCTCAATAAATATGATTGAATGAATGAGTGAATGAATGAAAGGAGAATAGGAAGAAAGGAAGGGAGGGAGGGAGGGGCTTTCCTGCTTTTAGTCCCATTCACTGACTCTGGCACATATCCTGGATTTTTTTAATGGTATTTGTTAAGCCCTTACTAGGTGCCAAGCACTGGGGAAGATAAAAGCTAATCAGGTTGGACACAGTGCCTGACACACAGTAAACGCTTAACCAATACCATAATTATTATGTCCCACATGGGACTCACAGCTTCAGACTCCATTTTACAGTTGAGGTGACTGAGTCCCAGAGAAGTTAGGTGACTTGCCTAAGGTCACACACAGCAGACAAGCGGCGGAGCCGGGATTAGAACCCAGGTCCTTCTGACCCCCATGCCCGTTCTCTTTCCAGTAGGCCATGACATTCCTGGATTGGGCAGCTCCTCTGCTCCTTGAAGCACTTGTATATATGTATATATATTTGTACATATTTATTACTCTATTTATTTATTTTACTTGTACATATCTATCCTATTTATTTTATTTTGTTAGTATGTTTGGTTTTGTTCTCTGTCTCCCCCTTTTAGACTGTGAGCCCACTGTTGGGTAGGGACTGTCTCTATATGTTGCCAATTTGTACTTCCCAAGCACTTAGTACAGTGCTCTGCACATAGTAAGCGCTCAATAAATACGATTGATTGATTGATTGATTGATTGGGTTTCTGGAGGCACTTGGGGGTCGGGTGATGCCATGTTCTTCCCCCAGCCCTCTCCCCAATGGCTCCCACATGGAGGAAGAAGCGGTGTGGCTTAGTGGATAGAAAAAATCAGTCAAGGGAGTCGAAGGTCATTGGTTATAATCCCAGCTCCACCACTTGTCAGCTGTGTGACTTTGGGCAACTCACTTCACTTCTCTGTGCCTCAGTTCCTTCATCTGGAAAATGGGGATTAAGACTGTGAACCCCACCTGGGACAACCTGATGACTTTGTATCTACCCCAGTGTTTAGAGCAGTGCTTGGCACATAGTGAGCACTTAACAAATGCCATCATTATTATTATTATGTCTACTAGAAGCTCCCCCTTCTAGACTGTGAGCCCACTGTTGGGTAGGGACTGTCTCTATATGTTGCCAACTTGTACTTCCCAAGTGCTTAGTACAGTGCTCTGCACACAGTAAGCGCTCAATAAATACAATTGATTGATTGATTGATTGATTGCTATGTGACCTTAGGCAAGTCACTTCTCTGTGCCTCAGTTACCTCATCCAGCACTTAGAACAGTGCTTTGCACACAGTAAGCACTTAATAAATGCCATCATTATTATTATTATATGGAAAATGGGGATTGTGTGAGCCCCTGATGTGGGACAGGGGCTATGTCCACACTGATTAGCTTGTATCTACCCCAGGACTTAGCATGGTGTTTAGCACACAATTCACCACAATTATTATTATTACTAGAGGAGCAGCAGCTGAGCAGGGCTGCCCTCATTCATTAAAGGAAAATGGTAGATATTGATTTCTGCTGGAAACCTCATATTAATGTCTTTTTTGAAATATTGTCCTGCCCAAATGGCAGGTTGCTTTCCTTGATCTTTTCAAAATCTGCCAGTGACACAAAAAAGTTGTGCTTGCCTGAAAGAGGGAGGAACAGAGAGAGGATGGGGCGGCTCATGGAGGGTGGAGAATCAATCAATCAATCAATCGTATTTATTGAGCGCTTACTGTGTGCAGAGAACTGTACTAAGCGCTTGAGAAGTACAAGTTGGCAACATATAGAGACGGTCCCTACCCAACAGTGGGCTCACAGTCTAGGAGGGGGAGACAGAGAACAAAACCAAACATATTAACAAAATAAAATAAATAGAATAGATATGTACAAGTAAAATAAATAAATAAATAGAGTAATAAATATGTACAAACATATATACATATATAAGGTGCTGTGGGGAAGGGAAGGAGGTAAGGTGGAGGGGATGGAGATGCGGGGGGGGAGAGTCTTTGGAGAAGACTTTGGAGTCAGAGGTTGTCGGTATCAAATCCCGGCTCTGCCAATTGTCAGCTGTGTGACTTTGGGCAAGTCACTTCACTTCTCTGGGCCTCAGTTCCCTCATCTGTAAAATGGGGATGAAGACTGTGAGCCCCACGTGCGACAACCTGATCACTCTTTATCCCCCCAGTGCTTAGAACAGTGCTTTGCACATAGTAAGCGCTTAACAAATACCATTATTATTATTATTATTATTATTATTAAGTCAAGAATGGAGAGCAGAGAGTGTCAAGTGTTGGATGAGTGTTCCCCCTTCTAGACTGTGAGCCCACTGTTGGGTAGGGACCGTCTCTATATGTTGCCAACTTGTACTTCCCAAGCGCTTAGTCCAGTGCTCTGCACACAGTAAGCACTCAATAAATACGATTGATTGATTGATTGATTGATTGATGTCCTGTCAGAGATAGAACCCTCAGCTGAGTAGACCTCATGGGTCTCCCCTACAACTCAATCTAGTCTTCTGGGCCCCAAATTTGGATTTTGTCCTCTTGTTCCCCAAGGTTGAAGGGCAGAAGGGGTTGCAGAGGGCTGTGTGTGTGTGTGTGTGTGTGTTTGTGTGTGTGTGTGTGTGTGTTTGTGTGTGAGAGAGAGAGAGAGAGAGAGAGAGTATGTACACCTAGCGCAGAAGACACATCCAACGGAGACCAAAGAAACTGGCTTTTTCATTCATTCATTCATTCAATCGTCTTTATTCATTCATTCAATCGTATTTATTGAGCGCTTACTGTGGGCAGAGCACTGTACTAAACGCTTGGGAAGTATTTATTGAGCACTTACTGTGTGCAGAGCACTGTACTAAGCGCTTGGGAAGTCCAAGTTGGCAACATCTAGAGATGGTCCCTACCCAACAGCAGGCTCACAGTCTGGAAGGGGGAGACCGACAACAATCAATCAATCAATCAATCGTATTTATTGAGTGCTTACTTTGTGCAGAGCACTGTACTAAGCGCTTGGGAAGTACAAGTTGGCAACATATAGAGACAGTCCCTACCCAACAGTGGTCTCACAGTCTAAAACAAGACAAAACATATTAACAAAATAAAATAAATAGAATAAATATGTACAAAATAAATAAATAAATAGAGTAATAAATACATACAAACATATATACATATATACAGGTGGTGTGGGGAGGGGAAGGAGGTAAGGCGGGGGGGATGGGGATGGGCTTTGAGAAAGTGGCAAAATGGCTCTGCCATGTGATGATGATGATGGTATTTGTCAAGTGCTTACTATGTGCCAAGCCCTGTTCTAAGCACTGGGACAGATACAAGATTATCAGCTTGTCCCACGTGGGGCTCACAGTCTTCATCCCCATTTTCCAGATGAGGTCACTGAGGCCCAGAGAAGAGAAGTGGCTTGCCCAAAGTCACACAGCTGACAACGGGCAGAGCCGGGATTAGAACCCATGACCCCTGACTCCCGAGCCCAGGCTCTTTCCACTGAGCCACGCTGCTTCTCTAATCCTCATGCCGGATATTTTGACTCAACGCCGCGATTACAATCAGCACATCTTTATGTTTCAGGAGATGAACGCGGGAGTCACTGGGGAATTGGAGCCCACTTTTGGGTAGGGACCGTCTCCATATGTTGCCAACTTCTACTACCCAAGTGCTTAGTACAGTGCTCTGCACACAGTAAGCGCTCAATAAATACGACTGAATGAATGAATGGGGCTTTCAGCCAGTCTCGCTGGATGGCTCACGGCTCCAGCTGTCCCCCCGAGCGCTAGCCCGGCCATGGCCATCATCATCATCATCAATCGTATTTATTGAGCGCTTACTGTGTGCAGAGCACTGTACTAAGCGCTTGGGAAGTACAAATTGGCAAGATATAGAGACAGTCCCTACCCAACAGTGGGCTCACAGTCTAAAAGGGGGAGACAGAGAACAAAACCAAACATACTAACAAAATAAAATAAATAGAATAGATATGTACAAGTAAAATAAATAAATAAATAAATAGAGTAATAAATATGTACAAACATATATACATATATACAGGTAGAGCCAACGAGAACGGGCTCTACCACCCGGCCACTGGGCCACTTCAGCCCCGACAGGGCCCGCTGGGGACCGCCGGCCCAGCCGCTGATCTGATGAACATGGAAACCATCTCTGAGTGGTCTAACGCCAATGCCATCACTAAAATCCGCCCTTTCCTCTCCATCCAAGACTGAGTCCCCTCCTTCCTCTCCCCCTCCCCCCGGCCCTACCTCCTTCCCCTCCCCACAGCACCTGTATATGTGTTTGTACAGATTTATTACTCTATTTTACTTGTACAGATTTACTAGTCTATTTTATTTTGTTAATATGTTTTGTTTTGTTGTCCCCCTTCTAGACTGTGAGCCCGTTGTTGGGTAGGGACCGTCTCTAAATGTTGCCAACTTAATAATACTAATAATAATTGCATTTATTAAGCACTTGCTATGTGCAAAGCACTGTTCTAAGCACTGGGGAGGTTACAAGGTGATCAGGTTGTCCCACGGGGGGCTCACAGTTTTAATCCCCATTTTACAGATGAGGGAACTGAGGCACAGAGAAGTGAAGTGACTTGCCCAAAGTCACACAGCTGACAGTTGGCGGAGCCGGGATTTGAACCCATGACCTCTGACTCCAAAGCCCGGGCTACTTACACTGAGCCACGCTGCTTCTCACGAAGCGCTTCACAAGCGCTTAGTAGAGTGCTCTGCACACAGTAAGTGCTCAATAAATACGACTGAATGAATGAATGAATCCAAACTTCTAATACGCTAATCCAACCACTTTTCCAACCCCACCTTGATTACTGTATGTCTCCTTGCCTCCTCCCTGCCTCCTGTCTCTCCCCACTGCAGTCAATCAATCAATCAATCAATCGTATTTATTGAGCGCTCACTGTGTGCAGAGCACTGTACTAAGCGCTTGGGAAGTACAAGTTGGCAACATCTAGAGATGGTCCCTACCCAACAACAGGCTCACAGTCTAGAAGGGGGAGACAGACAACAAAACAAAACATGTGGACAGGTGTCAAGTCATCAGAACAAATAGAATTAAAGCTAAATGCACATCATTAACAAAATAAATCGAATAGTAAATATGTACAAGTAAAATAAATAGAGTAATAAATCTGTGCAAACATCTATACAGGTGTTGTGAGAAGGGGAAGGAGGTAGGGCCTGGGGAAGCGGAGGAGGAGACAGTGCTGTAAGCTCACTGTGGGCAGGGAATATATCTCTTTTAGAGAAGCAGCGTGGCTCAGTGAAAAGAGCCCGGGCTTGAGAGTCAGAGGTCATGGGTTCAAATCCCGGCCCCGCCACTTGTCAGCTGTGTGACTTTGGGCAAGCCACTTCACTTCTCTGGGCCTCAGTTACCTCATCTGTAATATGGGGATGAAGACTGTGAGCCCCCCATGGGACAACCTGATCACCTTGTAACCTCCCCAGAGCTTAGAACAGTGCTTTGCACATAATAAGCGCTTAATAAATGCCATCATTATTATTATTGTTGTTATATTGGACTCTCCCAAGCTCTTAGTAGGGTGCTCTGCACACAGTAAGCTCTCAATAAATGTTGCCGGTTTGTATTCATTCATTCATTCAATCGTATTTATTGAGCGCTTACTGTGTGCAGAGCACTGTACTAAGAGCTTGGGAAGTACAAGTTGGCGACATATAGAGATGGTCCCTACCCAACAGTAGGCTCACAGTCTAGTAGGGGGAGTACTTCCCATGTCCTTAGTCCAGTGCTCTGCACACAGTAAGCGCTCAATAAACACGATTGAATGAATGAATAAATATGATTGCCTGACTGACTGCATGTGGTAGGTACCCACTTCAGCACTCTGCACGCAGAGGGTGCTCAGTAATAATAATAATGATGGCATTTATTAAATGCTTACTATGTGCAAAGCACTGTTCTAAGCGCTGGGGAGGTTAATAGGTGATCAGGTTGTCCCACAAGGGGCTCACAGTCTTCATCCCCATTTTACAGATGAGGGAACTGAGGCCCAGAGAAGTGAAGTGGCTTGCCCAAAGTCACACAGCTGACAAGTGGTGGGGCTGGGATTTGAACCCATGACCTCTGACTCCAAATAATAATAATAATAATGATGGCCTTTGTTAAGCGCTTACTATGTGCAAAGCACTGTTCTAAGCACTGGGGAGGTTACAAGGTGATCAGGTTGTCCCACGGGGGGCTCACAGTCTTCATCCCCATTTTGCAGATGAAGGAACTGAGGCCCAGAGAAGTGAAGTGACTTGCCCAAAGTCACACAGCTGATAAGTGGTGGAGTCGGAATTTGAACCCATGACCTCTGTCTCCAAATAATAATAATAATAATGATGGCATTTGTTAAGTGCTTACTATGTGCAAAGCACTGTTCTAAGCGCTGGGGAAGTTACAGGGTGATCAGGTTGTCCCACGGGGGGCTCACAGTCTTCATCCCCATTTTGCAGATGAGGGAACTGAGGCCCAGAGAAGTGAAGTCACACAGCTGATAAGTGGTGGAGCCGGGATTTGAACCCATAACCTCTGACTCCAAAGCCCGGGCTCTTTCCACTGAGCCACGCTGCTTCTCCAGAGTACAAAACACATTACCCGCTGGTCCACGACATGTGCTCAATCAGTCCCGATGCTTATTTAGCGTTGTAGTAGATGGTCCCAGAAGGGCCACGTTGGCAAGGGAAAGCCCCACCCCCGGGTAGTGGGGTCTCTCACTTAGGGGCTTCCCAAGTCCCCCCTTAAGCCCCGAGTGTGTCCCCTAATAGGAGAGAGCAGATTTTCTACTCCAATGCAGCCCACACACTGCTCCTCGGGTGCCAGCTTCATTCATTCATTCATTCATTCATTCAATCGTATTTATTGAGCGCTTACTGTGCGCAGAGCACTGTACTAAGCGCTTACTCACTGTGCCCCAATCTCATCTATCTCGCCGCCGCCCCCCCTTCCATCATCCTTGCCCTAGCCTCCCTGTATGCCAGACCACCCCTCCTTCCACCTTCAAAGCTGTGCTAAGGTCACATCTCCTCCAAGAGGCCTTAATAATCATAATGGTGGCATTTATTGATTATTGGCATTTATTTAATGGTGGCAGGGAAGCAGCATGGCTCAGTGGAAAGAGCCCGGGCTTTGGAGTCCGAGGTCATGGGTTCAAATTCCGGCCCCGCCACTTGTCAGCTGGGTGACTGGGAAAGTCACTTCACTTCTCTGGGCCTCAATTACCTCATCTGTAAAATGGGGATTAAGACTGTGAGCCCCCCGTGGGACAACCTGATCACCTTGTAAACTCCCCAGCACTTAGAACAGTGCTTTGCACATAGTAAGCGCTTAATAAATGCCATTATTATTTATTATTATTATTATTTATTAAGCGCTTATTATGTGCAAACCACTGTTCTAGGCCTTCCCTGACTAAGCCCTCTTCCTCCGCTAGTTCTCCCTTCTGCATCACTTACGCACTTCAGTCTGTGACTTTTGAACATTTGATATTCACCTCACCTCCTCAGCACTTTTGTGCCTATTTTTAAATTATAAATTATTCATATTAATGTGCATCTCCCCTTCTAAACTGTATGCTCATTATGGGCAGGGAGCCCATAATATATGTTGCCAACTTGTACTATATGTTGCCAACTTGTACTTCCCAAGCGCTTAGTACAGTGCTCTGCACACAGTAAGCGCTCAATAAATATGATTGAATGAATGAAAGGGAGTGTAATGGCCAATTCTGTGAAAAAAAAAAAGATGGTATTTGGCTTCGGGCCAAGCACTGTTTTAAGCGCTGGGGTAGATACAAGGTAATCAGGTTGTCATTCATTCATTCAATCGTATGTATTGAGTGCCTACTGTGTGCAGAGCACTGTACTAAGCACTTGGGAATCAATCAATCAATCAATCGTATTTATTGAGCGCTTACTGTGTGCAGAGCACTATACTAAGCACTTGGGAAGTACAAGTCGGCAACATAGAGAGACGGTCCCCACCTAACAGGCTCAGAGTCTAGAAGGGGGAGACAGACAACAAAAACAAAACATGTAGATAGGTGAGCCATGCGGGGCTTGCAGTCTCAATCCCCATTTTACAGATGAGGGAACCGAGGCACAGAGAAGTGAAGTGACTTGCCGAAAGTCACACAGCGGACAAGTGGTGGAGTCGGCTGACTTGCGAGCTCATGCTCTTTCCACTAAACCACACTGCTTCTCGCTAAGCCCCGCTGTTTCTCGCTGTACTCTCCCAAGCACTCAGTACAGTGCTCTGCACATAGTAAGTGCTCAATAAATAAGATTGATTGATTGATTGGGCACCCAACCCCATTTTTCAACCTGCCTTTCTGAGGACTTCCGTTCCCAGAGGCCTCCGGAGCTGGGCCTGATGCTGTGACCTTTTCCATTTTGCGTTCCATTTATTCAATCGTATTTATTGAGCGTTTACTGTATGCAGAGCACTGTACTAAGCGCTTGGGAAGTTGGCAACATCTAGAGACGGTCCCTACCCAGCAACGGGCTCACAGTCTAGAAGGGGGAGACAGATAACAAAACAAAACATGTGGACAGGTGTCATCAGAACAAATAGAAATAAAGCTAGATGCACATCATTAACAAAATAAATAGAATAGTAAGAATTCTAAAATAAATAGAATAGTAAGTATGTTCCACTGGCTGGCCCTCATACCAGAACAGAACAGAGCACTGACTGCTGGAGACGAGGAGTGAATGAGGGGGAGTAACCGCTTAATAAATGCCATCATGATTATTATTATCTTCTAGACCGTGAGCCTGCTGTTGGGTAGGGACCGTCTCTATATGTTGCCAAATTGGACTTCCCAAGCGCTTAGTACAGTGCTCTGCACACAGTAAGCGCTCAGTAAATACGATTGAATGAATGAAAGACATGGAGAACAAACGAGGGAGAAAAATGGGGAAGGAGGGTGAGAGAACACGAGTGAAGGAAAGCGAGGGAAAGCCCAGGGGATGGGGGGAGGGAAAGCAAGGGGAGAAGCAAAGGAGAGAGACTAAGGGGGGACAAGTGAAGTGAGGGAGAATAAGGGAAATAATAAAAATAATAATGGTATTACATTCATTCATTCATTCAATCGTATTTATTGAGCGCTTACTGTGTGCAGAGCACTGTACTAAGCGCTTGGGAAGTCCAAGTCGGCAACATATAGAGACGGTCGCTACCCAACAGCGGGCTCACAGTCTAGAAGGGGGAGACGGACAACAAAACAAAGCATATTAACAAAATAAAATCAATAGAATAAATATGTACAAATAAAATTAAATAGAGTAATAAATCCGTACAAACATATATACAGGTGCTGTGGGGAGGGGAAGAACGTAAGGCAGGGGGGATGGAGAGGGGGAGGAGAGAGAAGGAGGAGGGGCTCAGTCTGGGAAGGCCTCCTGGAGGAGGTGAGCTCTCAGTAGGGCTTTGAAGGGAGGGCTTTGAAGTCCAGTGATTTGCACAAATTAAGCCCTCAATAAATACCATGGATTGATTGGCAGATGCCCAACCCTGGTTCAAGAAAGGATTCCCCATTTATTCCATTGTTTTTAGGGGAAAATTTTCATTCATTCATTCAATCGTATTTATTGAGCGCTTACTGTGTGCAGAGCACCGTACTAAGTGCTTGGGAAGTACAAGTATTTGTTAAGCGCTTACTCTGTGCCAGTACAGAGCACTGTACTAAGTGCTTGGGAAGTACAAGTATTTGTTAAGCGCTTACTCTGTTCTAAGCGCTGAGGTAGATACAAGGTCATCAGGTTGTGCCACGTGGGGCTCACAGTCCTAATTGTCATTTCACAGATGAGGTCACTGAGGCCACAGAGAAGTGAAGTGGCTCGCTCACGGTCACTCAACAGGCAAGGGGCGGACTCGGGATTAGAACCCGCGTCCTCGGACTCCCAAGCCCGGGCTCTATCCATTAAGCCACACTGCTTCTCTATCTTGCCCTCTGTGTGACCTTGGCCTCTGGGCTTCAGTTTCCTCATCTGTAAAATGGGGATTCAATCCTTGTTCTCCCTCCTACTTAGACTACGAGCCCCATCTGGGACACGGACTGTGTCCAACCTGATCCCCAGTGCTTAGACCAGTGCTTGGCACAGAGTAAACACTTGGCAAATACCACGATTATTATTATTACTACGAACCTACAGGCTGTCAATAACTCCAGCCTGTCTGTCCACGTAGCCATGCTGCTTCTCTAAGCGAGGGGGAGCGAGGGAGGGAAGAAGATTCAGGGGAAGCAAAGGAGGGAGAGCAAGGGAAAACAAGGGAGAGACAGGGAAAGGGAGGAAAAGTGAGGAAGGGAGAGCAAGCAAGGGGGAGCGAGCCAGGCCCGGGCCTGGACAGCCGTCCATGAAAGCGCTTAGTACAGTGCTCTGCACGTAGTAAGCGCTCAATAAATACGATTGATGAGGAAAGCCGTGGGAGAGAAGGAGGAGCCCTCGCAAAGTGAGCAAGAATCATTTCCTCTCCTGGAGGTGGATTCCCCAGCGAGCTCTCGCCGAGTAATTAGGGTGGCCCGGCGAAGGCTAGCCTCCGCTTGTTTATTCTCATTATTTTATCATTTTAAAAACCCTCTAGGTGATGAGACATGCAGTATAGAACATAATTACCATTATTAGCATACTAATTGGACACGAAAATAGACCAACTACAAGGTAGCCAACTGAATAATTTCACATTAATCAAACACCAGAGTGAATAAGCCCATTGTTAAATCGACGGCTCCCAGGGATGGCGAGGTTTCTTGGCGAAATCTCAGACCGGCCCGGCCGCGTCACACGGAGTCCTCCGGCCCGAGTCCGGGAAACCCCAGGGTGGGAAGCAGTGTGGCCTACTGGATAGAGTTCGGGCCTGAGAGTCAGAGGACCTGGGTTCTAATCCCAGCTCAGCCACCTGTCTCCTGGGTGCCTTGGGCAAGTCGCTTCTCTACAGACCACTTCGGCGGCTGCACCCAAGGCCTTGACAGAACCCCGGGGGGGGACTCTGAACCTGGACTCGGAGGTGGTTTAATCCCTTTCTTTTAGACTGTGAGCCCACTGTTGGGTAGGAACTGTCTCGACTGTCTCTATATGTTGCCATCTTGTACTTCCCAAGCGCTTAGTACAGTGCTCTGCACACAGTAAGCACTCAATAAATACGATTGATTGATTGATTGATTCTCTGGGCTTCAGGTCCCTCATCTGTAAAATGGGGATTCAAAACCTCTTCTCTCTTCTACTTAGCCTCTGAGCCCCATGTGGAGCCTGATTATCTTGTATCTACCCTGGCGCTTAGTACAGTGTTTGGCACTTTACCAAATACCACTATATTTCCATTATTATTCAAACAGTCTTTCTGGTCTCCCTGCATCCCCGATTCCCCCCTCTCCATCAGTCAGTCAGCGATATTTATTGAGCACTTACTGTGTGCACAGAAGCGGCATAATATAATTGATAGAAATGAGCCTGGGAGTCGGAAGGTCGTGGGTTCTAATTCCAGCTCCGCCACTTATCTGCTGTGTGACCTTGAGCAAGTCACTTCACTTCTCTGGGCCTCAGTTACCTCATCTGGAAAATGGGAATTAAGACTGTGAGCACCACATGGGACAGAGACTGCATCCTACCCAATATGCTTGTGTCCAAACCAGTGCTTAGTACAGTGTCTACATAGTAAGTTCTTAAAAAAATCACAAAAATGCCATAGCACTCTATGTTTGGGAAAGCACAGGGCAACGGAGTTGATAGACACACCCCTGACCAATCAATCAGTGAATCAATCAATCGTATTTATTGAGCACTTACTATGTGCAGAGCACTGTACTAAGCGCTTGGGAAGTGCCCTCTAATAGTAATTAATAATATCATCATCATCAATCGTATTTATTGAGCGCTTATAATGTGCAGAGCACTGTACTAAGCGCTTGGGAAGTACAAATTGGCAACATATAGAGACAGTCCTTACCCAACAGTGGGCTCACAGTCTAAAAGGGGGAGACAGAGAACAAAACCAAACATACTAACAAAATAAAATAAATAGAATAGATATGTACAAATAAAATAAATAGAGTAATGAATATGTACAAACATATATACATGTATACAGGTGCTGTGGGGAAGGGAAGGAGGTAAGATGGGGGGATGGAGAGGGGGACGAGGGGGAGAGGAAGGAAGGGGCTCAGTCTGGGAAGGCCTCGGGAGTCCGAGGTCATGGGTTCGAATCCCGGCTCCACCACTTGTCAGCCGTGCGACTTTGGGCAAGTCACTTCACCTCTCCGGGCCTCAATTCCCTCATTTGTGTGATGGGACAGCCAACCCTTGCGGTGGGCGATGTAGTTGGGGGGATGTGCCTCCTCATAGGTCACCGGTTTGTTTCCTTTCCCCACGTGGACACGGGCTGCCCGGTTCTTGGAGCAGGCCGCAGTGGTGTGGATGGCGCGGGAGGCGGACAGCACGCTTAGGCCAAGGCGCCACGGGGCAACCACCATCTTGGACCATAATAATTATGGTACTTGCTAAATACTTACTATGAGCCAAGCACTGTTCTAAGCACTGGGGTAGATACAAGTTCATCAGGTTGGATGCAGTCCCTGTCCCACATGGGGCTCGCAGTCTTCATCCCCATTTTACAGTTGAGGTAACTGAAGCCCAGAGAAGTGAAATAACTTGTCCAAGGTCACACAGCAGACTAGTGGTAGAGCTATCATTCATTCATTCATTCATTCATTCAATCGTATTTATGGAGCGCTTACTGTGTGCAGAGCACTGTACTAAGCGCTTGGGAAGTACAAGTCGGCAACATATAGAGACAGTCCCTACCCAACAATGGGCTCACAGTTCATTCATTCAATCGTATTTATTGAACACTTACTTTGTGCAGAAAACTGTACTAATCGCTTGGAAAGTACAATTGGCAACAGATAGAGACAGTCCCTACCCAACAACGGGCTCACAGTCTAGAAGGGGGAGACAGACAACAAAACAAAATAAGTAGACAGGTATCTAACGCAGTTCCTTCTGACCAGAGATGAGCTTACAGTTTCAACCCTTCACTTTCCCAGGACAGACCGTCCATCACTCCCGACTGTCCCCCTCCACCCCCGACTGTCCCCCCAAAGCCCCACCAAGCTCCCCACTCTGGATTGCTCTTCCGTGAATGCCTTCCTGCATTTCCTCAACTCTGCGAGGTTTTCAGCCTGAACAGCTTCCTGTGGTAATGAGTTCCATGTGTTGACCCCTGCAGAGTGAGGAAGTGTCTCCGTTTCCTTTCTCAGCACCGCGTCCTTAAAGCTTGAGTTCTACCTCGACCCTGTCTGCGCCCTTCAAGGGGTCGTAACCTGCGGTCCTGCCCCTCATTAGCCCAGCCCAGGAAGAGTCGAGTACACGGGCTTTTCATTCCGGCTTCCCCTCTCTGGGCTTCTGCAGCTTTCCTGTGACCCTTTGGAGGAGGAAGAGGAGAAAGGAGAGCCCGGAGGAGCCCAGCCTAAGGTCTCCCCAAGTGACTAGCTCCTGGGGAAGGAGCATGGCCTAGTAGTGGATAGATCCTGCTCCTGGGAGTCAGAAAGTTGTGGGTTCTAATCCTGGCTCTGCCACTTGTCTGTTGTGTGGCCTTGAGCAAGTTACTTCGCTGGGCCTCCATTACCACAACTGGAAAATGGGGATTAAGGCTGTGAGCCCCAGGTGGGACAGGGATTATGTCCAATCCAATTTGTTTGTAAGCACGCTAGCACTTTGTACAGTGCCTGGCACACCGTAAGTGCTTAACAGATACTTCCAGAGAAGCAGCGTGGCTCAGTGGAAAGAGCATGGGCTTTGGAGTCAGAAGTCATGGGTTCAAATCCCGGCTCCGCCAACTGTCAGCTGTGTGACTTTGGGCAAGTCGCTTCACTTCTCTGGGTCTCAGTTACCTCATCTATAAAATGGGGATTAAAACTGTGAGTTCCCCCTGGGATAACCTGATCACCTTGTAACCTCCCCAGCACTTAGACCTTGTAACCTCCCCAGCGCTTAGAACAGTGCTTTGCACATAGTAAGTGCTTAACAAATACCATCATCATTATTATTATTATTATACAAATATTAATACCCACTTGTGTATTCTCTCCCAGCACCAGGTCAGCCCTTCATGAATGCTGTTACTATTACTAGGACTACTAGCCCATTCATTCATTCATTCATTCATTCATTCATTCAATCGTATTTATTGAGCACCTACTGTGTGCAGAGCACTGTACTTATTAAGCGCTTGGGAAGTACAAGTTGGCAACATATAGAGACGGTCCCTATCCAACAGCAGGATCATAGTCTAGAAGCGGGAGACAGACAACAAAACAAAATAAAATAAATAGAATAAATATGTTCAAGTAAAATAAATAAATAGAGTAATAAATACGTACAAGCATATATGCATATATACAGGTGCTGTGGGGAGGGGAAGGAGGTAAGGCTGGGGGGGAGGGGGAGGGGGAGGGCTTGATCCCCTGGGACAAAATGGAGAGAGCAAAGACAGAGTGAGGGGCTGGGGGGTGTACAGACCCGGGTACTTGTCCCGCTCTATCTCTGGCCTGATGTGGGACCTAGGCCTGGTCATCTAACATCTCCTAGCCTCTGTTTTTCTCATCTTCCCAATTGGAATAAGATCCCTGCTCTTGTGGGACAAGAGACTGTGTCTGAATATCATGTGTGTCCTCCAGTGTGGAGCACAGTGCAGACTGTGTCTGAATATCTGGCATGTCTTCCGGTGTGGAGCGCAGCGCAGACTGTGTCTGAATATCTGGTGTGTCCTCCGGTGTGGAGCGCAGAGCAGACTGTGTCTGAATATCTGGTGGGTCCTCCGGTGTGGAGCGTGGCGCTCAGCACGGCATTACTAGCTGATGCTTACTGAGGCCCTAGCAGTGGACCGGAGGAAGAATCCAGCCAAGGTCCCAGGCATCCTCGGCTTCCCAACCGGTGGGAGTGATGGACTCGCTGGGCTGGGGTTGGGGGCTTTCTCCAGTGGCCTGTGCAGCCTTCCTCTAGGCCCCAGAAGACTTGGACCGTGGGCCGGCGTGCGGGTGGGAGTGATGAAATGGGGAAGCAGGGCCTTCAGGAAAGAGCACAGAGCTGAGGGTCAGGAGACCTGGGTGCCAGGTCTGGCTCTGCCACTTAAAAATAATAATAATAATAATAATAATAATAACTGTGGTATTTGTTAAGTGTTTACTAGGTGCAGGGCACTGTACTAAGCAGTGGGGTCGATACAGGCAAATAGGACTGTACCAAGCAGTGGGGTCGATACAGGCAAATCGGATTGGACACAGCTCCTGCCCCACATGGGGCTCATAGTCGTAATCCCCATTTTACAGATGAGGTAACTGCAGTACAGAGAAGTTAAGTGACTTCCCCAAGGTCACATGACAAACAAGTGGAGGAGCCAGGATTAGAACCCAGGTCCTTTTGACTCCCAGGCCTGTGCTCTATCCGTTAAGCCACACTGCTTCTCTATCTTGCCCTCTGTGTGACCTTGGCCACTGCGCTTCAGTTTCCTCATCTGTAAAATGGGGATTCAATCCTCGTTCTCCCTCCTACTTAGACTATGAGCCCTATCTGGGACATGGACAGTGTCCAACCTGATCCCCAGTGCTTAGAATCAATCAGTCAATCAATCAATCGTATTTATTGGGCACTTACTGTGTGCAGAGCACTGTACTAAGTGCTTGGGAAGTACAAGTTGGCAACATGTAGAGATGGTCCCTACCCAACAGTGGGCTCACAGTCTAGACCAGTGCTTGGCACAGAGTAAACACTTGGCAAATACCACGATTATTATTATTACTACAAACCTACAGGCTGTCAATAACTCCAGCTTGTCTGTCCACCCCTGGATTGTGCCTACCAACTTTCTTGTATTAAATTTTCCCAAGCATTTAGTATAGGGCTCTGCATACCTATGTCATTGATTGATTTATTGATTCATTGATTAGATGGCAAGCCTCTGGAGGGCAAGGGGCCATGCATTCTGCTTCCATCAGCCTCCTCGTGCGCAAGACTTTTTAGTTATGCATTCATTCATTCATTCAATTGGATTTATTGAATGCTCACTGAGTGTAAAGCACTATGCTAAGTGCTTGAGAGATTACAATAGACAGATACATTCCCTGCCCACAACAAGCTTTCAGTTTAGAGGCAGAGACAGACATTAATATAAATAAATTATAGTTATGGACAGTGCTGTGGAGCTGGGAGTGGGGATGAATAAAAGGATTGAGTCAGGGCGATGCAGAAGGCTTGGGGAGAAGGGAATAGGAGGGCTTAGTAAAGGAAGGCCTCTTGGAGAAGATGAGCCTTCAGTAAGGCTTTGAACTGGGGGGAGAGTCATTGTCTATCGGATTTGAGGAGGGAGGGTGTCCTAGGCCATAGGTAGGACGTGGGCAAGGTATTGGCGACTAAACAGATGAGATCAAGGCACGGTGAGAAGATTAACACTAGAGGAGCAAAATATGTGGCTTCATTTGTGGTAGTTAATTAGCAAGGCAAGGTAGACAGGGATGAGGTGATCGAGTGCTTTAAAGTCAATGGGGAGGAGTTTTTGTTTGATGCGGAGGTGGATGGGCAACCACTGGAGTTTCTTGAGAAGTGCAGAAACATGTCCCGAACGTTTCTGTAGAGCAATCGTCCTGGCAGCAGAGTAGAATATGGACTGGAGTGGGGAGAGACAGGAGGCAGGTAGGTCAGTAAAGAGGCTGATGCAATAATCAAAGCAGGTTAGGATAAGTGATTGGATTAATATGGTAGCACTTTGGATGGAGAGGAAAGGGCAGATTTTAGTGATGCTGTGAAGGTGGGACCGACAGGATTTTGTGGTGGATTGAATGTGTGCGTTGAATGAGAGAGAGGAGACAAGGATAAGGCCAAGGTAAGACAGGAAGGATGGTAGTGCTGTCTCCAGCGATGGGAAAGTCAGGGGAAGAACGGGGTTTGGGTGGAAAGATAAGGAGTTCTGATTTGGACATGTTAAGTTTACAATAACAGCAGGGCATCCAAGTAGGGATGTCTTGAAGGCAGGAGGAAACGTGAGACTGCAGAAAGGGAGAGACATCAGGGCTGGAGAGGTAGATTTGGGTATTGTACTGTTAGAAATGGTAGTTGAAGTCATTGGAGCGAATGAGTTCTCCAAGGGAGTAGGTGTAGATGGAGTATAGAAAGGGACCCAGAACTGAATCCTGAGGGATACCCCCAGTTAGGGGGTGGGAGGCAATGGAGGAGCCCACAAAAGTGACTGAGAATGAGCGATAGGAGGAAGACCAGGAGAGGACAGTGTCAAAGAAGCCAAGGTTGGATAATGTTTCCAGGAGAAGGGGGTGGTCCGCAGTGTCAAAGGCAGCTGAGAGGTGGAGGAGGATTAGGATGGAGTAGAGGCTGTTGGATTTGGCAAGAAGGAGATCACTGGTGACCTCTGAGAGGGAGGTTTCTGTGGAGTGAAGGGGATGGAAGCCAGATTGGAGGGGATCCAGGAGAGAATTGGAGGAAAGGAACTTGAGACAGCGGGTGTAAACAACTTGCTCAAAGAGTTTGGAGAGGAATGGAAGAAGGGAGGTAGGGCAGTAACTGGAGGGAGCTGTGGGGTCAAGGGAGGATTTTTTTAGGATAGGAGAAATATGGGTATGTTTGAAAGCAGTGGGGAAGAAGCCACTGGAGAAGGACCAGTTGAAGACGGCTGTTAAGGAGGGAAGAAGGAAGTGGGAAAGTGTTTTGATAAGGTGTGAATGAAATTGTATTATTTGTGAAGTGCTTATTATGTGCCAAGCACTAAACACTGGGGTCAACGCAAGACAATCTACACAGGAGCAGCCTGAGGCCCATTGCCTAAGGGAGAGGGAGGATACGTATTTAATTCCCATTTTACAGATAAGGAAACTGAGGCCCAAAGAAGTTATGTGACTTACCCAAGGCCACACAGCAGGTCAGTGACAGAGTCAGAATTAGAACCCAGGTCTCTACCTCCCAGGTCGTGCTCTTTCTACTAGGCCACGTTGCTTCTAACGCTCCCACAGCAGGCAAGCGGTGGAGCCTGGATCGGAACCCAGGTCTCCTGACTCATCATCATCACCATCAGTCATATTTATTGAGCGCTTACTGTGTGCAGAGCACTGTACTAAGCACTTGGGAAGTACAAGTTTGCAACATGTAGAGACAGCCCCTACCCAACAGTGGGCTCACAGTCTAAAAGGGGGAGACAGAGAACAAAAACAAACATACTAACAAAATAAAATAAATCGAATAGATATGTACAAGTAAAATAAATAAATAAATAGAGTAATAATAAATTAATAGAGTAATAATAAATAGAGTAATAATAAATAGAATAATATAAATAAATAGAGTAATAATAAATAGAGTAATACTCCAGTCCCTTGTTCTCTCCACTAGGCCACACAGCTTCTCAAAGTGACTAGATCCTCCTTCAGAGCACTGTACTAAGTGCTTAGTTCAGTCAGTCTGTCATTCGAACTTATTGAGCACTTACCCTGTACTAAGTGCTTGGGAGAACACAATATAACAGACAAATTCCCTGCCCATGAGCTTACAGTCTAGCTCTACACAAGAAGCGCTCAATAAATACCATTAATTGAGCATTCCCTCCAAGGGAGATCAGTCCTTAGTTTCCCCATCTGTCAAATGGGGGCTAAGCCTCACACCTGCCTGCCTCCCAGGGTTCGGGAAAGGAAATGAAACAAGTTTGGCCATGCACGATGAAGTCTCTGAGCTCTGACATGAAGGCCACATGTCTGCTGTGTGACCTTGGACAAATCACTTCACTTCTCTGGGCCAGCGTGGCTCAGTGCTAAGAGCACAGGGCTTTGGAGTCAGAGGTCATGGGTTCAAATCCCGGCTTCGGCAAATGTCAGCTGTGTGACTTTGGGCAAGTCAACTTCGATGTGCCTCAGTTACATCATCTGTAAAATGGGAATTAAGACTGTGAGCCTCCCGTGGGACAACCTGATCACCTTGTAACCTCCCCAGTGCTTAGAACAGTGTTTTGCACATAGTAAGTGCTTAATAAATGCCATCATCATCATCTGTAAAATGGGGATTAAGACTGCGAGCCCCATGCAGGACAGGCACTGTGTCCAATCTGATTAACTTGTACCTACCCCAGTGCTTAGAACAGTGCTTGGCACATACTAAGCACTTAACCAGTACCTCAATTATTATTATTATTATCTAGACTGTGAGCCCACTCTTCTAGACTGTGAGCCCACTTTTGGGTAGGGACCGTCTCTATATGTTGCCAACTTGTACTTCCCAAGCGCTTAGTACAGTGTTCTGCACACAGTAAGCGCTCAATAAATACGATTGATTGATTGATTGATTGATTGATTAGTACAAGTTTCCATTGTAGACTGTGCAGCGGTGGGATCTGATATTTACTTGGGGAGGGGGTCACAGCTGCAGCCCAGAGGCCTGGCTTGGGCACTGGGGCATAGACCCACTAGGGAAGGAATTCAGGAACCTGTTCTACTTTACTTTTCCCTAGATCGAGGTTCAAAAAAAAAGTAACTGTTGACGCACTCCATCTTTTTGGCACTAACGATTAATCTGACAGGAGTGACAAGGTCTGAAAATAGATATTTATAATTTTCTTCGCAAGAATCACAACTTAATCAAATCGTATCCGATAACAGAATAATTGGGGCGGTTGTTAGTTTTGACACATCTTGTGAGGAGGAACAGAACAGTCCTTGTGATGGAAAAAAGAGGGGTCTCTTTTTCTTTTTTTAATTTTCAGAAGTAAAATACGCAAATATCAGTGAGCAGACCGAGGCTAGTGAGAAGATATGGCAAATTTAATTCAACCAACGAGTATGCTGTGTCTGAGAGAGCTCAAGTTGAGCTGGTGTGAATCACCTCCCAAAGATGTCATCAGAAATACGTAATGGTACTTGTTATGCGTTTTATGGTGTGCTAAGCACTGTTCTAAGCGCTGGGATAGGTACAAGTTAATCATGTTGAATACAATTGGACACAAGTGTTGACATTCCCCTGGGTTTTGAATAAGAGATTTAGCAGTCCAGTCTGTGTGGACTAAGGGACCAGCGGCTCTAAAGAAGTAGCAGGCCGTAGTGGCTAGAACCCAGGCCTGGGAGCTAGAAGGACCCGGGTTCTAATCCCAGCTGCACCATTTGTCTACTATGTGATCTTGGGCAAGTCTCTTCACTTGACCTGTCCTTCCCATGGCTTTCCCATCTCTGTAGACAGCACCACCATCCTTCCTGTCTCACAAGCATATAAACTAGGTGTTATCTTTGACTCCTCTCTCTCATTCAACCCACTTAGTCTATCAATAAATCCTATTAGTTTTACTGTCACAGCATCGCAGAAATCCCCCTTTTCCACTCCATCTGAACTGCTACCTCATTAATCCGAGCATTTATCCTATCCTGCCTTGATTACTATACCAGCCTCTTTGCTCTTTCCCTGCCTCCTGCCTTTCCCAACTCTAGTCCATACTTCATTCTGCTGCCCGGATCTTTTTCTACAGAAACATTCAGTCAATGTTTCCCCGCTCCTCAAAAACCTCCAGTGGTTGCCCATCCACCTCCATATCAAACAGAAACTCGGTTTTAAAGCACTCAATTACCTCATCCCCTTTTAACTCCCCTCACTACTCTCCTATTACAACGCAGCCCCTACATTTCGCCTCTCTAATGCTAACCTTCTCACTGGGCCTCCATCTCACCTGTCTCATCGCCATACTCTCACCCGCATCCTGCCTCTGGCCTGGATCACCCTCCCTTCTCATGTAATTAATAATGATGGCATTTATTGATTACTATGTGCAAAGCACTGTTACAAGCGCTGGAGAGGTTACAAGGTGATCAGGTTGTTTTACAGGGGCCTCACAGTCTTAATCCTCATTTTACAGATGAGGTAACTGAGGCACAGAGAAGTGAAGTGACTTGCCCAAAGTCACACAGCTGACAATTGGCGGAGCCAGGATTTGAACCCATGACCTCTGACTCCAAAGCCCGTGCTCTTTCCACTGAACCACGCTGCTTCTATATCCGACAGACAATTACTCTCCCCCCCGTTCAAAGCCTTACTGAAGGCACATCTCCTCCAGGAGACCTTCCCTGAGTAAACCCTCTTTTCCTTTTCTTCCACTCCCTTCTGTATTGCCCTGACTTGTTCCCTTTATTAATAATAATAATAATAATAATGATGATGATGATGGTATTTGTTAAGCACTTACTACGTGCAAAGCACTGTTCTAAGTGCTGGGGGAGATACAAGGTGATCAGGTTGTCCCACATGGGGCTCACAGTTTTAATCCCCATTTTACAGATAAGGTAACTGAGGCACAGAGAAGTTAAGTGACTTGCTCAAAGTCACACAGCTGACAAGCGGCGGAGCCAGGATTAGAACCCATGACTCCCAAGCCTGTGCTCTTTCCACTGAGCCATGCTGCTTCTCTTTATTCATGGCCCCTCCTAGCCGCACAGCACTTATGTACATCTCTGTAATTTATATATTTATATTGTCTATCTCCCCTTCTAGACTTTTAGCTCACTGTGAGCGGGGAATATGTCAATTATATTGTTGTGTTGTACTCCCCTAAGTGCTTAGTACAGTGCTCGGCACAGATTAAACGCTCAATAAATATGATTGATTGAGTCTATGTGCCTCAGTTACCTCATGTGTAAAATGGGGATTAAGACTGTGAGTCCTATGCAAAGTAGGGACTGTGTCCAACCTGGTTAATTTGTATCGACCCTAACACGTAGTACAGTGCCTGACACATGGTAAGTGCTTAACAAATATCATTTAAAAACAAAAAAAAAGTTCTGTGTTAAATCCCATGACTGTTAAGAGTCATGGGCAAGTACAGTGTCTCCTAAGAAGCAGTGTGGCCTAGTGGGAAGAGTCTGGGCATGGGAATCAGAGGACCTGGATTCTAATCCTGGCTCTGCCACTTCATTCATTCATTCAATCGTATTTATTGAGCGCTTACTGTGTGCAGAGCACGGTACTAAGCGCTTAATGCCTGCTGTGTGGCCTTGGGCAAGTCACTTCACTTCTCTGTGCCTGTTACCTCACATGCAAAATGTGGATTAAAAACATTCTCCTCCTAATTAACCTGTGAGCGCCATGTGGGACTTGATTATCTTGATAATAATAATGGTGTTTGTTAAGCGCTTACTATGTGCCAGGCACTGTACTAAGTGCTAGAGTAGATACTAGCAAATCAGGTTGGATGCACTCCCTGTCCAATATGGGGTTCCCAGGATCAATCCCCATTTTCCAGTTGAGGTAACTGAGGCATGGAGAAGTAGAGTGAGTTGCCCAACGTCACAGAGCAGACAAGTGGAGGAGCCAAGATTAAAACACAGGTCGTTCTGATTCCCAAAAGCCTGAGCTCTGGCCACTAGCCCATGAAGTTTCACAGTCACATTCCCTGCCCACAGCGAGTTTACAGTCTAGAAGAAGATACAGATATTAACAGAAATAAAGAAATAAATCCCCGCTATCCACCGCCACATGGCTGACCCCTCTACCCTCTGTGCCTCAGTTACCTCATCTGTAAACTGGGGGTTGAGATTATAAGCATGATGTGGGAAGGGGACTGTGTCCAGCCCGATTAGCTCATTTCTACTCCAGTACTTGGTTCAGTGCCTGGCCCATAGTAAGCACTTAACAAATAAGCACTTAATCCCGGCTCTGCCGGTTGTCAGCTGCATGACTTTGGGTAAGTCACTTAACTTCTCCGTGCCTCAGTTACCTCATCTGTAAAATGGGGATTAAGACTGTGAGCCCCCCGTGAGACAACCTGATCACCTTTTAACCTCCCCAGCGCTTAGAACAGTGCTTGGCACATAGTAAGCACTTAATAAATGTCATTATTATTATTATTATTTTTATTATAAAATACCATAAAGCACAAAGTGTCTGCCAACTCAGTTGTATTGTACTCTCCCAAGCACTTAGTACAGTCGTCTGAATTCAGTAAGTGCTCAATAAATTTGATTGACTGATCGAGGCCCCGGGGGCCGCCCGGACTAAGCTCCTGGAGATGAATGAGCTCTGATTTATATGGAATCACTCCGAGATCATTTAGACCCCAGTAAGGGCTCAATAAATACGATTGATCAATTGACTGATTACAGTCCGTTCAAGCAGATGCTCCTTATGGGCAGGGAAGGGGTCTCAGGCTTCTGTTGTACCTTCTCTAGCACTTAGCACAGTGTTTGGCACCCGGGGACAGCTTGTATCTATCCCAATGCTTGGTACAGTCCCTAGCACATAGTAGGTACTTAAAAAATATCATTACTATTATTATTACCACCCTCATTACTAGTGAGCAGAGCCTTCAGAAAGGGTATGGGGAGGGTCTTCCCATAACAGAGTGAACACGAGGGTCTGGAGAGCTGTACTGAGTGGGGGCAGTGCGGGAAGGAGACCGCAGGCTGTGCCTCAGTTATAATAATAATAATAACAATAATAGTAATAACAATCAATTCTCTGTATTGCTCTCTCCAGGATTTCTGTCTAGGGATTTTGCCTGGGATGGCTCTCCCCAGGATTTCAGCCCTTGATTTTGTGCACGATTGCTCTGCAGGATTTCTGTCGGGGATTTCTGTGTGTAATAGCTCTCAATCGCTCAATCAATCAATTATATTTATTGAGGGTTTACTGGTTGCAGAGCACTGTACTAAGACCTTGGGAGAGTACAGCACAACAATATAACAGACACATTCCCTGCCCACAATGAGCTTACAGTCTAGAGGGGAAGACAGACATTATTATGAATAAATTGTGGATATAGACATAAGTGCTGGGGGGCTGGGGGTGGAGGAAGGGTGAGTAAAGGGAGCAAGTCAGGGTGATGCAGAAGGGAGTGGGAGAAGAGGAAAGGAGGGCTTAATCAGGGAATGCCTCCTGGAGGAGATGGGCTTTTAAAAAGGTTTTGTAGGTGAGGAGAGTAATTAATTGACAGTCGGTTAAGAAAAGGGAAGGCAATCCAGACCGGAGGCAGGATGTGGATAAGATGAAGGCGAGATGAATGAGATGGAGGTACAGTGAGAAGCTTGGCATTAGAGAAGCAAAGTGTGGGAACTGGGTTGTAGTAAGAGAGTAGTGAGGTATGGTAGGAGGGGGCAAAGTGATTGACTGCTTTAAAGTTGATGGTGAGGAGTTTCTGTTTGTTGTGGAGGAGGATGGGCAGCCACTGCAAGTTCTTGAGGAGTGGAGAGATATGGACTGAGTGTTATTTGTAGGAAAATGATCCTGGAAGCAGAATGAAGTATGGACTGGAGTGGGGAGAGACAGGGGGTAGAGAGGTCAACAAGGAGGCTGATATAATCAAGGTGGGATAGGATAAGTGCTTGGATTAACTTGGTAGCAGTTTGTGTGGAGAGGAAAGGGCAGATTTTAGTGATGTTGTGAAGGTCAAACTGACAGGATTTCTTGATGAATTGAATATGTAGGTTGAATGAGAGAGAAGAGAAAAGGATAAGGCCAAGGTTATGGGCTCGTGAGACAGAAAGGATGGTAATGCTGTCTCCAGTGACGGGAAAGACAGGGGAAGGACAGGGTTTGGGTGGAAAGATAAAGAGTTCTGATTTGGACATGTTAAGTTTTCAGTGATGGTAGGGCATCCAAGTAGGGATGTCTTGAAGGCAGGAGGAAATGTGAGACTGCAGAGAGAGAGAGACAGCAGGGCTGGAGCTGTAGATTTGGGTACCGTCCACTTAAGATAGTAGTTGAAGCCATGGGAGCGAATGAGTTCTCCAAGGGAGTGGATTTAGATGGAGAATAGAAGGGGACCCACAACTGAACCTTGAGGGACACCCCCAGTTAGGGGATGGGAGGCAGAGGAGGAGCCCACGAAGGTGACTGAGAATGAGTGGCCAGAGAGATAGGAAGAAGACCAGGAGAGGACAGTGTCAAAAAAGCCAAGGTTGGATAATGTTTCCAGGAGAAGGGGGTGGTCTACAGTGTCAAAGGCAGCTGAGAGGCGGAGGAGGATTAGGATGGAGTAGAGGTCGTTGGATTTGGCAAGAAGGAGATCACTGGTAACCTTTGAGAGGATGGTTTCCGTGGAGTGAAGGGGATGGAAACTAGATTGGAGAAAGTCAAGGAGATAATTAGAGGAGAGAAACTTGAGATAGCCGGTGTAAACAACTCGCTCAAAGAGCTTGGAGAGGAATGGAAGAAGGGAGATGGGGCCATAACTGGAGAGAACTGAGAGGTCATGGAAGGGTTTTTTTAGGCTACAGGAGACATGGACATGTTTGAAAGCAGTGGGGAAGAGGCCACTAGAGAGAGAACAGTTGAAGACAGCGGTTAGGGAGGGAAGAAAGGAAAGGGCAAGTGTTTTGTTAAGGTGTGAATGTATTGGATCTGATGTACAGGTGGAGGGGGTGGATTTTGAGAGAAGGCAGATTTCCTCTTGAGATACTGCTGGGAAGGATGGGAGAGTTGAAGAAGGGCAGGAGGAGGGAGGGACTGGAGAGAAACAGGGGGGATTTTAGGGAGATCACGTCCTATAGTTACAATTTTCTCAATGAAGTAGGTAGCCAGACCTTTAGGGGTGAGGCATTTGGGAGACCAGCGGGGACAAGGAGTTCAAAGAGGGAATTAAACTTCTGAAACAACTGGTGAGGACAGTGTGTATGCGTATCAATAACGCTGGAGAAATAATTTTACTGGGCAGAGGAGAGGGCAGAGTTAAAGGACACAAGGATGAACGCTCCAGGATTTCCACCCAGGATTTCAGGCTGGGATTTCTTCCTCAGGTTGTTCTCCATGATTTCTGTCCAGGCTTTCGCTCATGATTTTTGTCCACGATATCACTCTGATTCAGCTCTGTGATTTCCATCTGCCATTGCTGTCCATGATTCCGCTCCATGATTTCTGTCTTATGATTTCTGTGCCTGATTGCTCTCTGTTGATTTTTGTCTGGGATTTCAGTCCATTATTTACAGCTGGATTTCTGTCCATGATTCCTCTCTGTGATTTCTGTCTGGGATTGTTGACTGAAATTTTGGTGTGATTTCTCTCAGGGGTGGCTTGCCTTGATTTCTGCCCATGATTTCTCCCTTAGACTTCCTTCTGGGATTTCTATCCGCAATTGCTCTCTGTGATTTCAGTCCATGGTGACTTCTGTGTGTGTTTTCAGCCCATGATTTCTGTCTTTGCTTTCAATTCATGATTTTCTCTGTGCATGATTGCTCACAGGGATTTCTGTGCGGGATTGCTCTCTGGGATTTCTGTCTGTGATTACGCTCTCTGATCTCAGTACCAGATTTCCCTGATTCAGTCCTCTTTTCCTGTCTCTCTTTTCCTTCTGCATTTTCTATTCACTTGGATCTGTGACCTTTGGACATTTCATTCATTCAATCGTATTTACTGAGCCCTTAGTGTGTGCAGAGCACTGTACTAAACACTTGGAAAGTACGAGTCAGCAACAGAGACAATCCCTGCCAAACAACGGGCTCGCAGTCTAGATTTTCACCCCAGCCCTAGCCCCAGCACACTTGTGTACATAGCTTTAAATTATATATTATAAGTTATTGATTTATTCATATTAATGTCTGTCTCCCCCTCTAGGCTGTAAGCTTATTATGGGCAAGGAACGTGCCTGCTAATTCTGTTGCATCATACTCTCCCAAGCGCTTAGTACAGTGTTCTGCACATAGTAAGCGCTCACTAAATACCATTGATTGTTCGATCGATTGATTTCTGTCTGAGTTTATACTCTGTGATTTCGGTTGTGATTGCTGTCTGTGATTCCTCTCTGTGATTTCTGTCTGGAATTTCTGTCTGAGATTTCTCTCTAAGGTTGTTCTCTGTGATTTTGGCCTGGTAATTTTCTCTGGGATTCCATTCCAGAATTTCTGTCTGGGATTATACCCCACGACTGCTCTCCGTAATTTTTCCCCCACGAATTTTCTCCGGGATTCCTTTCCAGGATTTCTGCCTGGGATTGCTCTCCGTGATTTCTGTCCGTGATTACACCCCGTGATTGCTCTCCGTGATTGCTTTCCTTCCTCCTAAGATTCGCATCCCCTCAGAGAGGGAAAAGTTCACTCTCCCCGTGAGGTTCCTCTTTTTGATGAGCATTAAAAGATAGCTTTAAGCCATTCACAATCATGACCTTGACGAGGAAGATGTAAGTTAATAAGGCTTCAACAAATTATGGTCTTTTTGGTCGATTTGCCTAGTGAACTGTTAATTGTAAAACGGAAAGACATTATGTTCGGTTTTCTCTATCACATCTTTTGTGTTTTAACAGTGACACTTCATTGAGTGCAATTAACAAAGCCTGGGAGATTTATTAACACGCTTCTTCATGGTCAATGATCCATTCCACTTAAGACATAACACTGTAAAATGCACATTATCTCCTTTTGCTACTTACAATAATGCTTCATGAACTAGGAAGGCATATGTTAAAGCAGATAAAATAGCATTATTAGCTGACAAATCTTACAATTTATTAGACAGTTAATTTATCAGCTTAAAAGACACTTAAAACAGCTGTGCATTTAATGTCTTTTTAATGTATCCAGTAAAACTTGCATAATTGCCTGTACTGCAATTTATTTTTAGCTATGTTGCAAAAGGCCTGCGTGCACTGTTTCCCCTATCTTTGGTTACCCGAGTCGGGCCCGTGGGCAGATAGAGTTGTCTGAGCCGGGAGGGCGGGCCCGTGCGAGATTGGGGCAGACAGAATCACCTCCCTCAGGAGGCCTTCCCAGACTGAGCCCCCTTTTTCCTCTCCCCCTCCCCGTCCCCCCCGCCCTACCTACACAGTACCTGTATATATGTTTGTACAGATTTATTACTCTATTTATTTTACTTGTACATATTTACTATTTATTTTGTCAATGATGTGCTTCTAGCTTTACTTCTATTTATTCTGTTGACACCTGACCACATGTTTTGTTTTGTTTTGTTGTCTCTCTCCCCCTTCTAGACTGTGAGCCCGTTGTTGGGTAGGAACCATCTCTATATGTTACCAGCGTACAGTGCTCTGCACACAGTAAGCGCTCAATAAATACGATTGAATGAATGAATGAATGAATCACAGGTAGGGGGGCCGGAGGTGGGCACTCTGCCTCGAAGACCACCCCGTCCCTTGCTCTACCCTGGCTGAGCCAGCCTCAAGCTCTCACTAAATCCTGTCCGTCCCACCTTCACGACACGGCTAAAATCCTCCCTTTCCTCTCCCTCCAAGCTGCTACCGTGTTAGTACAATCACTTATCCTGTCCCGCCTGGATTACTGCATCAGCCTCCTTGCTGACCTCCCAGCCTTCTGTCTCTCTCCACTCCTCCCCGGTGGGCAGCTTCCCCCTGCTGCCTGGAAGATTTTTGTACAAAAACATTCAGGACATGTCACTCCACTCCTCAAAAAACTCCAGTGGTTGCCCATCCGCCTCCACATTGAACAGAAACTCCTCACCATTGACTTTAAAGCAATCCATCACCTTGCCCCCTCCCACCTCATCTCTCTACTCTCCTACTATAACCCAGCCTACACACTTTGCTCCTCTAATGACAGCCTTCTCACTATGCCTCGATCTCACGGCCGACCCCTTGCCCACATCCTGCCTCTGGCCCGTTATGCCCTCCTTCCTCAAATCCAACAGATGATGACTTTCCCCTCCTTCAAATTGATTGATTCAAAGCCTTATTGAAGGCATATCTCCTCCAAGAGGCCTTCTCCGACTAAGCCCCCCCTTTCCTCTTCTCCCACTCCCATCTGTGTCGCCCTGACTTGCTCCCTTTCTTCTTCCCCTCTCCCAGCCCCACAGCACTTATGTACAAATCAGTAATTCTAGACTGTGAGCCCGTTGTTGGGTAGGGACCGCCTCCACGTGTTGCTAACTTGTACTTCCCAAGCGCTTAATACAGTGCTCTGCACATAGTAAGCTCTCCATTAATACGATTGAATGAAATGAATGAATAATTCATTTATTTATAGTAATATCTGTTTCCCCCCATTTAGACTGCAAGCTTGTTGTGGACAAAGAATATGTCTGTTTATTGTTATATTCTTCTCTTCCAGGCACTTAGTACAGGGCTCTGCACATATTAAGGGCTCAATAACAATAATAATGATGACATTTGTTAAGTGCTTTCTATGTGCCAAGCACTGTTCTAAGCGCTGGGGGGGATACAAGGTGATCAGGTTGTCCCACATGGGGCTCACAGTCTTCATCCTCATTTTACAGATGAGGTAACTGAGGCACAGAGAAATGAAGTAACTTGCGCTATCACACAGCTGACAAGTGGCGGAGGCGGGATTAGAACCCACGACCTCTGACTCCCAAGCCTGTGCTTTTTCCACTGAACCATGCTGCAGGTAAATAAGAGTATGTGAATGAATGAATGAATTAATTAATTAATTAATTAACCAGGGTCCTAGGGGAGCAACAGTAGTTGTTATTCATTCATTCATTCAATCATATTTATTGAGCTCTTAGTGTGTGCAGAGCACTGTACTAAGCACTTGGGAAGTACAAGTTGGCAACATATAGAGATGGTCCCTACCCAACAGTGGACTCACAGTCTAGAAGGAGGAGACAAGTCTGTCTCAGGATGATAGTAACTGGAGTGTCTGTTAAGCGCTTACTATGTGCCAAGCACTGCGGTAGATATGAGATAAGCAAGTCGAACTCAGTCCCCGTCCCACAAGGGGCTCCCAGTCTCAGTGGGAGGGACAACAGGGATCTTATCCCCATTTTCTGGATGAGAAAACTGAGGCATGGTGCCAACTTAACGTGCCACCAAGCAGCCAGCAGAGCTAACAGTGCAGGCTGCGTTCGTAGAAAAGACTACCATTCATTCATTCATTCAATCGTATTTATCGAGCACTTACGGTGTGCAGAGCACTGTACTAAGCACTTGGAAAGTACAATTCAGCAACAGATTGGGACAATCCCTACCCAACAATGGGTTCACAGTCTAGAAGGAGGGAGACAGACAGCAAAACAAATGTAGACAGGCATCTGTAGCATCCACATAGATAAATAGAATTATAGATATATAAACATAAATGATAAAATAAATAGAATAATAAATATGTACAAATATACACAAGTGCTGGGGGGCAGGGAAGTGGGTAGAGCAGAGGGAGGGAGGCGGGGCGATGGGGAGGGGAGGAGGAGCAGAGGAAAAGGGGGGCTCAGTCTGGGAAGGCTTCCTGGAGGAGGTGTGCCTTCAGTAGGGCTTTGAAGGGGGGAAGAGAGCTAGTTTGGCGGATGTGAGGAGCGAGGGCATTCCGGGCCAGGGGAAGGACTCGGGCCGGGGGTCGACGGCGGGACAGGCGGGAACGAGGCCCAGAGAGGAGGTTAGCGGTGGCAGAGGAGCGGAGGGTGCGGGCTGGGCTGCAGAAGGAGAGAAGGGAGGTGAGGTAGGAGGGGGCGATGGGATGGACAGCTTTGAAGCCCATAGTTTTTGCTTCGTGCCAAGGTTGGTAGGCAACCACTGGAAATTATTGAGGGTGGGGGATGACATGCCCAAAACGTTTCCGTAGCAAGATAATCCGGGCAGCAGAGTGAAGTATAGACTGAATCAATCAATCAATCAACTGTATTTATTGAGCACTTACTGTGTGCAGAGCACTGTACTAAGCGCTGGGGAAGTACAAGTTAACAACATATAGAGACGGTCCCTACCCAAAATGGGGAGAGACAGGAGATTGGGAAGCCTCACTCCCACACACGCCAATGCACACAAATGTGTGTATGCCTGCGTACATAAGTATATGTGCATATATGTATATATGTATATATATATGTATGTATGTATATATGTGTATATATGTATGTGTGTGTATGTGTGTATATAAGTACATGTGTATGTATGTATATATGTGTATATATGTATACATCACCTCGCCCCCTCCTACCTCCCCTCCCTTCTCTCCTTCTCCATCGCAGCCCGCACCTTCCACTCCTCTGCCACTAATCTCCTCACCGGGCCTCGTTCTCACCCGTCCCGCCATCGACCCCCGGCCCACATCCTTCCCCTGGCCCGGAATGCCCTCCCTCTGCCCATCCGCCAAGCTCGCTCTCTTCCTTCCTTCAAGGCCCTACTGAGAGCTCACCTCCTCCAGGAGGCCTTCCCACACTGAACCCCCTCCTTCTTCTCCCCCTCCTCCCCCTCCCCATCCCCCCTACCTTACCTCCTTCCCCTCCCCACAGCACCTGTATGTATATATATATATATGTTTGTATGGATTTATTACTCTATTTATTTTATTTGTACACATTTATTCTATTTATTTTATTTTATTAACATGTCTTGTTTTGCTCTCTGTCTCCCCCTTCTAGACTGTGAGCCCACTGTTGGGTAGGGACCGTCTCTATATGTTGCCAACGTGTACTTCCCAAGGGCTTAGTACAGTGCTCTGCACACAGTAAGCACTCAATAAATACGACAATGAATGAATGAATGAATATATATGTGTATATGTGGAGAGAGAGAGAGAGAGAGAGAGAGAAGCAGCGTGGCTCAGTGGAAAGAGCACGGACTTTGGAGTCAGAGGTCATGGGTTCAAATCTTGGCTCCACCACTTGTCAGCTGTGTGACTTCGGGCAAGTTACCTAACTTCTCTGGGCCTCAGTTACCTCATCTGTAAAATGGGGATTAAGGCTGTGAGCCCCACGTGGGACAACCTGATTACCTTGTAACCTCCCCAGTGCTTAGAACAGTGCTTTGCACATAGTGAGCACTTAACAAATGCCATCATCATCATCATCATCATCATCATCAATGTATATATATATGTGTGTGTGTATAAGTGTGTGTTTATATGTGTATATATGTATAGAGAAGCAGCATGGCTCCGTGGAAAGAGCACAAGCTGGGGAGCCAGAGGTCGTGGGTTCTAATCCCGGCTCCGCCACTTGTCAGCTATGTGACCTTGGGCAAGTCACTTCACTTCTCTGCGCCTCGGTTCCCTCATCTGTAAAATGGGGATGAAGACTGTGAGCCCCATGAGGGACAACCTGATTACCTTGTATCTCCCCCAGCGCTTAGAACAGTGCTTGGCACATAGTAAGCGCTTAACAAATACCAACATTATTATTATTATTATTATTATTATTATTATTATTATTATTATTATGTGTTCGCATGTGCACACACAGACACGCACATATGGGCTGGCACAGGCTCCACAGGCCAAATTTATGTGGTCAAGATGGAGATGCCTATACTGTGGAAAAGCCTCCCCACGCCTCTGTGTGTTCTACTTCTACCTGTCATCTGCACGGGGCTGGCCTGGGAGCAGCTGAGTGGTCTAGTGGAGAGAGCACAGACCTGTGGGTCGGGGACCTGGGTTCAAATCCTGCTTCTGACACTTGCCTTAATATATTAATTAATTAATATTTAATTAATTGCCTGCTTTGTGACCTTGGTTAAGGCACTGAACCGCTCGGTCCCTCCGTTTCCTCAGCTGAAAATTGGGGATCCAATCCCTGTTCTCTCTCCTACTTAGACTGTGGGACAGTGACTGTGTCTGACCTGATTATCTTGTATTTTCCTCAGTGCTCGGCACAGTGTTTGGCACAGAGTAAGGCTTATTAAGGTCACGTCTCTTCCAGGGGATCTTCCCCAAATTAAGCCCCATTTTCCCCGGCTCCCTCTCCCTTCTGTGTTGTCTATGCACTTTGATCAATCAATCAATCAATCAATCAATCAATCGTATTTATTGAGTACTTACTGTGTGCAGAGCACTGTACTAAGCGCTTGGGAAGTACAAGTTGGCAACAAGTTGATCTGTGCCCTTTGGGCGTTTGATATTCCCCCCACCTTCAACCCCAGAGCACTTATGTGCATTTTGGTAATTGAGAAGCAGTGTGGCTAGAGAAGCAGCGTGGCTCTATGGAAAGAGCACGGGCTTTGGAGTCAGAGGTCATGGGTTCAAATCCTGGCTTCGCCACTTGTCAGCTGGGTGACCTTGGGCAAGTCACTTAACTTCTCTGTGCCTCAGTTACCTCATCTGTAAAATGGGGATGAAGACCGTGAGCCCCCCGTGGGACAACCTGATCATCTTGTAACTTCCACGGCGCTTAGTACAGTGCTTTGCACATAGTAAGTGCTTAATAAATGCCATTATTATTATTATATTAATGTCTATGTCTCCCTCTAGGTTTAAGCTTGCTGTGGGCTGGGAATGGTTCTACCAATTTGCACTTTCCCAAATGCTTAGTACAGTGCTCTGCCCCTAGGAAGCACTCAATAAATACCACTGAGGACACAGTAAATGCTCTACAAATACCTCTATTTTTATTATTACCATTATTATTGCATTGGTAAACATTAGTCATGTAACCATGTTTAGAAGGATCTGTGAGTGTCGATGTGCGCCTGTACTTAATAATAATAATAATAATAATAATGGCATTTATTAAGCACTTACTAGGTGCAAAGCACTGTTCTAAGCGCTGGGGAGGTTACAAGTTGATCAGGTTGTCCCACGGGGGGTCACAGTCTTAATCCCCATTTTCCAGATGAGGGAACTGAGGCCCAGAGAAGTTAAGTGACTTGCCCAAAGTCACACAGCTGACAGTTGGCGCAGCTGGGATTTGAACCCGTGACTTATGACTCCAAAGCCCAGGCTCTTTCCATTGAGCCACACTGCTTCTCCATACTTGCATGTATGTATACAATAAGCAGGGGCTTGGGAGTCAGAAGGTCATGGGTTCTAATCCCGACTCCGCACTTGTCTGCTGTGTGACCTTGGACAAGTCACCTCACTGCTCTGTGTCTCAGTTACCACATCTGTAAATGAGCCCCACCTGGGACAGGAACTGCGTCCAACCCAATCTGCTTGTATCCATCCCAGTGCTTAGTACAGTGCCTGGCACATAGAGAAGCCGCATGGCTCAGTGGAAAGAGCATGGGCTTTGGAGTCAGAGGTCATGAGTTCAAATCCTGACTCCACCAACTGTCAACTGTGTGACTTTGGGCAAGTCACTTAACTTCTCTGGGCCTCAGTTACCGCACCTGTAAAATGGGGATTAAGATTGTGAGCCCCACGTGGGACAACCTGATCCCCTTGTAACCACCCCAGCTCTTAGAACAGTGCTTTGCACATAGTAAGCGCTTAATAAATGCCATCATTATTATTCATTCAATCATATTTATTGAGCACTTACTGTGTGCAGAGCACTGTACTAGGCGCTAGGGAAGTACAAGTTGGCAACATATAGACACGGTCCCTCCCTAACAGTGGGTTTATAGTGAAGCGCTTAACAAATACCATTACTATTATTAATAATAAAGACTGGAAAACCTGCTGCTCCACGGTGATAAATCCCAGTTTTGGTGTCTCCCACCTTCCCTCGTTAGAACAGGACTTTTTTCCGTTACGTTTTCAATTAATTACAAACATTTAATAGCGCATCATTCATGCCGGGCTAGTCTTCTAATGATAACTGCTCTCCGGTTTGATTAGTGCTGCATTGTTGGCGACTTTATTGCCAGAGCAAAAATGACGGGCCACCCTTCCCCCCAAACCAGCCTTGTGTGTTTGGCAAGGGGCCGGGAAGCGAGGTGGGGGCTCCTGCCGATTTGGGTTCCCCCGAAGAGAAAGATCAAAAGCTTCCTGACAGGCTCTGTGGGTTTTATCATCAATCGTATTTATTGAGTGCTTACTATGTGCAGAGCACTGTACTAAGCGCTTGGGAAGTACAAATTGGCCACATATAGAGACAGTCCCTACCCAACAGTGGGCTCACAGTCTAAGGGCTCACAGCGCTTATACCCGCTTTGGTATGGGCTCTGAGTTTCAGAGTCTGCCCCTACCCCCTCCAAACTTCCCTCAGAGAAACAGCATGGCCTAGTGGATAGAGCCCGGGCCTGGGAATCAGAAGGTCATGGGTTCTAATCCTGGCTCTGACACTTGTCTGCTGTGTGGCCTTGAGCAAGTCACTTTGCTTCTCTGTGCCTCAGTTACCTCATCTGTAAAATGGGGATTGAGACTGTGAGCCCCACTTGGGACAGGGACTGTGTCTAACCCATTTGCTTATATCCACCCCAGTGCTTAGAATCATCATCATCAATCGTATCTATTGAGCGCTTACTGTGTGCAGAGCACTGTACTAAGCGCTTGGGAAGTACAAGTTGGCAACATATAGAGACAGTCCCTACCCAACAGTGGGCTCACAGTCTAAAAGGGGGAGACAGAGAACAAAACCAAACATACTAACAAAATAAAATAGAATGGTGCCTGGCATCTAGTAAGTGCTTAACAAATACCTTAATTATCATTATTATTATTATTCCAAAGCAGGATTGGGTCGGAGGCCTACCGTAGGGGGTCAAGGAATCTTTGGGGGAGGCTAGCCAGATTTCCAGAGGGAAGGAAGTTCATCCTGCATCCCCAAGCCGAGCCATCAGGATGGGTGGAACATGGGGGAGATTGTAATTAGATTGTAAGCTCATAGAGGGTAGGGATAATAATAATAATAATAATAATAATATTTGTTAAGCGCTTACTATGTGCCAAGCACTGTTCTAAGCACTGGAGGAGATACAAGGTAATCAGATTGTCCTACGTGGGGCTCACAGTCTTAATTCCCATTTTACAGATAAGGTAACTGAGGCACAGAGAAGTTAAGCGACTTGCCCAAGGTCACCCAGCTGACAAGTGGCAGAGCCAGGATTAGAACCCTTGACCTCTGACTCCCAAGCCCGGGCTCTGTGGAGCCCAGAGCCCCCCTTGGCTATGGTGCCGGGACATTGTGGGGCAGGAGTGGGGGGATGTTTCTGATCAGAGAACCACCCGGGGGTTCCACAAAGTGGACGGACAGAGTGGGAATCTTCAAAAATCACTGGAGGATGAGGACAACTCAGTCCGCGATGAATCAACATTAAGCACTTACTGTGTGAACACTGTACTAAATGCTTGGGAGAGTACAATCAGTTAATTGATTATATTTATTGAGTGCATACTCTGTGCAGAGCACGTACTAAGTGCTAGGAGACTACAAGGCAACAGAATTAGCAGACACATTGCCTGCCCGTAACGAGCTTACAGTCTGGAGGGGGAGACACACATTAATAGAAATGTGTCATTTATAATATATAATTTAAAGATAAGTACAAAAGTGCTGCGGGGTTGGGAGTGGACTGTCTCTATATGTTGCCAACTTGTACTTCCCAAGCGCTTAGTACAGTGCTCTGCACACAGTAAGCGCTCAATAAATACGATTGATTGGTTGATTAAGTGTCCGAAGGTCGCTGATTGAAATGCATAGAAGATTCATTCATTCATTCAATCGTATTTATTGATCGCTTACTGTATGCAGAGCGCTTCGTAGCTCAGTGGAAAGAGCACGGGCTTTGGAGTCAGAGGTCATGGGTTCGAATCCTGCCTCCACCAATTGCCAGCTGTGTGACTTTGGGAAAGTCATTTCACTTCTCTGGGCCTCAATTACCTCATCTGTAAAATGGGGATTAAGACTGTGAGCCCCTCGTGGGACAACCTGATCACCTTGTAACCTCCCCAGCGCTTAGAACAGTGCTTTGCACATAGTAAGCACTTAATAAATGCCATTATTATTATTATTATTATAAAATACAATTCAGCAACAAAGAGAGACAATCCCTACCCAACAACGGGCTCACTGTCTAGAAGGGGGGAGACAGACAACAAAACAAAACAACTAGACAGGCATCCATAGCCTTCTCACTTGTTGCTCTCTGGGCCTTGGTTTTTATTGAATGCTTACTGCTTGCTGTGTGCAGAGCACTGAACTAAGTGCTTGGGGAGTATGCTGCATTGGAGTTGCTAGACACGCTCCCTGCCCACCAGGAACTTACAGTCTAAAGGAGGAGACTAAATTAAATAAATAAATAAACAAATTATTAATTTATTTATTTATTTATTTATTTATTTATTAAAGAAGTTAAGGATATATACCTACCTGTGCTGTGGGGCTGAGGGTGGAGTGAATATCAAGTGCTTAAAGGGTACAGGTAATAATAATAATTATTATTATTATTATGTTGGTATTACTATGTGTCAAGCACTGTTCTAAGCACTGGGGTAGATACAAGGTCATCCGGTTGTCCCACGTGGGGCTCACAGTCTCAATCCCCATTTTACAGATGAGGGAACTGAGGCCCAGAGAAGTGAAGTGACTTGCCCAAAGTCACACAGCTGACAAGTCGTGGAGCTGGGATTAGAACCCATGACCTCTGACTCCCAAGCCCGGGCTCTTTCCACTAAGCTACGCTGCTTCCCTAAGAAGGCATCCTATTGATAAGAAGCATAATAGATAGACTCGCATGACCAACCAGTGATGTCAATATGCAGCAGTGAGTAATGAAAGATTTTGGATTAGATTTCTGTGTGCATGTGTGTGTGTTTGTGAGTGCAAATGGAAATATAGAACTTCATTTTGCCAAACATTATCTTCTGCATCCTATTCAGCCAGAAGGCTCTTGGTGCCAACGGACCAGAGTTGTCATTAGCTATGCTAAACAGATCATAATCTATGCTAAGCAGATCCATCGTTATCCATGCTAAATAGATCTTCCATTTGCAATGCCAACTTGAAATGGGCTGTTATCACTCCATCCCGCCAGTCAAAATTCTTCCAAGGGAAGAGAAGACCGTGGGGAAGTCGAGGTAAGCTCTGCGGCTCTCTCTGGGGAATCCCGGAGGAGCCGGAATATCGTCCTGGCCCGTCTAGAGTGAGACAAGGCCGAGGATGGGGTTGCCTTGCCGATCATTTCAGCTTTCCCAAGGTGGATGGAAGCTTCTTCGTGGCCGGGAGAGGATCCTGGAATGGGAGACCCCTGGGCCTCAGCTCTGCCCTGGGAGAGTCAATCAGTCGTATTTATTGAGCAATGTACTGAGCGCTTGGAAGACTACAGTATAACAGAGTTGGTAGACACACTCCCTGCCCACAGTGAGCGTACAGTCTAGATGGGGAGAAAGACACTAATATAAATAGCTATCGACAGCTTGTGGGCCCTGAGATCAGAACTTCTGGTGGTGGTTGGGCTATACTGAAAAGGGAGTCAGGTTAGATTTCTTCCTGATGAGAGGAAACACTGAGCGCTTGGAAGACTACAGTATAACAGAGTTGGTAGACACACTCCCTGCCCACAGTGAGCTTACAGTCTACATGGGGAGAAAGACACTAATATAAATAGCTATCAACAGCTTGTGGGCCCTGAGATGAGAACTTCTGGTGGTGCTTGGGCTATACTGAAAAGGGAGTCAGGTTAGATTTCTTCCCAATGAGAGGAAACACTGAGTGCTTGGAAGACTACAGTATAACAGAGTTGGTAGACACACTCCCTGCCCACAGTGAGCTTACAGTCGAGATGGGGAGAAAGACACTAATATAGATAGCTATCGACAACTTGTGGGCCCTGAGATGAGAACTTCTGGTGGTGCTTGGGCTATACTGAAAAGGGAGCCAGGTTAGATTTCTTCCTGATGAGAGGAAACACTGAGCGCTTGGAAGACTACAGTATAACAGAGTTGGTAGACACACTCCCTGCCCACAGTGAGCTTACAGTCTAGATGGGGAGAAAGACACTAATATAAATAGCTATCGACAGCTTGTGGGCCCTGAGATGAGAACTTCTGGTGGTGCTTGGGCTATACTGAAAAGGGAGCCAGGTTAGATTTCTTCCTGATGGGAGGAAACACTGAGCGCTTGGAAGACTACAGTATAACAGAGTTGGTAGACACACTCCCTGCCCACAGTGAGCTTACAGTCTAGATGGGGAGAAAGACACTAATATAAATAGCTATCGACAGCTTGTGGGCCCTGAGATGAGAACTTCTGGTGGTGCTTGGGCTATACTGAAAAGGGAGCCAGGTTAGATTTCTTCCCGAGGAGATGAAGCATCCCAGGATGGCAGTGGGGCCATGTCCAACCTCAGTCAATCAATCAGTTGATGGTAATAATAATAATTATGGTAATTTGTTAAGTGCTTACTATGTGCCGAGCGCTGTTCTAAGCACTGGGAAAGATACAAGGTAGTCAGGTTGTCCCAAGAGGGGTTCACAGTCTTAATCCCCATTTTCCTGATGAGGTAACTGAGGCCCAGAGAAGTGAAATGACTTGCTCAAGGTCACACAGCAGAAGAGGGGCAGACCCATGACTAGAACCCATGACCTTCTGATTCCTAGGCCCGGGCTGTATCCATTATGCCATGCTGCTTCCCCTGATTGCACCCTTACTGCATGGCCTACAGGAAAGAGCACAGGCCTGGCAGTCAGAGGTCCTGGGTTCTAATTCTGGCTTTGAACATAATAATAATAATAATAATAATAACAATAGCATTTATTAAGCACTTACTATGTGCAAAGCACTGTTCTAAGCACTGGAGAAGTCACAAGGTGATAAGGTTGTCCCACGGGGGGCTCACAGTCTTAATCCCCATTTTACAGATTAGGGAACTGAGGCTCAGAGAAGTGAAGTGCCTTGCCCAAAGTCACACAGCTGACAATTTGCAGAGCCGGGATTTGAACCCCTGACCTCCGACTCCAAAGCCCGGGCTCTTTTCACTAAGCCACTTGCTTGCTGTGTGATCTTGGACAAGGCACTTCACTTCTCTGTGCCTTAGTTTCCTCAACTACAGAATAATAGTAATGATGATGATGGTATATGTTAAGCATTTACTGTGTGCCTGGCACTATACTACATGCTGGAGTGGATACAAGCAAATCGAGTTGGACACAATCCCTGTCCCACGTGGGGTTCACAGTCTCAAGCCCCGTTTTACAGTTGAGGTAACTGAGGCACAGAAAAGTGAAGCAACTTGCCCAAGGTCACACAGCAGAAAAGTGGCAGAGTCAGGATTAGGGGATTCAATACCTGTACTCCTTCCTACTTAGACTTTGAGCACCATGTGGGAAGAAGAGTGTGAATGAAGGGAAGCAGCGTGGCTCAGTGGCAAGAGCCTGGGTTTGGGAGTCAGAGGTCATGGGTTCTAATCCGGCTCTGCCACTTCTCCGCTGTGTGACCTTGGGCAAATCACTTAAATTCTCTGTGCCTCAGTTCCCTCATCTGTAAAATGGGGATTAAGACTGTGAACCCACGTGGGACAACCTGACTACCTTGTGTCCTCCCCAGCACTTAGAACAGTGCTTTGCACATAGTAAGCGCTTAACAGATACCATCATTATTATTATTATTATTATTGACCTAGTTAACTTGTACCTACCCCACGCTTAGAACTGTGTTCGACACATAGTAAGGGCTTAGCAAATGCCGTAAAAAAGAGCACTATACTAAGCACTTGGGAGAATATATTACAACAGAGTTGGTAGACACGTTCCCTGCCCACAGTGAGCTTATAGTCTAGAGAGGGTGACGGATGTTAATATAAATAAATTGCAGATATGTACTTCCCAAGCACTTAGTACAGTGCTCTGCACACAGTAAGTGCTCAATAAATACGATTGATGATGATAAGTGTTGTGGGGCTGAGGGTGAAGCACAGTGCTTAATACAGTGCTCTGCATACAGTAAGTAAATACTTACTGTATTTACTGTAAATAATATGATTGAATGAATGAATGAAGTGCCCAAAGAGCATAGATCAAAATATATAGACAACACAGAAGAGAGACGAAGCAGGAGAAAAGAGGGTTTAATTGGGAAAGACCACTTGGAGGAGATGTGACTTGAATCAAGCAATCAATTAAGTTTATTGAGGACTTATGTGCAGAGCACTGTGCTAAGTGCTTGGGAGAATACAATAGAACAGAATTAGGAGCTGCCCATAAAGGCGCTAAGGAGGGGAGAGTGATAGCCTGTTGTATATTTAGGGGGAGACAGTTCCAGGCTAGAGGGAGGACGTGGGACAGGAGTCAGCGGTGAGATAGATGAGATTGAGGTACAGTGAGAAGGTTGGCATTAAAGTGACAGAGTGTGTGGGGGGGATGAGTCGTAGTAAGAGAGTAGTGAAGTGAGGTAGGAGGGGACAAGGTGATTGAAGGCTTTAAAGCTGATGGTGAGGCGTTTCTGTTTGATACGAAGATGGCTGGGCAACCACTGGAGGTTCTTGGCGGATGGGGAGATGTGGACTGAATGGTTTTTTAAAAAATGATCCAGGCAGCAGAGTGAAGTATGGACCGGAGTGATGAGAGACAGGAGGCAGGGAGGTCAGCAATGAGGTCGTTACAGTAATCAAGGAGGGATAGGGCAGATGCTTGGAACGGCATAGTCGCAATTAGACTGGAGAAGAAAGGGCAGATTTGAGCTATGCTGTGAAGGTAGGACCCAAATATTTGGTGAAATATTTCGTATGTGAGTTATTTGAAAGAGGCGAGTCAAGGGCAACGCTAAGGTTACGGGCTTGTGAGATAGGGAGGACAGTGGTGCCGTCTGCAGTGATGGGAAAGTCGGGGGAGGACAGGGCTTGGGGAGGAAGATGAGGAGTTCTGTTACAGACTTGTTAAGTTTTAGGTGTTGATGGGACATCCAGGCAGAGACGTCCTGAAGGCTGGAGGGAATGCGAGACCGTAGAGGAGAAGAGAGATCAGAGCTGGAGTTGTAGCTTTGGGAATCATCCGCCTAGAGGTGGTAGTTGAAGTTTCCTAAGGAGTGAGTGTAGATGGAGAATAGAAGGGGACCCAGAACTGAACACTGAGAGACCTCCACAGTTAGGGGATGGGAGGCAGAGGAGGAGCCTGTGAAAGAGACTGAAAGATAGGAGGAGAACCAGGAGAGGACAGTGTCCTGGAAGCCGAGGTTGGATAACGTATTCATTCATTTAATCGTATTTATTGAGTGCTTACTGTGTGCAGAGCACCGTACTAAGCACTTGGGAAGTACAAGTCGGCAACGTATAGAGATAATCCCTACCCTATAATGGGCTCACAGTCTAGAACATATCCAGTAGAAGGTGGTTGACAGAGCCAAAGGCAACTGAGAAGTTTAGGAGTATTCGGATGGAGTAATTGCCAACAGACCTGACGAAAAGAGCATCACCGGTTACTTTAGGGAGGGTTGTTTCATGGTAAGAAACAGGCAGAAACTAGATTGGAGGATGATCAAGGAGAGAATTGGAGGAAAGTGGAGGTAGCAAATGAAGACAGCACTCTCAAGGAGTTTGGAGAGGAATGGTAGGAGGGAAATGGGGTGATACCTGCCATGGAGTCAAGGGAGCATTTTTGGGGTTTTTTTTTAGGATAGAGGATAGACGAGCGTGTTTGAAAGCAGTTAGGAAGTCACTGGAAAGCGAAGGGTTGAAGGAAGGGAGGGAGGAATGGAAGGGAAGGGTTAAGTGTTTTAATAAAGGTTTGAAGTGATGGAGTCAGAGAAGCAGGTGGAGGGAGTAGATTTTGAGATGAGGCGAAAGATCTCTTCTTGAGATACTACAGGGAATATTGGCAGAATCAAAGAGGGTGGAGGATGAGGTGGGGTTTGGAGAGGAGCAGGAGAGATTTTAGGGAGCTCACACCTGATGGTTTCAATTTTGTTCATAAAGCATTCATTCATTCATTGTCATATTTATTGAGCACTTACTGTGTGCAGAGCACTGTACTAAACGCTTGGGAAGTACAAGTTGGCAACATATAGAGACGGTGTGGCCAGGTCATTAGGGGAAACAGATGGTGGAAGTAGAGGGGCAGGAGATTTGAAGAGGGAGTTTAACATCTGGATCAGGTGACAGAGGTGATGAGTATGGGAATCAATTAGGAAGAAGTATTGTTTTCTGGTGGAGAACGTACAACTGAAGCAGGTGAGAATGAATTTAAGGTAGAAGAGGTAAGATAGATGCCTGGACTTCCATCAGCAGTGCCTTGGGGCTCGAGCCCAGGTGTGAAGGAAGCAGACTGTGGAGGTGAGCTAAAGTTGGGGTTAGTGGTACGAGATCAGAGGAGGGTCAAGAGAGAAAGGGAGTTTATTTCACTAGAGAGGGTGGCGTTGAGGACATCTATTTGTGGGCCCCGAGACCAAATGGGGCAGAATGGTTTTAGAAAATTGGAGGTGGTCAAAAGATCAGAGGTCTCTGTGAGGGAAACAGGACAGATTTCTGGGGGATACTGTACTAAGCGCTAAGCAGCATGACTGAGTGGAAAGAGCCCAGGCTTGGGAGTAATCCCGGCTCCACCACTTGTCTGCTCTGTGACCCTGAGCAAGTCACTTAACTTCTCTGTGCCTCAGTTACCTCATCTGTAAAATGGGGATTAAGACTGTGGGCCCCACGTGGGACAACCTGATTACCTTGTATCTACCCTAGTGCTTAGAAAAGGGTTTGGCACATAGCAAGCACTTGACAGATATAATAATTATTAATTGTTTTATGAAAGAGAGCAGGCGAGGAGGTTGTGGTCCAATAGAGCAGTTTCAACGTTTGTGAGAATAAAGATTTGTAATAATCATAATAAAAATAATTAATGTAATTGTTAAGTGCTTACTATGTGCCAAGCACTGTTCTAAGCACTGGGGTAGATTCACGGTAATCACGTTGTCCCACATGGGGCTCAAAATCTTCATCCCCATTTTACAGATGAGGTCACTGAGGCACAGAGAAGTTAAGTGGCTTGCCCAAGGTCACCCAGCAGACAAGTGGTAGAGCTGGGATTAGAACCCACGACCTCTGACTCCAAAGCCCATGCTCTTTCCACAAAGCCATTCTGCTTCTATTCATTTATTCATTCAATCAATCATATTTATTGAGTGCTTACTGTGTGCAGAGCACTGTACTAAGCGCTTGGAAGGTACAATTCAGATGGTACAGTGCTCTGCACACAGTAAGCGCTCAATAAATACGATTGATTGATTGTACAGAGGCAAGAAATGATGAGATCAAGTGTGTGCCCCATCTGGTGAGTGGAGGAGCAGGTTCATTCATTGTCATATTTATTGAGTGCCTGTTGTGTGCAAACACTGTACTAAGTGCTTGGGAGAGTAAAATATTTTTATTCAATCTTATTTATTGAGCGCTTACTGTGTGCAGAGCACTGTACTAAGCGCTTGGGAGAGTAGAATATTTTCATTCAATCATTTATTGAGCACTTACTGTGTGCAGAGCACTGTACTAAGTGCTTGGGAAGTACAAGTTGGCAACATATAGAGATGGTCCCTACCCAACAGTGGTTCTCATGACAACAGACACATTCCTGCCCACAATGAGCTTACGGTCTAGAGGGGAAGACAGGTCAGTGGATAGTAGTGCCAACTTTTCCACTGCCCACTTCCTCTCACTTATCAACTCCACTGACCTCCCACTCCGCCCCACCTCTCCCACTCAGTAACTCACACGCACGCTCAATCTAATCGTCTCGAGTCAGTGTACGATCTCCCGTCTCCCCATCTTGGAATCAATCAATTGTATTTATTGAGCGCTTACTGTGTGCAGAGCACTGTACTAAGCGCTTGGGAAGTACAAGTTGGCAGCAAGTTGGAAGTTCCACTCTCCTCCCACAGCGTCCTCACCTACCTTCTCTGTACACACCCCGTCCCGGCTCATCTCTCCCGTTCCCCCCACCGAGTCCTCCGCTGTTTAGTTGGGCTTCCAGAGAAAACTCTTGGGAGAGAGAGAGTGACCGATTAGCAGATCAAATGTGTCATTTCGCTGCTTACACACTCAGATTCTCCCGTGTCCTTTAACTGGGTCTTAAGGACGGAGCTCGTGGTCGCTTTCTCATAGTGCTTGAAGAGGATGCCCTTTGAGTAGTGTCATCACTCCCACCCAACCAAGAGTGGGAGAGGAGAGTCGAAGAATCAAATAGCCTTCGATTATGATATCTAATTGTCTGTGGCTTGGAGGGAAGACCCGGGGGGCTAATTAGTTTGCGTTGGTCGGACGGGTCAGCGACTTCGGACGTGCCGATCGCCGAGATGCCGGCAGATTGCGTTTCACTGTTTAAGTAACGAGCGGCCATTTATCAATGTCAGCTTAGCCTCGCCGCTCCTGCCCCAGTCCCGGGAAGCAACAGTGGCTGTTAGCCGGACATTTCCTGCTTCCGAGTGAGGGGCCCGAGCACGTGCGGTGGGGGTTGGGAGGGCGTGGGAAAAGTCAGGGATGGTGTTGATCTTGGGGCTGGGCACTGGGCTGAATACCGTGGTAGGTACAAGCCGAAGAGGTTAGGTACCACTCCTACCCTCCCCATACTGGGCTCAGCCGATATAGGCTCAGCACTCAAATGCTAATACGAATAATAACTGTGGCATTTGTTAAGTCAGCCAGTTGGTCATTCATATTTATTGAGTGCTTACTGTGTGGGGGGCACTGTATTAAGCACTTGGAAGAATACACAGACACGCGAAAGAGATTGAGAATGAGCAGTCAGAGAGATAGGAGAAGAACTAGGGGAGGACAGTGCTTGGCACATAGTAAATGCTTAACAAATGCCATCATTATTATTATTATTATCATTATTACATGCGTGGTTCAGTGGAAAGAGCCTGCGCTTTGGAGTCAGACGTCATGGGTTCAAACCCCAGCTCCACCAATTGTCAGCTGTGTGACTTTGGGCAAGTCACTTCACTTCTCTGTGCCTCAGTTACCTCAGCTGTAAAATGGGGATTGAGACTGTGAGCCCCCCTCAAGGGACAACCTGATGACCTTGTAACCCCCCCTGTGCTTAGAACAGTGCTTTGCACATAGTAAGCGCTTAATAAATGTCATCATTATTATTATGTACACACATGCACACCTCTCACCCATCCGAGGCCGGTCTGAAATAATTCTCCGACTAGCTCCTGCCCTCCGGCCTTAGCTCCCAATGCTTCCCCCCAACTCCAGCCCCCCGCCCCAGTGTTGGCCTGTCACTGTCTTGCTTTGGGCCTACCCTCTGGCTCTCCAGATGGCCACAGTCCTCAGGAGGAGGCCCACTGGGAATGTCCTCCAGGGAAACATCGCAGAGGGTGGGTGAGATTCCGGTTCCGCTCCCAGCAGCTCCTGGCCAAGGCCGGGTGACACCCGATCCCCCCGCTCCCGAACCCCCGTGGCCCCCACGGCCCGGGCCCGGCCTGGGCACCCGGGGCAGGATGCCGCCGCGGCAGAGAAAAGTGAAACTCTAGAAACGGTGCGGAACTGTGCGTCCGGGCCACCTGCCGACCCAGCCGAGGAGAGAGGGGCCCGCGGCCCACCGGCCACTTCCCCACTTCCTCGCACCCTCCGGGTTCAAAAGCCCAGGCTGGGAGACGGCCAGCTCGGAGAAGCGTCTTCCGCGGCCGCGGTTCAGAGGCGTCCTCGCGTTACTAGAATAACAAACTGGGTGACGCCGGGCCGGTTCTTCTCCAGAAAGAGTAGGGGGACTGGCAGGGGCAACAATGGCCCTTTGTGGGCCAGTTCCAGGGGTCGGGGAGGGGGCCAGCGATGTCTCCAGCTGGCCCCAAAGCCATCCTGCAAGGCCCCAGGGCCTGTTCTCTGTGCCCAGCGGGAGGGCAGGTGGCCCGGCTTCTACGGCCTACAAAAGCCCCCAACTCTAGGACCCGAATCCATGGGCGACTTAAGAGGGGCCCTTCCGGCCACCAGGAGAGTGGGCCCTGACAGGATCCACCCAATTTGGGACACAGTTGTGGGTCACGCCCGAGGTACCCACTGGGAGTGGGATTTTAGACTGTGAGCCCACTGTTGGGTAGGGACTGTCTCTATATGTTGCCAACTAGTACTTCCCAAGTGCTTAGTACAGTGCTCTGCACACAGTAAGCGCTCAATAAATACGATTGATTGATTCATTCATTCATTCATTCAATCGTACTTACTGAGCGCTTACTGTGTGCGAAACGCTGCACTGTGTTTTGTTACGTTGTCTGTCTCCCCCTTCTAGACTGTGAGCCCATTGTAGGGTAGGGACCGTCTCTATATGTTGCCGACTGGTACTTCCCAAGTGCTTAGTACAGTGCTCTGCACACAGTAAGCGCTTAATAAATATGATTGAATGAATGAATATCCTTAATGCCTGTAAACTCCTCATAGGGAAGGAACATGTCAACCTACTCGGTTGCATTACCCTCTCCCAAGCACTTAGTTCAGTGCTCTGCACCCAGTAAATATCATTGATTAGTTGCTTGGGCCCCCATATATGTGGTCCAGGGAGGAGGGAAACGAGCCAGGGGTGGCCAGTCCACACTTCGTCTCTGCCGTGTGTCTGCTGTGTGACCTTGGGCGAGTCACTTGACTGTTTTGGGTCTCAGTTCCCTCAGATGTAACATGGGGCTTGAAGCTGTGAGCCCCACATGGGGCTGGGACTGTGTCCAACCCGATTTGCTTGTGTAGTTCGATGCCTGGCACATAGTAAGCACTTAACAAATAGTACAATTATTATTATTATTATTATTATTATTATTATTATTATTATTATTATTACTCTAAGGTGCGGCCACTGTGGGGCTGGGCCCAGGAGAGGTGGGGAAGGTGGCCAGAAGGGCCACCCACTTCTGGGCCTAGCATAATCCGGACCACCTGCCGGGGTCTGTGGTGGAGAGTGTCACAGGGAACGACTGATAGTAGGCACACAGCACCCACAGGACATCCAGAGTGCCCGGAAGGGCTTTTCCTCCAAAGGTTCCTCACCCCGGAGTCACACGAGGGCCCTAAGGGGACACCCCTGGGACCCTCTCCCTCAGCTCGCCCTCCCCTAGTGCTGCCCCTTTAAGAATCCATCGCTCGTGCCTGGCTTTCCAAATGTTCCGGCCTGTGGGATTTTCACCCTGCCAAAGCGACTCCACCAGGCAGGCTTAATCATTTCCCCTCCAAATTGGATTTTACTGACCCGTACCAGGGAGCGGAGCTTAATTATAGATAAGCTGACCGCATTATTTCCCGAAGAAAACCGGAACACGAGGGCACCGCCTCGGCTTGTCCGTCTTCCCCGTCCCACTTCGAGGCCCTGAGAGGCGGGCAGGCCAGGGAGGGCCATTGGGTTTAGCATCCCCCCCTAAGCCTCCTGGCCTGTCTATCGGCTATCGCATCGGCTATCTAGGGATGGCATCGGCTATCACTACAAACTTGCAGTCAGTAGGAAGCGTGGTACTTCCACATCTGAGCCAATGAACTCAGCAGCAGGAGACACGATGGAGAGGCTCAGCAACAAAGATGGGACTAAAGCAACTGGCTCCATAACAGTACCAGACAGAGGATAGACCAGTTGAATACCAGACTGTCCCCTTGTAAAGCTGAAAGTGTGGGGACTCTCTCCAGATTTAGAGCAGAGCTGGGGCAATCCTAGGACTTAGCTTACAGAGGGCACAGGACTGACACCAGGCTATGAGATTTCACTAATCAAGGTGTCTGTGCTGCCCCAAAGACAAATTACCTAAATGCTTTTTTCAGCAGCCTCATCCTGCTTCCATTTTTCCCTCTTCAACCTGTAGTCAGAGAAGCAGCATGGCTCAGTGGAAAGAGCCTGGGCTTTGGAGTCAGAGGTCGTGGGTTCACATCCCGGCTCAGCTGTGTGACTTTGGGCAAGTCACTTCACTTCTCTGGGCCTCAGTTACCTCGCCTGTAAAGTGGGAATTAAGACTGTGAGCCCTCCGTGGGACAACCTGATCACCTTGTAACCTCCCCAGCACTTAGAACAATGCTTTGCACATAGTAAGTGCTTAATAAATGCCATCATTATTATTATTATTAAGTCCCAGAATGCCTTGGGCCCCAGATGGAGCAAGGAATGATCACACTCCAACCCGGATGTCTCCAGGCTTTTAGGCCTGTCCAAAAGTGGGGATGGGGGGGGGAAGGAGAGCTATTCATTCGATCATATTTATTGAGCGCTTACTGTGTGCAAAGCACTGTACTAAGCGCTTGGGAAGTGCAAGTTGGCAACATATAGAGACAGTCCCTACCCAACAGTGGGCTCACAGTCTAGAAGGGGGAGACAGAGAACAAAACCAAACATATTAACAAAATAAAATAAATAGAATAGATATGTACAAGTAAAATAAATAAATAAATAGAGTAATAAATATGTACAAACATATATACATATATACAGGTGCTGTGGGGAAGGGAAGGAGGTAAGATGGGGAGAATGGAGAGCGAGACGAGGGGGAGAGGAAGGGGGGCTCAGTCTGGGAAGGCCTCCTGGAGGAGGTGAGTTCTCAGTAGGGTCTTGATTAAGACTGTGAGCCCCCCGTGAGACAACCTGATCACCTTGTAACCTCCCCAGCGCTTAGAACAGTGCTTTGTGCATAGTAAGCACTTAATAAATGCTATCATTATTATTAGTAGTAGTAGTAAGCATTTAACAAATACCAGAATTATCATTACCTCTCCATACCCTCCCAAGAACGTAAGACACTGGTACTGAAACAGCTGATTCTCAGCTGGCCACCTCAAGGACCAAGGGACTCCTTTCGTCGGGCCAGGGTGGCAGACAAGACACTACCTTCTCCAAGCCTAAGAATAATGACATGATGATGGTGCCAATCAATCAATCAATCGTATTTATTAAGCGCTTACTGTGTGCAGAGCACTGTACTAAGCGCTTGGGAAGTACAAGTTGGCAACATATAGAGACAGTCCCTACCCAACAGTGGGCTCACAGTCTAAAAGGGGGAGACAGAGAACAAAACCAAACATACTAACAAAATAAAATAAATAGAATAGATATGTACAAGTAAAATAAATAAATAAATAGAGTAAAAAATATGTACAAACATATATACAAGTGCTGTGGGGAAGGGAAGGAGGTAAGATGGGGGGGATGGAGAGGGGGACGAGGGGGAGAGGAAGGAAGGGGCTCAGTCTGTGCCTCAGTTCCCTCATCTGTAAAATGGGGATGAAGACTGTGAGCCCCACGTGGGACAACCTGATCACCTTCTAACCTCCCCAGTGCTTAGAACAGTGCTTTACACATAGTAAGTGCTTAATAAATGCCATCATCATCATTATTATTATTATTACCCCGCATGGCACTCAAAATCTAGGGGAAAGCCAAGCTCTTATCCCCATTTCCCCATTTATGCCCTTTTTTGTTTGTTTCTTAATAGCACTTTTTTAAGCACTTACTCTTTGTCAGGTATTACACTAAGTACTGGGGTAGATGGAAGATTATCAGATTGAACACAGTCGTCCCACAGGGCGCTCACAGTCTTAATCCCCATTTCACAGATGAGGTAACTGAGGCACAGAGAATTCAATTCAATTTAATCATATTTACTGAACACTTACTGTGTGCAGAGCACTGCACTAAGCGCTTGGAAAAGTACAATAAAACCAGGACCTAGGTCCTTCTGACTTCCAAGTTCATGCTCTATCCACTAGGCCTTGCTATTTCTCTATCGTTTTGTTCAGTTTGGTTTTTTTAATGGTATTTGTCAAGCACTTACTGTGTGTCAAACACTGTTCTAAGCTCTAAGATTGGTGCAAATTCATCAGGTTGGACTCACTCCCTGTTCCACATGGGGCTCACAACTTAAACTGAGCCATGTTGCAAGAGCATGGGCCTGGGAATCAGAGGACCTGGGTGCTAATCCTGACTCTGCCACTCATCTGCTGTGTGACCTTGAGCAAGTCACTTGATTTCTCTGGGCCTCAGTTACCTCATCTGTAAAATGGAGAGTAAATCCAGCTCCCTCTACTGAGGCTGTGAATCCTGTGTGGGACGGGGACTGCGCCCAACAGGCTTGGCATATAGAAAATGCTTAACAAATACCATAACGATGGTTATTATTTTGCAGAAGAAGAAACCAAAGTCCAGAGCGGTTGAGTAACTTGCCCAAGGTCACACAGCAAGGACAGGGCTGGGATTAGAACCCAGATCTCCCCACTCCCAGCCCCACGCTCCCTCTAATGGGGTCTATTGCCCTTTCCCTGGGTCTTCCCCGCCCCTGACGAAAAAAATCCCACAAATTTTCATTCTGGCATGCTCTCCTTCAAAGCAAAAGCCACGTGGGAGCATGGTGAGCTATCACAGGGCCAAACTGGACTTGGGGATTTCAACGTCTTTTCCGTGTTTATATGATTGAATGCATGGAAGCAGCAATTAAAATAATTAAGGAGGGTGAAGAAATCCTCAGCATGCAATAAAGATTTCTGCAAAATGTTAATTTCTGTTAAATCAGGGAGTGTCCGCCCAGATGCCTCCTGACAGAGAGTGGGGTTTCTCAGTGCTTTGCCTGCCAAATCACTTGTTTACCCCGCCAATGTTTGCCAAGTTTGCTGTCAATTTACAAATAATTTCCATTTTGCTGTTTATGCCACCGCCTTTTGATGGATATGTCTTCCAGACTTTTATCTTGCATGTAGACAAACTAATTAATATTTTCCCTTCAGGCAAATATTTTTTTCTTAGATCTAAATGTGGGTTAGATTTCTCTCCCTTTCCATATGCTTTGTTCTGTCAATCATCTCGCTGCTCGGTTGCTAAAAATGTATCTCGGTGGGTGTCAATTTTCATGTTTTACAGATTTATTTCACATACAGACACATGGACACACAAGCACGCACACACACACAGTCCTCTGGGTATCGATTTGGGTATATAAAGCTGGAAAAATAGATCTTTGCTGCTAAAAGTGTATCTCGGTGGGTGTCAGTTTTCATGTTTTACAGATTTATTTCACATACAGACACATGGACGCACAAGCACGCGCGCACACACAGACCTCTGGGTATCGATTTGGTTATATAAAGCTGAAAAAATAGATCTTTGCTGCTAAAAGTATATCTTGGTGCATGTCAATTTTCATGTTTTACAGATTTATTTCACATACAGACACATGGACGCCCAAGCACGCACACACAGACCTCTGGGTATCGATTTGGGTATATTAAGCAGGAAAAATAGATCTTTGTAGTATTGGAATTTGAGAAGTGGCCTTGAAAAGCTGGGGTCTCCCCTATTATTAGGGTGTTTGTGGTATTTGTTCAGTTCTTAGTCTATGCCAAGCTATGTGCTGATCAGTGGCATGTGTAAGATTGGCAGATCAAAGTCCCTGTCCCACACGGGGATCACAGTCTAAGGAGGAGGGAGAGAATCTAAGTAACTTTTCCGAGTTTTTTTTTTATGGTATTTGTTAAGTGCTTACTATGTGCAAAGCACTGTTCTAAGTGCTGGGGGGGATACAAGGTGATCAGGTTGTCCCACGCGGGGCTCACAGTCTTAATTCCCATTTTACAGATGAGGTAACTGAGGCACGGGGAAGTTAAGTGACTTGCCCAAAGTCACACAGCTGATAAGTGGAGGAGTCGGAATTAGAACCCATGACCTCTGACTCCCAAGCCCGAGCTCTTTCCACTGAGCCACTCAGGCGGGAGGGAAGCGGTGAAGCTAAGATTAGAACCCAGATCCTCTTACTCCCAGTTCTGCTTTCCTTCCACTAGGCCATGTCGCTTCTTCCCTGAAAGTATGCACAAGTCTCTGTTTAAAAGCCCTGCCTTCCCCAACAGAATTACCCAAAGTGTCCCCTGCCCTGTGGTTTCAGGGGACAGCCAGCCCCAGAGTTTATTAATAATAATAATAATTATGATGGCATTTGTTAAGTGCTTACTATGTGCAAAGCACTGTTCTAAGCACTGGGGGGGATACAAGGTGATCGGGTTGTCCCATGTGGGGCTCACAGTCTTCATCCCCATTTTTCAGGTGAGGGAACTGAGGCACAGAGAAGTTAAGTGATTTACCCAAAGTCACACAGCTGACAAGTGGCGGAGCTGGGATTTGAACCCATGACCTCTGACTCCAAAGCCCGGGCTCTTTCTACTGAGCCACGCTGCTTCTCAGCGCACTCCACAGCACTGATACCTCCCAGTTTCTGCCTCCTTTAGGGGGAAAGCAGACCACCTCTGGCTCTGGAGAGAGTTTCCTGTTCACGTCAGCCGAGCGGAGCCTCAGTCTCCATCCCTGCCTCAGGCTTTTCACTGGGTAATAATAATAATAATAATAATGATGGCATTTGTTAAGCACTTACTATGTGCAAAGCACTGTTCTAAGCGCTGGGGAGATACAAGGTGATCAGGTTGTCCCATGGGGGGCCTCACAGTCTTAATCCCCATTTTACAGATGAGGGAACTGAGGCCCAGAGAAGTTAAGTGACTTGCCCAAAGTCAGCTGACAAGTGGCAGAGCCGGGATTTGAACCCATGACCTCTGACTCCAAAGCCCGTGCTCTTTCTACTGAGCCACACTGCTTGTCTAAGCAGCTTCTGCTTCTCTGTACCACTGTAGCCTCTAACAATCAATCAATCAGTCATAATTACTGAGCCCCCACTGGGCCAGAGCACTGTACTAATTGCTTGGGAGAGTACAGTACAACAGAGTTGGTAGACACGTTCCCTGTCCACAATGAACTTATAGTCTAGAGGGAGAAACAGACCTTTATAGAAACAAATAAATATGTACATAAGAGCTGTGGGGCTGAAGAAGGTTGGGGGGGAAGCAAATCCAAGCGCAAGGGTGAAGCAGAAGGGAGTGGGGGAAGAGGAAATGAAGGCTTAGTCAGGGAATTTGACAAGTCAAATCTCCTCACCAGAAGCAGAGCTGGGCAGAGAGTGTGGCCCCTGCTGATGTGGCATAGTACAGTGCTCTGCACACAGTAAGCACTCAATAAATACGATTGAATGAATAAATGGAGGCTATCATTGTCACTCATTCATGCATTCATTCATTCAATCGAATTTATTGAGCGCTTACTGTGTGCAAAGCCTTGTCCTAAGAGCTTGGGAGAGTACAATATAACAATTAACAGACACAGTCGCTGTCCACAAAAAGTTCCCTGGTGATACCCAGCTCCCATCCCTAGGGATGCCCCCATGGGGAGCTCCCCCACCCCCAGAAGCTCCCCCTCACAGTATGCCCACTTCTGGGGGGATCCTGACTGGCCCAAACCCACTGGGTTTGGCCAGGGTCAAGTGCACAATGGAGGTAACTACCCTGATGGTAGGGGTAGATAATAATAATAATAATAATGGCATTTGTTAAGTGCTTACTATGTGCCAAGCACTCTTCTAAGCACTGAGGAGGATACAAGGTGATCAGGTTGTCCCACGTGAGGCTCACAGTCTTCATCTCCATTTCACGATTACTGACTGATTGATTGATCAGTACGATTGATGGATTGATTGATTGATTCACAGATGAGGTAACCGAGGCCCAGAGAAGTTAAGTGACTTGCCCAAAGTCACACAGCTGACAACTGGCGGAGCTGGGATTTGAACCCATGACCTCTGCCTCCCAAATCCGTGCTCACAAGTCGTTGAACCGGTTGGCTCGCCGGCTGGCACGCTGACTGGCTGGCTCACTGGTTGGTTCATTAATTAGCTGCCTCATAAGCTGGCTGGCACACTGACTGACTGGCACTGGCTGGCTCAAAGCTAACTCACTGGCTGGCTTGCTGGCTGATTTGCCAACTAGCTCGCTGGCTGGCTCTCTCGCTGGCTCACTGGTTAGCTCATTAGCCGGCTGGCTCATTAATTGGCTCTCTGGCTGGCTGGCACACTGGCTGGCTGGCTCATTCTCTAGCGAGCCAGCTAACTCACTGGCTGGCACGCTGGCAAGCTGGCTCACTGGCTGTCTAGCAAGCTAGCTCACTGGCTGGCTTGCACACTGACTGACTGGCTCATTACCTGCCTGGCTGGGTGGTTGGCTGGCACACTGAGTGGCTGGCAGCAGCGCCCTTTCCCTGGGCCAGGCCTTCAGGAAGAAGAAAATCTTCCCGAAGGGAAATCTTCCTGGGAGAAAATCTTCTCATCTGGCTCCTCACCGCACTCAGGACTGCCTGCTCGGGCCTCGGTGCCCAGAGAGCCGGTTGGTGGCAGATGCCAGGGCAGCTGTGTCCTGTTCCCCGAGGCAGGCAGAGACATGGCAATGCACAAATCCTGGGGTCTCTGAGCCTATGACCCCCAGGCGACTCTTCTGCCAGCTCAGAGACGGCAGCGGGGGCTCCCGGGAGTTACTCATCATCATCATCATCATCATCAATCGTATTTATTGAGCGCTTACTGTGTGCAGAGCACTGTACTAAGCGCTTGGGAAGTACAAATTGGCAACATATAGAGACAGTCCCTGCCCAACAGTGGGCTCACAGTCTAAAAGGGGGAGACAGAGAACAAAACCAAACATACTAACAAAATTAATAGAATAGATATGTACAAGTAAAATAAATAAATAAATAGAGTAATAAGTATGTACAAACATATATACATATATACAGGTGCTGTGGGGAAGGGAAGGAGGTAAGATGGGGGGGATGGAGAGGGAGGGAGCAGTGGGATCTGGGGAAAGAAAGAACGTGGGACCCTGAGACCAAAGACCTGAGAGCTAGTCCCAGCTCTGCCCCACCCTGCTGTGTGACCTTGGCCAAGTCACCAAACCTCTCTGAGCCTCGGTTTCCCCTTCTATAAAATAGGCCATGTGAACTAGTGGAGAGAGGACAGGCCTGGTAATAATAACGATGGATTTGTTAAGCGCTTACTATGTGCCAAGCACTGTTCTAAGCACTGGGGGGGATACAAGGTAATCGGGCTGTCCCACATGGGGCTCCCAGTTTTAATCCCCATTTTACAGATGAGGTAACTGGGGTCCAGAGAAGTGAAGTGACTTGCCCAAGGTCACACAGCTGACAAGTGGAGGAGCCGGGATTAGAACCCATGACCTCTGACTCCCAAACCCGTGCTCTTTCCACTGAGCCACGCTGCTTCTCTGGTAGTCAGGCGACCTGGGTTCTAGTCCCAGATCTGCTACCTGCCTTCTGTGTGATCTTGAACAAGTCACTGAACCTCCCCTGTGCCTCAGTTTCCTCATCTGAAAAATGGGATAAGATCACGGGGAAGCAATGAGGCCCAGTGGAAAGAGAATCTAGTCTAGCTCTGGTTCCATTTCCAGGCCTGGCTCTAACATCTGCCCGTTGTGTGACCTTGGGCAAGTCACTTCTCATTCTGCCAGTTGGCTAGAACACAAATGGAAGAATGAGGGAATGTTCTTCCCGCCACACAGATGTAACCCAGCCCACATTGCTACAGGGGGAAGCGGCCACATGCTGTGTGCATGTGTGTCTGTATGTGTGTGTCTGTGGGTGAGATTGCCTCTAAGTTAAAGGCACATGTTTGGCTGGAGCTGTGCTTTTCATTTCTTCCTCCCAAAATTGCCTCCAGGACACCAAGAGATTGTGATGGGTTCAAACCTAGAGAGAGAGAGAGCGAAAAAAGAGAGAAAGCGGGAAAGAGAGAGGGAGCCAGGTCAGGGGAAGGGGGGGAAAGGAGGGAGAGAAAGAAGGAGGAAGAGAGAGGGAGACATAGAGGAAGACAAGGAGAAAGAGGGAGACATAGAAGGAGACGGGGAGAGGGAGAGAGACATAGAGGAAGATGAGGGCCTCCCTTCAAGGCCCTGCTGAGAGCTCACCTCCTCCAGGAGGCCTTCCCAGACTGAGCCCCTTCCTTCCTCTCCTCCTCATCCCCCTCTCCATCCCCCCCATCTTACCTCCTTCCCTTCCCCACAGCACCTGTATATATGTATATATGTTTGTACATATTTTTTACTCTATTTATTTATTTATTTATTTTAGTTGTACATATCTATTCTATTTATTTTATTTTGTTAGTATGTTTGGTTTTGTTCTCTGTCTCCCCCTTTTAGACTGTGAGCCCACTGTTGGGTAGGGACTGTCTCTGTATGTTGCCAATTTGTACTTCCCAAGCGCTTAGTACAGTGCTCTGCACATAGTAAGCGCTCAATAAATACGACTGATGAGGAGGAGGAGGAGGAGGAGAGGGAGGGAGATGTAGAAAGAGGAAGCGGGAGGGCGATGGAGAGGGAAGGGGGAAGGAGAGACCAGTGTCTGAAATGATAGTTTAGTTGCCTCCCAGCCCCATCCCACCCTACCGTCTTCAAAACTGTCCACTGGCCCCAGTTGCCTTGTTACATTTAGCTCCCCCTCATTTCTCCTCACTGTGGCCCGGCCTTTCCGAAACCTCTGTTCTAAGAGAGTCGCCCCGTTTCTGATTTGTGGGCGCCAGGCCGGTCTGTCGCCCGGGGCAGACTCCCAGTCATCTGTGACTCTGCCACGGTTGTTGTCGGCTGCCTCGTTTCCTTTTCGCCTTCCAAGCGTTTCTTCCATCGTCGTCGTTGTGGTTGCTGCGGCAGCTGTGGAATGTATTAAGACGTCAGTCAGTCAGTCAGTCAGTCAGTCGCATTTATTGAGTGCTTTCTGTGTGCAGAGTACTGTACTGAGCACTTGGGAGAGTACAAGATAACAATAAGCAGACACATTCCCTGCCCATAACGAGCTTACAGTCTAGAGGGGAGAAAGACATTAATATTAAAAAATGAATTATAGCTATGTAAAGTGCTACAGGGCTAGGAAAGGGGGGGTGGTGAATAAAGGGAGCAAATCAGGGTGACGAAGAAGGGAGTGGGAGAAGAGGAAAGAGGGGCTTAGTCTGGGAAGGCTTCTTGGAAGAGGTGTGCTTTCAATAAGGCTTTGAAGGCGGGCAGAGTAATTCTCTGTCGGATTTGAGGAGGGAGGGCATTCCAGGCCAGAGGCAGGATGTGGGCAAGGATAATAATAATAATAATGGCATTTATTAAGCACTTACTATGTGCAAAGCACTGTTCTAAACACTGGGGAGGTTACAAGGTGATCAGGTTGTCCCACGTGGGGCTCACAGTCTTTATCCCCATTTTACAGATGAGGTAACTGAGGCCCAGAGAAGTGAAGTGACTTGCCCAAAGTCACACAGCTGACAATTGGCAGAGCTGGGGTTCGAACCCCTGACCTCTGACTCCAAAGCCCGGGCTCTTTCCACTGAGCCACGCGGTGAGATAGACGGGAGTGAGGTACGGTGAAAAGGTGGCCATTAGAGGAGCAAAGTATGTGTGGGCTGGGTTATAGTAGAAAAGTGGCAAGGTGAGGCAAGATAATTGAGAGTAGCAAAGTGAGTTAGGAGGGGGCAAGTTGCTTTAAAACACCGGAGAGGCGATTCTGTTGGCTGCGGAGATGTCATCAATCATCAATCGTATTTATTGAGCTCTTACTATGTGCAGAGCACTGTACTAAGCATTTGGGAAGTACAAATTGGCAACATATAGAGACAGTCCCTACCCAACAGTGGGCTCACAGTCTAAAAGGGGGAGACAGAGAACAAAACCAAACATACTAACAAAATAAAATAAATAGGATAGATCTGCACAAGTAAAATAAATAAATAAATAAATAAATAGAGTAATAAATATGTACAAACATATATACATATATACAAGTGCTGTGGGGAAGGGAAGGACGTAAGATGGGGGGATGGAGAGGGGGACGAGGGGGAGAGGAAGGAAGGGGCTCAGTCTGGGAAGGCCTCCTGGAGGAGGTGAGCTCTCAGTAGGGCCTTGAAGGGAGGAAGAGAGCTAGCTTGGCGGATGGGCAGAGGGAGGGCATTCCAGGCCCGGGGGTCGATGGCAGGACAGGCGAGAACGAGGTACAGTGAGGAGATTAGCGGCGGAGGAGCGGAGGGTGCGGGCTGGGCTGGAGAAGGACAGAAGGGAGGTGAGGTAGGAGGGGGCGAGGGGATGGACAGCCTTGAAGCCCAGGGTGAGGAGTTTCTGCCTGATGCGCAGATTGATTGGTAGCCAATGGAGATTTTTGAGGATGTAGGAGCAGCAACATTTATTGAGCATCCACTTAATAATGGTGCTTGTTAAGCGCTTACTATGCACCAAGCACTGTTCTCAGTGCTGGGGTAGATACAAGTTAATCAGGTTGGACACAATCCCTGTCCCACATGGGGCTCACACCCTTAATCGCCATTTTACAGACGAGGTAACTGAGGACCAGAGAAGTTAAGTGACTTGCCCAGGGTCACGCACGAGTGGCGGAGCCGGGATTAGAACCCAGGTCCTTCCGACTCCCAGGCCGATGGTCTCTCCACTAAGCCAGGCTGCTTGATGCGGGGCACTAGACTAGATGCTTGGGAGGAACTGGATGACAAAGTGATCACACAGCAATGGGGTCACCTGAGCGGGCTGGTGGTTCCCGTGTATCAAACAGTTCCGAGTGCACTTGACCGCATACAGCGCTCCTCCCCGCCACCTCACTCGTTGCGCCCTAAGCCCCTGCGGGAACCCAATGGGCAGGAATAATAATAATAATAATGATAATAATAATAATAATAATTAATTCATATTTATTGAGCACTTACTGTGTGCAGAGCACTGTACCAAGCGCTTGGGAAGTACAATAATGGCATTTATTAAGCGCTTACTATGTGCAAGGCACTGTTCTAAGCGCTGGGGAGGTTAAAAGGTGAGGTTACAGGTTACAAGGTGACCTGATCACCTTGTATCCTCCCCGGTGCTTGGAACAGTGCTTGGCACATGGTGGGTGCCATTATTGTTTATTATTATTGTTTTGAATTGCTTGCTGTGTGACCTTGGGCAGGCCGCTTTACTTCTCTGTGCTTCAGTTCCCTCAACTGTCAAATGAGAATAGCTTTTCTCCCTCCTAATTAGACTGGGAGCCCCATGTGGGACAGGGACTTTGTCCAACCTTCACCTTGTAACCTCCCCGGCGCTTAGAACAGTGCTTTGCACGTAGTAAGCACTTAATAAATGCTATTATTATTATTATCAGGTTGTCCCATGGGGGGCTCACAGTCTTAATCCCCATTTTACAGATGGGGTAACTGAGGCCCAGAGAAGTGAAGTGACTTGCCCAAAGTCACACAGCTGTCAGTTGGCAGAGGTGGGATTTGAACCTGTGACCTCTGACTCCAAAGCCCGGGCTCTTTCCACTGAGCCACGCTGCTTCTCTAAGGAATGAGAGAGCGCTAGTCGCACTGCACAAACTACGAGCCCTAGAGACCCAGGGACCGCCTGCTGCCCTGGGAGCATGATTCAGTGGCCACCTTGAAATCTAGATGGCGGGATTGTAAATTCATTTTTCGTGGTATTTATTAAGCACTTACTATGTGCCAGGCACTGTACTAAGCACCGGGATAGATACAAGCAAATCAAAGTGGACAGTCCCTGTCCCACAAGGGGCTCACAGTCTTAATCTCCATTTACCAAATAGGTAACTGAGGCCCGAAGAAATGAAGTGACTTGCCCAAGGTCACACAGCAGACAAGTGGCAGAGCCGGGATTAGAACACGGGTCTTCTGCTTCACAGAGAAGCAGCGTGGTTCAGTGGAAAGAGCCGGGGCTTTGGAGTCAGAGGTCATGGGTTCAAATCCCTGCTCCGCCAACTGTCAGCTGTGTGACTTTGGGCAAGTCACTTAACTTCTCTGGGCCTCCGTGACCTCATCTGTAAAATAGGGATTAAGACTGTGAGCCCCCTGTAGGACAACCTGATAACCTTGTAACCCCTCCAGTGCTTAGAACAGTGCTTTGCACATAGTAAGCGCTTAACAAATACCATCATTATTATTATTATTATTATTATTATTATTATTATTATTATTCTGACTCCCGGACTCATGCTCTCTCCACTAGGCCATGCTGCTTCTCTAAACTCGTTCATTCAATTGTACTTATTGAGTGCTTACTGTGTGCAGAGCACTGTACTAAGCTGTGGACAGAGAGTGTCTACCAACTCTCTTATATTGTACTCTCCAAGCACTTAGTAAACAGCTCTGCAGATAGAAAGCGCTCAGTAAATACGGTTGATTGATTGATTGCAGCAGTGTGTGTGTGTTTGCACACATATGAGGAATAATGATAATAATAATAATGGCATTTATTAAGCGCTTACTATGTGCAAAGCACTGTTCTAAGCGCTAATCTCGTTCTCGCCTGTCCCGCCATCGACCCCCGGCCCACGTCATCCCCCGGGCCTGGAATGCCCTCCCTCTGCCCATCCGCCAAGCTAGCTCTCTTCCTCCCTTCAAGGCCCTGCTGAGAGCTCACCTCCTCCAGGAGGCCTTCCCACACTGAGCCCCTTCCTTCCTCTCCCCCTCGTCCCCCTCTCCATCCCCCCCCATCTTACCTCCTTCCCTTCCCCACAGCACCTGTATATATGTATATATGTTTGTACATATTTATTACTCTATTTATTTATTTTACTTGTACATATCTATTCTATTTATTTTATTTTGTTAGTATGTTTGGTTTTGTTCTTTGTCTCCCCCTTTTAGACTGTGAGCCCGCTGTTGGGTAGGGACTGTCTCTATGTGTTGCCGATTTGTAGTTCCCAAGCGCTTAGTACAGTGCTCTGCACATAGTAAGCGCTCAATAAATACGATTGATGATGATGATGATGTCCCACGGGGGGCTCACAGTCTTCATCCCCATTTTACAGATGAGGTAACTGAGGCCCAGAGAGGTTAAGTGACTTGCCCAAAGTCACACAGCTGACAATTGGTGGAGCCGGGATTTGAACCCGTGACCTCTGACTCCAAAGCCCGGGCTCTTTCCACTGAGCCACGCTGCTTCTCTAGTTTCCTTGGTAAGTGAACCTCATCGGGGAGGACACAAGTGACCCCGTGGTCCTCCATCGAAGGAAGGCCCCTCAGAGACCCTAAAGCCCCTTCAGAGAGGAACCCGACCATCTGTTCTAAACTCCTATGGCAAACGTCAAAAGAATTTCAATCCCGACGGCACTGAAGAATCCGGAGGCTTGCCATCCAAGGGCCTGTCACATTTGTTCTTCAGAGAAGGATCCGTCTGCTGTGGCTTCCCATGCCTTAAGTGGAATTCCGGGGGGGAAATGACTCTTCCTGAGAGAAAATAAAGGAAAACAGTAGCTTTCCTCTGAGGACGGTTCCACGGATTAAGAAAAATATTTGACTAGACAGCAGATGCGTCTAGCAGCGTGGCTCAGTGGAACGAGCACGGGCTTTGGAGTCAGAGGTCATGGGTTCGAATTCCAACTCCGCCGCATGTCTGCTGTGTGGCCTTGGGCAAGGCACTTAACTTCTCTGAGCCTCAGTTACCTCATCTGTAAAATGGGGATTAAGACTGTGAGCCCCACGTGGGACAACTTGATCACCTTGTATTCCCCCTCAGCGCTTAGAACAGTGCTCTGCACACAGTAAGCGCTTAACAAATGCCATTATTATTATTATTATTATTATTATTATTATTATCAAGGCTTTGGACAGACGGATTCAAGGATTCAATGCTCAGTGTGCTTCTCCTCAGTGCTTTCACCCACTCCCTATTAAGACTGGCAGTGCCATGAGGGCAGAGACCCAGACTACTATCTCTGCGGGACTCTCCCAAGCACACAGTACAGAGCTCTACACTTCAGGTGGTGCTCAATAAGTCTTACTTATGTATGGATTCTCTGGCTACATTGTAATAATAATAATAATAATAATAATAATAATAATAATGGCATTTATGAAGCGCTTACTATGTGCAAAGCACTGTTCTAAGCGCTGGGGAGGTTACAAGGTGATCAGGTTGTCCCACGGGAGGCTCTTTCAGGGCAGGGATCACATCTACTAACTGTGTTGTGCTCTCCCAAGCATCCGGTACAGTGCTCTGCACATAGTAAGTGCTCAATTAATAACTCAGCAATCAATCAATCAGAGGTATTTATTTATTCATTCATTCATTCAATCGTATTTATTGAGAACTTACTGTGGGCAGAGCACCGTACCAAATGCTTGGGAGATGTCAGTACAACAGAGCTGGTAGACAAATTCCTTGCCCACAAGGAGCTTACAGTCTAGAGGAAGGAAAAATAAATATTACTATTTAATGTTATTATTATTGATCAGTCAATCACATTTATTGAGAACTTACTGTGTGCAGAGCACTGTACTAAACACTTGGGAGAGTACAATATAGACTGTGAGCCCACTGTTGGGTAGGGACTGTCTCTATATGTTGCCAATTTGTACTTCCCAAGCACTTAGTACAGTGCTCTGCACATAGTAAGTGCTCAATAAATACGATTGATTGATTGATTGATTGATATAACAATATAATGGAGTTAGTAGACATGTCCCCTGCCCACAGCGAGCTTACGATCTAGAGGCGGGGAGAGCCCACTGTTGGGTAGGGACCATCTCTATCTGTTGCCAACTTGTACTTCCCAAGTGCTTAGTACAGTGCTCTGCACACAGTAAGCGCTCAATAAATGCGATTGAATGAACGTGACAGGCATTAATATAAATAAATTATGCGTATGTACATAAATCCTGTGAGACTGAGGGAGGGGAGAATAAAGGGAGTGAATCCAAGTCCAAAGGCAACACGGAAGGGAGTGGGAGAAGGAGAAATGAGGATTTAGGGAAGGTCTTTTGGAGGAGATGTGCCTTCAATAAGAAGTAGCCTGTCCTAGTGGCTAGAGCTCGGATCTGGAAGTTAGAAGGACCTGGGTTCTAACTCGTCTGCTGTGTGACCTGGGCAAGTTCCTTACCGTCTCTGTTCCTCAGCTATCTCACCTGTAAAATGGAGGTTAAGGCTGTGAGCCCTATGTCGGACAGGGACTGTGTCCAATCTGATTAGCTTGTAATAATAATAATAACAGTGATGGTATTTGTTAAGTGCTTACTATGTGCCAAGCACTGTTCTAAGCACTGGGGGGATACAAGGTGATCGGGTTGTCCCAGGTGGGGCTCACAGTCTTAATCCCCATTTTACAGATGAGGTAACTGAGGCACAGAAAAGTTAAGCGACTTGCCCAAAGTCACACAGCTGACAGTTGGTGGAGCTGGGATTTGAACCCATGACCTCTGACTCCAAAGCCCGTGCTCTTTCCACTAAGCCATGCTGCTTCTCAAGCGTTTAGTACAGTGCTGTGCACATGGTAAGCACTCAATAAATATGATTGAATGAATGAATGCACAACAAATACCACAATTATTTTGATTATTATTATTAATAATAAACAGACACATTCCCCTCCTACAACGAACTTACAGTCCAGACACTGAGACAGACATTAACATGTTAATGTCTCTCTTCCCCATCTCCCCCTTCCCTCCCCATCTCCCCAACTTGCTCCCTTTGTTCTACCCCCACCCCCGGACAGCACTTGTGAAAATATGTACATATTTATAATTCTATTTATTTATATTAATAATGTGTATTTATCTATAATTCTTTTTATTTATATTAATGCTATTGATGCCTGTTTGCTTGTTTTGATGCCTGTCTCTCCCCTTCTCAACTGTGAGCCCACTGTGGGAAGAGATTGTCTCTGTTGCTGAATTGTACTTTCCAATCGCCTAGTCCAGAGCTCTGCACACAGTAAACGCTCAATAAATACGATTGAATGAATGAAGAGCACTGTACTGGATGCTAGCTATGTGCAGAGTGTCTTCTTCTTCAAATGCCATGGAGTCGATTTCGACCCGATGCGAGAAGGCCTTCCCAGACTGAGCCCCTTCCTTCCTCTCCCCCTCGTCCCCCTCTCCATACCCCCATCTTACCTCCTTCCCTTCCCCACAGCACCTGTATATATGTATATATGTTTGTACATATTTATTATTCTATTTATTTATTTATTTTACTTGTACATACCTATTCTATTTATTTTATTTTGTTAGTATGTTTGGTTTTGTTCTCTGTCTCCCCCTTTTAGACTGCGAGCCCACTGTTTAGTAGGGACTGTCTCTATATGTTGCCAACTTGTACTTCCCAAGTGCTTAGTACAGTGCTCTGCACACAGTAAGCGCTCAATAAATATGATTGATTGATTGATTGATTGACCCATTTCGATCCACGGACGCATCCTCTTCGTAACGTCCCATCTTCTATCATAAGGTCATTCTGGTACGTGTATCCACAGAGGGTTGTACTGAACACCTATTCTGTGCAGAGTGCTCTATCGGGGGCTTGCTGTAGCAGAGGACTGTACTGGATGTCTCTCACAGGCAGAGCACTGTCCTCGCGGCCTGAAGTCGATTTGTGACATCCTAACGCCGTGGGGCCGGCGTGTTGAACGTTCTTCGATCATTTAAGATTTCTGTCCCTGCTCAATCCCATCAGGTTGGCAGTTTGGTTCCTCCCTCTCTAGCTGTAAGCTCACTGTGGGCAGGGAATGTGTCTTTTTATTGTCGTGTTGTACTCTGCCAAGCGCTTAGTACAGTGCTCTGCAAGCAGTAAGCGCTCAAAAAATACGATTGATTGACTGTCTTTAGTTTCCTAGCATGCCGTGCTCTCCTCCTGCCCAATCCACTGACTGGAAGGGAGAGAAGCTGGAGAGGATGGGCATCAGGCAAGGATCTGAGTGTCTCAGAGAGTCCCAACAGGAGATCTTTTTTCTCTTTTTTTATAAAAATGGTATTTGTTAAGCACTTACTATGTGCCAGGCACTGTTCTAACCACTGCGGAAGATACAAGCTAATCAGGTTAGACACAGTCCCTGTCCCACATGGGGCTCACAGTCTTCATAATAATAATAATAATGGCATTTGTTAAGCGCTTACTATGTGCAAAGCACTGTTCTAAGCGCTGGGGGGAATACAAGGTGATCAAGTTGTCCCACATGGGGCTCACAGTCTTAATCTCCATTTTACAGATGGAGTAACTGAGGCTCAGAGAAGTTAAGTGACTTGCCCAAGGTCACACAGTAGACATGTGGCGGAGCCGGGATTCGAACCCATGACCTCTGACTCCAAAGCCCGTGCTCTTTCCACTGAGCCACGCTGCTTCTCCCTCCCTTCATCCCTTCATCCTCATTTTATAGATGAAGTAACTGAAGTACTGAGAAGTGAAATGACTTGCCCAAGGTCACGCAGTGGACAAGTGGAGCAGCATGGCTTAGTGGAAAGAGCCCGGGCTTAGGAGTCAAGAGGTCATGGGTTCTAATCCCGCCTCTGCCACTTGTCAGCTGTGTGACCTTGGGCAAGTCGCTTCACTTCTCTGTGCCTCAGTTACCTCCTCTGTAAAATGGGGATGAAGACTGTGAGCCCCACGTGGGACAACCTGATTACCTTGTATCTCCCCCAGCGCTTAGAACAGTGCTTGGCACATAGTAAGCGCTTAACAAATACCAACATCATTGTTATTATTATATGGTTGTACATATTTATTTATGGTTGTACATATTTATTACTCTATTTATTTTACTTGTACATATCTATCCTATTTATTTTATTTTGTTGGTATGTTTGGTTTTGTTCTCTGTCTCCCCCTTTTAGACTGTGAGCCCACTGTTGGGTAGGGACTGTCTCTATGTGTTGCCAATTTGTACTTCCCAAGCGCTTAGTACAGTGCTCTGCACATAGTAAGCGCTCAATAAATACGATTGATGATGATGATAAGAGGAGGCCCATGCTCTATCCACTAGGCCACGCTGCTTGATGCCCTATCAAATCCAGCCAGAAATTCCTCGATCCGAGGGAAATCTCATCCGGAGGCGATCATGTTTACCTCTGTCAGCCCCTGGGTGTTTGAGCAAGCAAACAATTTCACCTCCTAAAACCCATCCAGGGAAAGAGCAGGCCCTTCCCAACCGGCACGCTGAGCGTTTTGGCCCCGTATCTCTCACCGCACGACATCTTCCCTTTTCCGAGAGGCCCCGTCCCGTTAGCCGGCCACGCGGCTGTGAGCGAGGATGCGGAAATGGACTTCAGTGGATTAATGAGCTGGAAAGAGGGAGAAGCTGCCAGAAAATGAGGTGTCCGTGGGATAATGCCCAGCTGGTCACCTGGGAGACTGCTTCCTTTCAATTCCCTGAAAGGATCAAATTGGGCTTTTGTGCCGCCTGCTCAATGCTAATAAAAAGGCGCTCAACAAAAAGCGCAACAGCACGGGGGAGTAAGGAGAAGTCTGTAATTCTCATGAACAGAAACAACTGTTGTTATTTTGCTCCAAAAGTGAGCCGGCGCTCACTAATAAATAGCGTGGAGGAATGCTCGGAAGCGAAGAGAGGGGAAGACACCCTTCAAGTCTCTGTTTCTGCCATGCTCTTGAAGAGCAGTGCCTGGCACATGGGAAGCGCTTAACAAATACCGCAATTATTATCGTTATTATCATCAACATCGTTATTATTGTAATTCTGAGCACTTTCTGGTTAGTGCTAGGCTAGGAAGACCCGGCTACAGAGAAAGAAAATAAATCTATTCTGGGGTTGATGTCGTTGCTGTTATTTTTTTCTTGTTTTTTCCCATGGTATTTGTTATGCTGTAGTTGTGATGTTGTCACTGTTGGCGTTGTGGTTATTTTTCTTGCTACTGCTGTTGTGGCTGTTGTGGTCATTGTTGCTGCTTTTATTGTTGTTGCTGTTGCATGGCCTATTAATAGGAATAATAATAATAATAATAATGGCATTTATTAAGCACTCACTATGTGCCAAGCACTGTTCTAAACGCTGAGGAGGTTACAAGGTGATCAGGTTGTCCCGCGTGGGGCTCACAGTCTTCATCCCCATTTTATAGATGAGGGAACTGAGGCACAGAGAAGTTAAGTGACTTGCCCAAAGTCACACAGCTGACAAGTGGCAGAGCTGGGATTTGAACCCATGACCTCCGACTCCCAAGCCTGTGCTCTTTCCACCGAGCCACGTTGCTTCTAATGATAATGACATTTATAAGCACTTACTATGTGCAAAGCACTGTTCTAAGCACTGGGGAGGTTACAAGGTGATCAGGTTGTCCCACGTGGGGTTCACAGTCTTCATCCCCATTTTACAGATGAGGTAACTGAGGCACAGAGAAGTGAAGTGACTTGCCCAAAGTGACACAGCTGACAAGTGGCGGAGCAGGGATTTGAGCCCATGACCTCTGACTCCAAAGCCTGGGCTCTTTCAACTGAGCCACACTGGGTAACTTGGGCAAATCACTTCACTTCCCTGTGCCTCATTTGCCTCATCTGTAAAATGAGGATTAAGACTGTGAGCCCCATGTGGGTCAACCTGATTAGCTGGTATCTACCCCAGGGCTTAGAACAGTGCCTGGCATGTAGTAGGCGCTTAACGAATAACATAACAAAAAGAAAAGCACAGTACTGTAAGCCAGGAGAACCAGGTTGGCGTCCCAACGCTGACCCGGGCCTGCTTTGTGACCTGGGGGGCAAGTCACTGAACCTCTCTGACCCTCCACTTCTTCCTCTGGAGATAGGATAAGATAGATTGTGAGCCTTCATCATCATCAATCGTATTTATTGAGCGCTTACTGTGTGCAGAATACTGTACTAAGCGCTTGGGAAGTACAAGTTGGCAACACATAGAGACAGTCCCTACCCAACAGTGGGCTCACAGTCTAAAAGCCTTGTATAAGACAGGGAACATGTCCAAACTCTCAGCCATCTATCTACCTCAGAATTCAGAATATTATTGTTATTATTATTATTATTGTTACCACAGTTGTTACTACTTTGCTGTTGTTGCGGTACGTACTACATGCTTACTCTGTGCTAGACACTGGGGTAAAGCCAGGAAAATCAAATTAGGTGGTCCCTATCCAACATGGGGCTCACAGACTGACTAACAAGTACCTGTATATATGGCTTAGTACAGTGCTCTGCACATAGTAAGCGCTCAGTAAATACGATTGATTGATTGTATATATGTATATATGTTTGTACATATTTATTACTCTATTTATTTTACATGTACATATTTATTCTACTTATTTTATTTTGTTAATATGTTTTGTTTTGTTCTCTGTCTCCCCCTTCTAGACTGTGAGCCCACTGTTGGGTAGGGACCATCTCTATATGTTGCCAACTTGTACTTCCCAAGCGCTTACTGCAGTGCTCTGCACACAGTAAGTGCTCAATAAATATGATTGAATGAATGAATGAAAAATTAAATGAGAGCCAATCTCATAAATTTAGAGAAGCAGCGTGGCTCATTGGAAAGAGCCCAGGCTTTGGAGTCAGAGGTCATGGGTTCAAATCCTGACTCTGCCAATTGTCAGCTGCGTGACTTTGGGCAAGTCACTTCATTTCTCTGGGCCTCAGTTCCCTCATCTGGAAAATGGGGATTAAGACTGTGAGCCCCACCATGGGACAACCTGATTACCTTGTAACCTCCCTAGCGTTTGAACAGTGCTTTGCACATAGTAAGCGCTTAACAAATACCATTATTATTATTATTATTATTACTACTACTTCTGCTGCTGCTGTTACTGCTAGGATGACGATGACAAAGACAGGGATATCCCAAGTCTGCATAACTGTTTCCTCTTTCCTGGGGGCTGCTTCGGGCATTGAAATTTCTTGATCGTGGCTCAGTGGAAAGAGCTCGGGCTTTGGAGTCAGAGGTCATGGGTTCTAATCCCGGCTCCGCCACATGTCTGCTGTGTGACCTTGGGCAAGTCACCTAACTTCTCTGAGCCTCAGTTACCTCATCTGTAAAATGGGGATTAAGACTGTGAGCCCCACGTGGGAGAACCTGATCACCTTGTATCCCCCCCAGAGCTTAGAACAGTGCTTGGCACATAGTAAGCGATTAACAAATGCCATTATTATTATTATTATTGATCCTCCTGAGCAATAGCAGACATGTACTTGGAAATATCATCTTTATTCATTCATTCAATTGTATTTAATGAGCACTTACTCTGTGCAAAACACTGTATTCATTCATTCAATCGTATTTATTTCTAGACTGTGAGCCCACTTTTGGGTAGGGACCGTCTCTATATGTTGCCAACTTGTACTTCCCAAGCGCTTAGTACAGTGCTCTGCACACAGTAAGCACTCAATAAATCCTCCTCCTCAGACATCTCTTGTGGCTCCGATCCGTCTTCACGTCAGGCAGAGACCAGTCCCGCAGCAAATGGCTCTGCCAGTTCTCTCTCCCTCTGACTTAGCTGTTCTTTGAGGGTCTCAGCTCCCATCCCGTCCCCTACCAACCCTGCTGCTCAGACCAAACTCACGTTGGAGGAGAAATCAATCAATCAATCAATCAATCGTATTTATTGAGCGCTTACTGTGTGCAGAGCACTGTACTAAGCACGTGGGAAGTCCAAGTTGGCAACATCTAGAGAAGGTCCCTACCCAACAATGGGCTCATGGTCTAGAAAGGGGAGACAGAGAACAAAACAAAACTTATTAACAGAATAAAATAAGTAGAATAAATATGGACAAGTAAGATAAATAGAGTAATAAATACGTACAAACATATATACATATATACAGGTGCTGTGGGGAAGTGAATGAGGTAATGCAGGGGGGATGGAGGGGGAGAGGAAGGAGGGGGCTTAGTCTGGGAAGGCCTCCTGGAGGAGGTAAAAGATCGGGAAGCAGTGTGGCTAGTGGGTAGAACAAGGGCCTGGGAATCAGAAGGTCCTGGGTTCTAATCACAGCTCTGCCACGAGTCTGCTGTGTAGCTTTGGGCAAGTCACTTCACTTCTCTGGGCCTCAGTTCCCCCATCTGTCAAATGAAAATTAAGAGGGTGAGCCCCATGTGGGACAGGGACTGTGTTCAACCTGATTGCCATGTATCTACCCCTGCACAGCGCTTGGCACATATTAAGTGCTTAACAAGTATTATTATTATTATCATCATTATTATATTATTATCACCCAAGTTCTCAGACAAAAGCTGAGAGTCCAGCCCTCCCCGAGAAGCCAACATGAACAAATCTGGCTTCCAAGGGGGGCAGAGGCATTTGAATTAGTTACAGATGAGAAAACTGAAGCACAGAGGAGTTAAGTGATTTGCCCAAGGTCACACAGCAGGGGATTGGCAGAGGCAGGGCGAGAACCCAGGCCTCCCAACTCCAAGGCCATTTTCTTTCTTTTAGTCAATGCTCCTTCTCAAAATGCCAGTATACCAGCCCTTCAATCTCAGAAAAGAGTATTTCTATTTCTGACCTGACTGTGCAAGCAACTAGAATTTGTCCTCTTTCCCCATCTCCCTGTGTTTGTAGGCAATATTTCGGCATAGCCTGGTGGAGAAGCAAGGGACTGGGAATCAGGATTTCTGGTTTCAGGCATCAGCCTCCTCTCTGATCTCCCATCCTCCTGTCTCTCCCCACTTCAGTCTATACTTCCCGCTGCTGCCCGGATCATCTTTGGGCAGAAACGCTTTGAACTTGTTACTCCCCTCCTCAAAAATCTCCAGTGGCCAGGAATGCCCTCCCTCCATACAGCCGCCAGGCTAGCTCTCTTCCTCCCTTCAAAGCCCTACTGAGAGCTCACCTCCTCCAGGAGGCCTTCCCAGACTGAGCCCCCTTTTTCCTCTCCTCCTCTGCATCCCCCCCACCTCCTTCCCCTCCCCACAGCACCTGTAAAGATGTTTGTACAGATTTATTACTCTATTTATTTTACTTGTACATATTTACTATTCTATTTATTTTGTTAATGATGTGCATCTAGCTTTAATTCTATTTGTTCTAACGACTTAACACCTGTCCACATGTTTTGTTTTGTTGTCTGTCTCCCCATTCTAGACTATGAGCCCATTGTTGGGTAGGGACCGTCTCTATATGTTGCTAACTTGTACTTCCCAAGCGCTTAGTACAGTGCTCTGCACACAGTAAGCACTCAATAAATATAATTGAAAGAATGAATGAATGCTCCTCCACAGCCTGCCGTGGGACCTAGGTCAAGTCACTTCACCTCTCCAGGTCTCAGTTTCTCCTCTGTAAAGTGGAAATAAAATAGATCGTATTGTGGAACTGTGTCCAATCTTATAATTGTGTAGCTACCCCAGCACTTAGCCTAACACTTGCGAGTGCTTAATAGGAATTATGGCATTAATTCCATGCTGCTATGTTATTACAGTATTACTATTATTTTGTTATGCAATTTGGAAATCTGATTTTTGAATCTCCAACAGTATTCCACCCTAAATTTGATTAAACTCTTTGCTGCAAATGGACTTCATTTATCCCTTCTTATCAAAGCTTGGGCAGGGATGTTGCCTACTAACTCTGTTTAACTCTCCCAAGTGCTTAGTATAGTGTTGTCTCCCCCTTCTAGACTGTAAGCCTGTTGTTGGGAAGGGACCATCTCTATATGTTGCCAACTTGTACTTCCCAAGCGCTTAGTACAGTGCTTTGCACACAGTAAGTGCTTAAATACGATTGAATGAATGAATGTTAGGAGCTTACAGTCTCTTTGAGGACAGGGACCATGTCTCCTAACTATATTGTCCCCTCCTCAGCACTTAGTACAGTGCTCAGCACACAGTGGACGGTAAGTTCCTTCAGGACAAGGACTGTCTCATAACTGTATTCTACTCTCCCAAGCGCTTAGTACAGTGCTCAGCACACAGTGGACTGTAAGCTTCTTGAGGAGAAGGACTGTCTCCTAACTCTATTGGACTCTCCCAAGAGCTTAGTACAGTGCTCTGCACACAGTAAGCGCTCAATAAATACGATTGATGATGATGATGGTGGCCTGTAAGCTCCTTGAGGACAGGGACTGTGTCTCTTAACTCTGTTGGACTCTCCCACAGGGCATAGTACAGTGTTTGGCGCGCAACGAATATTATTGACGGCTCAATCTATCGGTTGCAGCCCAAGTTGGCTGATGTCAAATGAATTTGAGATAACTTTCCAATGTAGCCAGCGAAGCTTTTGGTGTGGAATTCTTTTCCAATTTAGGAAGTGCCTCGGAGTCCCCCAAGGATGACGAAACAGAAAGCTCCTTCGTACCCATAGCAATGGTCTTCACCATGAGAAAAATGCATTTTCCAGCCGGTCGATTTTCCTCTTTTTTGTATGCTGACAGTTTCCTTCAAAAGCTTATGTGGGGTTGGATGGAAGGAATTTCCATCCCTAAAAACACCTTCACTGTGGGGTTTTCCGGAGGTCCGAGGAGAGCTCCCCCCAGCCGGATCCACCACCCAATGTCAGGAGCCACAGAAGCGTCTGACTCCCGCCCCTCCCCGCTCCTCCAGTTGATAGTAGATTTATTACTCTATTTATTTATTTATTTGTTTATTTATTTATTTATTTATTTGTATATTTATTTATTTATTTATTTTGCTTGTACAGATCTATTCTATTTATTTTCTTTTGTTAGTATGTTTGGTTTTGTTCTCTGTCTCCCCCTTTTAGACTGTGAGCCCACTGTTGGGTAGGGACTGTCTCTATATGCTGCCAACTTGTACTTCCCAAGTGCTTAGTACAGTGCTCTGCACACAGAAAGCGCTCAATAAATACAATTGATTGATTGATTGATTGATACTCACCCCTACTTAGAGAAGCCGTGTGGCCTAATGGAAAGAGCACGAGCTGGGAGTCAGAGGACCTGGGTTCTAATCCTGGCTCTGCCACTTGTCTACTGTGTGACCTTGGGCAAATCACTTCAGTTCTCTGAGCCTGAGTTTCCTCAATCTGGAAAATGGAGATGCCATTCCTGTTCTCCTTCCTACTTAGACTGTGGAATGGGACAGGCACTGTGTCCAATCTGATTATCTCACATCTAACCCAGTGCTTAGTGGAGTGCTTGGCATATAGTAACCGCTTAATAAATGCCACAACTATTATTATTGTCATCATCGTTACCATTACTGGAGCCCAAGTATCTGTTCTTATATTTTTATTGACATTAATGTCTGTCTCACCATCTAGACTCTAAGATTGTTATGGGCAGGGAATAATAATAATAAAAATAATAATAATAATTGTGGTATTTCATTCATTCATTCAATCGTATTTATTGAGCACTTACTGTGTGCACAGCACTGTACTAAGCACTTGGGAAGTACAAGTTAGCAACATATAGAGATGGTCCCTACCCAACTGTGGGCTCGCAGTCTAAAAAACTGGTATTAGTTAAGTACATGCTAGACTGTACTTCTAGACTTCTAGACTGTGAGCCCACTGTTGGGTAGGGACTGTCTCTATATGTTGCCAACTTGTACTTCCCAAGCGCTTAGTACAGTGCTCTGCACACAGTAAACACTCAATAAATACGATTGATTGATTGATTGATGTACCAAGCACTGTACTAAGAGCTCAGATAGATACGAGGTAATAGGATTGGACACAGTCCCTGTCCCACGCGGGGCTCACAGTCTCAATCCTTATTTTACAGATGAGGTAACTGAGGCCCAGAGAAGTGAAGTGACTTGCCCAAGGCCTCTCAGCAGACAAGTGGCAGAGTGGAGATTAGAACCCACGACCTTCTGACCCCTAGCTATGCTGCTAAGGAGTCTGCTAATTCTGTTGTACTCTCCCAAGTGCTTAGTGCAGTGCTCTGCACACAGTAGACTCTTGATCGATTGATCAATCGATCAATTACCCCAGTTGCCAGTAGCCCTGACACCCACGCGGAAAAAAATAGAGAATGTGCCAACATTGGGAAAGTAACTTCTCTGTATACAAGCCTATCCGTGTGTGAGTGTGCACGCACATACGTTCACGCACACAAACACGCATGTACCTGCATCTATACCAGCACACATGGAGGAATGCACATTCCCACTTGGGCCACCTTCCTCAAACCATTCTCATCAAAGCCAACATCTCCGGGAGAACCGGGCCAGAGGGGCCGCTTTCAATCATTTTAATCGAAATCCCCTGGTCCACCCTGGCCCGGTAGCCGCTCTTCCAAAGACTGCAAGCAAGAAAACTTTGGGATTCCAAGCCATCCTGCCATTTACACATTTCTGCGTCAGCCCACTTACGGGTGACACCGATAAGTGTTTCCTCTGAACGGATTTAATTTTTAATTTTCTTGAATCAGTGTTAACCGGGAAAAAGGTAATTGTTGTCAAGAGTATTCAAACTGTCAGAATATCCTTCAATCTAAAAGCTGTTAGAATCTGTGCAAAAGTAATTACTGAAACTCTATTCAGCTGTAATAATAACCTGCCAGTGATGACAGCAATTACTGGGAAAGTGTAATAGAAATCAAGGGTGCATTTTTCCTCTGACAAGTGCATTTCTAACTAAGGTTTACATTGGCTGAATAGGGTGTGTTGACAATGATGATGGGCTGTATCAGTCTTCATCACGGCTCATAGGATGCTACAGTTTGAACCGTTCCAGGGAGTATGATTGCGTGGATCATCAGTCGCGGTCCAGACCCGCGCACCGAGGAGAGCGGATTTGAGATGGGATGGAGGTTAGATGGGAAGTCCCCCTGTCTCCTGTCCGGGTGGCGGCTGGAAGCCCACCCAGGCCGGGTCAGACAGGTCCAAAGATGAAGGAAGCCGGCCGGACTGCTCTGTGGGAAGAGATTCCGGGAGTATCCGACGGGCGTGAGGGGCCGGGCGGAGGTCACGAGGTCGGCCGGCCCTCCCGAAGCCTTCTGAGGTGGACCGTGTGGTTGTAGGGGGAGCTGAGTGGTCATCATCATCATCAATCGTATTTATTGAGCGCTTACTATGTGCAGAGCACTGTACTAAGCGCTTGGGAAGTACAAATTGGCAACATATAGAGACAGTCCCTACCCAACAGTGGGCTCACAGTCTAAAAGCTCAGCAGCCCCCTTTGGCTCGGGTCGGGGGTCCCCGACATTGAGAAGCAGCGTGGCTCAGTGGAGAAGAGCACGGGCTTTGGAGTCAGAGGTCCTGGGTTCACACCCCGGCTCCGCCAATTGTCAGCTGCGTGACTTTGGGCAAGTCACTTCACTTCTCTGTGCCTCAGTGACCTCATCTGTAAAATGGGGGATTGAGACTGTGAGCCCCCCATGGGACAACCTGATCACCTTGTAACCTCCCCAGCGCTTAGAACACTGGTTTGCACATAGTAAGTGCTTAATAAATGCCATTATTATTATTATTATTATTATTATTATTATCACAGGCAGCAGGCAGGGTTGATTTAGGGCCGGTGGCCGGGCCAGCGTGGAGATGTGACCCCTCCTCTTTCTGTCTCATAACTGTATTCTACTCTCCCAAGCGCTTAGTACAGTGCTCAGCACACAGTGGACTGTAAGCTTCTTGAAGACAAGGACTGTCTCCTAACTCTACTGGACTCTCCCAAGAGCTTAGTACAGTGTTCAGCACATGGTGGTCTGTAAGCTCCTTGAGGACAGGGACTGTGTCTCTTAACTCTGTTGGACTCTCCCACAGGGCATAGTACAGTGTTTGGTGCGCAACGAATATTATTGACGGCTCAATCTATCGGCTGCAGCCCAAGTCGGCTGATGTCAAATGAATTTGAGACAGTAAGAGAACGGAAAATCATCGTCATCAATCGTATTTATTGAGCGCTTACTGTGTGCAGAGCACTGTACTAAGCGCTTGGGCAGTACAAGTTGGTAACATATGGAGACAGTCCCTACCCAACAGTGGGCTCACAGTCTAAAAGGGAGAGACAGAGAACAAAACCAAACATACTAACAAAATAAAATAAATAGAATAGATATGTACAAGTAAAATAAACAAGGAAAATGAAGCTCGGCCATGAGCTTTCCTTCAGCCGAGGCCTGTGCCACCTATTTAGACTGTGCCCCCATGTGAGACCTGATTATCCTGTATCTATCCCAACACTGAGTTCGGCACCTGCCACGTAATAAGCGTTCAATGAGTACCTCAATTATTAAACGCTTCCAGTGTGCAGAGCACTGTAGCTTATCCCAACACTGAGTCAGCACTTGTTACATAATAAGCGCTTAATAAATACCTCAGTTATTACACTTCCAGTGTGCAGAGCACTGTGGCCTAGTGGCAAGCGCTCAATAAATACCTCAGTTATTACACTTCCAGTGTGCAGAGCACTGTGGCCTAGTGGCAAGAGCATGGGCTTGGGAGTCTGAGGTTGTGGGTTCAAATCCCACCTCAACCACTCGTCTTCTGTGTGACCTTGGGCAAGTCACTTAATTTATTCATTTATCATCATCATCAATCGTATTTATTGAGCGCTTACTATGTGCAGAGCACTGTACTAAGCGCTTGGGAAGTACAAATTGGCAACATATAAAGGCAGTCCCTACCCAACAGTGGGCTCACAGTCTAAATACGATTCATTCAATCGTATTTATTGAGCACTTACTGTGTGCAGAGCACTGTACTAAGTGTTTGGAAAGTACAATTCGGCAACAGAGATAGTCCCTACCCAATAGCGGGCTCACAGTCTAGAAGGGGGAGACAGACAACAAAACAAAACAAGTAGACAGGTGTCAGTACTATTAAAATAGATAAATAGAATTATAGATATATACACATAACTTCTCTGTGCCACAGTTACCTCATCTGTAAAATGAGGATTGAGGCTGTGAGCCCCACATGGGACAATCTGATTACCTTGTATTTACCCCAACACTTGGAACAGTGCTTGGCCCATAGTAAGCGCTTAACAAATACCATAATTATTAGAGAAGCAGCATGGCTTAATGGAAAGAGCCCGGGTTTGGGAGTCAGAGGTCATGGGTTCTAATCCCAGCTCCACCACTTGTCAGCTGTGTGACTTTGGGCAAGTCACTTAACCTCTCTGGGCCTCAGTTACCTCATCTGTAAAATGGAGATGAAGACTGTGAGTCCCATGTGGGACAACCTGATAACCTCGTATCTCCCCCAGTGCTTAGAACAGTGCTTGGCACCTAGTAAGCGCTTAACAAATACCATTATTATTATTATTATTACTAAGAACTGGGAAAAATACATGGGTGGGAATTAGACAGGGACCCTGGCCCTCAGGATGCTTTCAATTTAAGGTGTTCATAATCTGAGAAGCTTCAGTGTCTGACTCTGAATAACAGCAGCAGAGAACATGCAGTAAAAACATACGTGTCTTGAGAGGTGGGACTGAACATAGCAGACACATACTAGTATGGACAGGAAAAGGAGGAAATGCTCCTGTGAATTTCTCTAGTGCTTTTATCTATCTCTTTACTTACCATTTTAATGAATAATAATGATGGTATTTATTAAGTACTTATTATGTGCCAAGCACGGTTCTAAGCGCTGGGGTAGATATAAGGTAATCAGGTTATCCCACGTGGGGCTGACAGTCTTAATCCCTATTTTCAGATGAGGTAACTGAGACACAGAGAAGTTATGTGACTTGCCCAAAGTCACACAGCTAACAATAATAATAATAATGATAATGGTATTTGTTAAGTGCTTACTCTGTGCCATGCACTGTTCTAAGCGCTGGGGTAGGTACAAGGTAATTAGGTTGTCCCACGTGCGGCTCACAGTCTTATTCCCCATTTTACAGAGGAGGTCACTGAGGCACAGAGAAATGAAGCGACTTGCCCAAAGTCACCCAGCTGACAAGTGGCGGAGCTGGGATTAGAACCCACAACCTCTGACTCCCAAGCCTGGGCTCTTTCCACTAAGCCACGTTGCTTTTAGTGAGAAGCAGTGTGGTCCAGTGGAAAGAGCCCGGGCTTGGGAGTCAGAGGACCTAGGTTCTAATCCCGGCTCTGCCACTCGTCTGATGTGTGACCTTGGGCAAGTCACTTCACTTCTCTGGGCCTCAGTTATTTCATCTGGAAAATGGGGGTGAAGACCATGAGCCCCCGTGGGACATGGACTGTGTCCAACTTGATTAGCTTGTATCTTCCCCAGTGCTTAGTACAGTGCCTGGCATGTAATAAGTGCTTGACAAATACCATTAAAAGAAAAAGGATATGTGCATAAGTGCTTTAGGGGTGGGAGTAGGGTGAATACCAAAGCGCTACAAAGATACTGACACGAGTGCCTAGGCAATGCAGAAGGGAAGGTGAAGAGGGGCGGGAAACGAGAGGTTAGTCAGGGAAGGCTTCTTGGAGGAGGTTTGATTTTAATTGGGCTTTGAATATGGGGAGTGGATATCAATCAATCAATCATATCCCTGTCTAAGCCCCCCCTTCTTCTTCTCCCACTCCCTTCTGCGTCGCCCTAACTTGCTCCCTTTGTTCTTCCCCCCTTCCAGCCCAGCAGCATTTAAGTCCATATCGTTCATTTATGTATTTATATGAATGTCTTTCCCCCCCTGTCTAGACTGTAGTTGGAGGGGAACGTGTCTGCTTATCGTTGTATTGTACTCTCCCAAGCACTTAGTACATTGCTCTGCACACAGTAAGTGCTCAATAAATATGATTAATGAGTGAATGAAGGAGCTTACAGTCTACACAGCGCAGGGAGGTGGCGTTGTCTACAGTGATGGGACAGACGGGGGAGGAGAGGGTTTGGATGGGCAGATGAGGAATTCTGTTTTGGGCACGTTATGTTTGCATTGTCAGCAGGACATCCATGTAGAGGTGGCCTGAAGGCGGGAGGAAATGCAGATTTACAGAGAAAAGAGAGATCGGGGCTGGAGATGGAGATTTGGATATCATTCACATAGCGGTGGTTTGTTGAAGCCATAGGAGTGAATGAGTTCTCCAAGGGAGTGGGTGTAGATAATAATAATGATGGCATTTATTAAGCACGTACTATGTGCAAAGCACTGTTCTAAGTGCTGGGGAGGTTTCAAAGTGATCAGATTGTCCCACATGGGGCTCACAGTCTTCATCCCCATTTAACAGATGAGGTAACTGAGGCGCAGAGAAGTTAAGTGACTTGTCCAAAGTCACACAGCTGACAAGCAGCAGAGTCGGGATTTGAACTCATGACCTCTGACTCCAAAGCCCGTGCTCTTTCCACTGAGCCACGCTGCTAGATGAAGAATGGAAGGGAACCCAGAACTGAGCCTTGAGGGACTCACAGTCTTCATCCCCATCTTACAGATGAGGTAACTGAAGCGCAGAGAAGTTAAGTGACTTGTCCAAAGTCACACAGCTGACAACTAGCAGAGTCGGGATTTGAACCCATGACCTCCAACTCTAAAGCCCGTGCTCTTTCCACTGAGCCATGCTGCTAGATGAAGAATAGAAGGGAACCCAGAACTGAGCCTTGAGGGACTCCCACATTGGAGAAGCCCACGAAAGAGACCGAGAAGGAACGGCCAGAGAGATAGGAATAGAACCAGGATCCTTCTATCAATCAGTCATATTTATTGAGCACTTATTATGTGCAGAGCACTGTACTAAGTGCATGGGAGAGTACAATATAACTTTCCCTACCCACAGGGAGATAGAGGTGTAGAAAAGCATTAATATAAATAGATAAATCACAGATGTATACATAAATGCTGTAGGGCTGGAAGGTGTGGTGAATAAAGAGTGCAAATCCAAGCACAAGAGAGACACTGAAGGGGGGAGAGAGTAGAGGAAATGAGGGATTCGTCGGGGAAGGCATCTTGGAGGAAATGTGATTTTAGTAAGGCTTTGAAGTGGGGAAGAGTCTGTCAGATATGAAGAGGGAGGGCATTCCAGGCCAGAGGAAGGGCATGGGTGAGAGTTTGGAAACAAGATAGAAGAGATGGAGGTACGGTGAGTAGGTTGGCAATAGAGGAGTGAGATGTGCGGGCTGGGTTGTAGTAAGAAAGCAGTGAGGTAAGGTAGGAGTTAATCATATTTATTGAGCACTTACTGTATGCCGAAAACATACTAAGTGCTAGGGAAAGTACAGTATAACTATATAAGAGAAGCAGCGTGGCTCAGTGGAAAGAGCTTGGGCTTTGGAGTCAGAGGTCATGGGTTCAAAACCCGGCTCTGTCATTTGTCAGCTGTGTGACTTTGGGCAAGTCGCTTCACTTCTCTGGGCCTCAGTTCCCTCAGCTGGAAAATGGGGATTAAGTCTGTGAGTCCCACGTGGGACAACTTGATTACCTTGTACCTACCCCAGCGCTTAGAACAGTGCTTTGCACATAGTAAGCGCTTAATAAATGCCATCATTATTTATTATTATTTATTTATTTATGAGACACATTCCCTGCCCACAGTGAGCTTACAGTCTAGAGGCAATGTGACTGAGTGTTTTAAAGCCAAGGTTTAGGAGTTTCTGTTTGGTGTGCAGATGGATGGGAAACCACTGAAGATTCCTGAAGAATGGGGGAATACGGACTGAACAGTTCTGGAGAAAAATGATCGGAGCAGCAGAGTGAAGTGTGGACTAAAGTGGGGAGAGACAGGAGGCCCGGAGGTCGGCAAGGAGGCCGACGCAGAAATCAAGAAGCAGCGTGGCTCAGTGGACAGAGCACGGGCTTTGGAGTCAGAGGTCACGGGTTCGAATCCCGGCTCCGCCACATGTCTGCTGTGTGAACTTGGGCAAGTCACTTCACTTCTTGGAGTCTCAGTTACCTCATCTGTAAAATGGGGATGATGACTGTTAGCCCCACGCGGGACAACCTGATCACCTTGTATCCCCCCAGCGCTTAGAACAGTGCTTTGCACATAGTAAGCGCTTAACAAATGCCATTATTATTATTATTATTATTAAGGCAGGATAGGATAACCAGGAGGGGTCAGTTTCAGTGAAGCCAAGGTTGGATAGTGTTTGTTTCTATTTAACGTCTGTCCACCCCGTTAGAATGGAAGCACCTTTTGAGAAGAAAATGTGTCTCATTCCCAAGCGCTTAGTACAGTGCTCTGCACACAGTAAGCGCTTAATAAACACGATAGAATGACTGAATGAATGAATGTCCTGCTCTACTTTCTCAAGGGCTCAGCACAGTCTTGTATTCAGTAAGCGCTCCCTGCCTTGGTTTCTGCTCCTGATGCCTACCTAATAATAGTAATAATAACTATGGTACTTGTTAAGTGCTTACTATGTACCAAGCACTGCTCTATGCAGCGTGGCTCAGTGGAAAGAGCCTGGGCTTTGGAGTCAAAGGTCATGGGTTCAAATCCCAGCTCCGCCAATTGTCAGCTGTGTGACTTTGGGCAAGTCACTTAACATCTCTGTGCTCAGTTACCTCATCAGTAAAATGGGGATTAAGACTGTGAGCCCCCCGTGGGACAACCTGATCACCTTGTAACCTCCCCAGTGCTTAGAACAGTGCTTTGCACATAGTAAGCGCTTAATAAATGCCATCATTATTATTATTATTATTATGCACTGGGGTAGATACAAGCAAATCAGGTTGGACACAGTCTCTGTACCAAAGTGGGTTCACAGTCTTAATCCCCATTTTACAGTTGAAGTAACCGAGGCACTGAGCAGTGAAGTGACTTGCTCAAGGTCACACAGCAGACATGTGGCAGAGCGGGGATTAGAACTCAGGACCTCTGATCCCCAGGCCCATGCTCTTTCCATTAGGCCACACTCCAACTCACACACACACCTCCTGGAGAACTGAGGGTGCGTGAAAAACCGAGACAGGCAGAAACTACCCCTGAAAGCAGAAGTGGGCAGATCTTAACCGACTCTTCAGTAATTCCAATGCCTAGCTGCCTCAAACAAAATTATTAGCTATGTGGATTAGGATAATGAAAAAAATTGCCCCTTGTCATATTTCGCTGCACAGGCATGGTGGGTGGGTGGTAATTAAAAAATAGAGACATTTGCTAGCTGTGGAACTAACTCGGTAATTTCGGGAAGCTCTATTATTTCATTAACATTTGGTTCAAATATTAGCCATTTTAAGGCAATGTGAAAAGGGGCAGGGAGGGAGGAATTTGGGTTGAATGATTCATTTTTGCTCAACCGAGGGGGTCTTTGGAAAGCAGCGGATGGATGTGGGTTTTATCGTTCCACTCTGGCGTCACTGCTTTGTAGAAACAGACCTTGGTGGCTCCTGGAGAACTCCAAGCCTGGGGCTTATTCTTATTACTAATGATAATAAGAATATCAATAGCAGTAATAATAAGTGTGGTATTTGTTAAGCGCTTGCTATGTGCCAAGCACTATACTAAACCCCTGGTGTAGGTAATAATAATAATAATAATAATAATAATAATAATAATAATAATGGTATTTGTTAAGCGCTTACTATGTGCAAAGCACTGTTCTAAGAGCTGGGGGATGCAAGGTGATCAGGTTCTCCCATTTGGGACCTACAGTCTTAATTGCCATTTTACAGATGAGGTAATTGAGGCACAGAGAATAATAACAATGATGATCCATCAACCAATCATATTTATTGAGTGCTTACTGTGTGCAGAGCACTGTACTAAGCGCTTGGGAAGTACAAGTTGGCAACCTATAGAGATGGTCCCTACCCAACAGTGGGCTCACAGTCTAGAAGGGGGAGACAGAGAACAAACCAAAACATATTAACAAAATAAAATAAATAGAATAGATATGTACAAGTAAAATAAATTTTATTTATAAATTTATATATATATTATAATTTATAAATATATTTATAAATCATAAATCATTATAAATAATGATGGCATTTATTAAGCACTTACTATGTGCAAAGCACTGTTCTAAGCGCTGGGGAGGTTACAAGGTGATCAGATTGTCCCAAGGGGGGCTCACAGTCTTAATCCCCATTTTACAGATGAGGTAACTGAGGCACGGAGAAATTAAGTGACTTGCCCAAAGTCACACAGCCGATAAGTGGCGGAGCTGGGATTAGAACCCATGACCTCTGACTCCCAAGCCTGTGCTCTTTCCACCGAGCCACGCTGCTTCTCTAAGATACAAGATAATTGGGTCCCAGTTGGGGTTCACAGCCTAAGTAGGAGAGAGAACCGATATTGAATCCCCATTCTGCAGAAGAGGGAACTGAGACCCAGAGAAGTGAAGTGACTTGTTCAAGGTCACATAGCAGATAAGTGGCAGAGTCAGGATTAGAACTCAGGTCCTCTGACTCTTAGGCCCCTGCTCTTTCCACAAGGCCAAGCTGCTTCTCAGTGTGACACAGTGTGAAGTAGAGTCTAGATAATAATAATAATAATAATAATAATAACAATAATAATAATAATAATGGCATTTGTTAAGCGCTTACTATGTGCAAAGCACTGTTCTAAGCACTGGGGGGGGATACAATGTGATCAAGTTGTCCCACATAGGGCTCACAGTCTTAATCCCCATTTTTACAGATGAGGTAACTGAGGCTCAGAGGAGTTAAGTGACTTGCCCAGTAAAATAAATTTCATTTATAAATTTACATAAATTATAAATTATAAATATATTTATATATTCATAAATATAAATATATTTATCTATATTTATTTATTGTTATATATTTATGAATATGTTTTATATATTATATTTTATATAAAGTATATATTATATATTATATAAGTATATAATATATTATATATTATATATTTTATATGTAATACATAAAATATATATTTTTATAATATAAATATATTTTATTTATCTAGATGCCTCACCCTTCCTCAGCCCATCCCCAGAGAGGCCGGGATTCCGTGTGAATGGGAAAGAACAGGGGGTTTCAGTAAGGGGAGTCAGTCAGTCAATCAATCGCATTTATTGAGCACTTAGTATGTGCAGAGCACTGTACCTTCTCACTGTACCTCGATCTCATCTCTCTCACCGCCGACCTCTTGCCCACATTCATTAATATCCATTCAGTCATATTTACTGAGCGCTTACTGTGTGCAGAGCACTGTACTAAGCGCTTGGAAAATGAAATTCAGCAATAGAGACAATCCCTGCCCACACCAGGCTCACAGTCTAGAAAGGGGGAGACAGACATCAAAACAGGTAAACAGGCACCAATAACATCATTAGAAATAAATAGAATTATAGATATATACATCGAAACAAGTAAACAGACATTAATATAAATAAACCAAATTCTAGATATAATAATTAAAAATAATTATGGTATTTGTTCATTCATTCAATCGTATTTATTGAGCACTTACTGTATACAGAGCACTATACTAAGTGCTTGGGAAGTACAAGTTGGCAACATATCATCATCATCATCATCATCAATCGTATTTATTGAGCGCTTACCATGTGCAGAGCACTGTACTAAGCGCTTGGGAAGTACAAATTGGCAACATATAGAGACAGTCCCTACCCAACAGTGGGCTCACAGTCTGGAAGGGGGAGACAGAGAACAAAACAAAACATGTTAACAAAATAAAATAAATAGACTATGTACAAGTAAAATAAATAAATAAATGTGTTAAGTGCTTACTATGTGCCAAGCACTGTTCTAAGTGCTGGGCGAGATACAAGGTAATCAGGTTGTCCCAGGTGAGGCTCACAGTCTTAATCCCCATTTTCAAGATGAGGGAACTGAGGCACAGAGAAGTTAAGTGGTTTGCCCAAAGTCGCACAGCAGACAAGTAGTGGGATTAGAACCCACATCCTCTGACTCCCAAGCTTGTGCTCTTTCCATTAAGCCCCGCTGCTTATATATTTACATATATACACAAGTGCTGAGGGGGTGGAGGGGGAGTAGAGCAAAGAGAGTGAGTCAGAGAGATTTCGAGGGGAGGGGGATTTGAGGAAAAGGGGGGCTTAGTCTGGGAAGGCCTCTTGTAGGAGGTGAGCCTTCAGTAGGGCTTTAAAGGGGGGAAGAGTGATCATCTGTAGGATTTGAGGAGGGAGGGCATTCCAGGCCAGAGGTAGGACATTGGCGAGGGGTCGACGGCAGGACAGGAGAGAACGAGGCCCAGTGAGGAGGTAAGCGGCGGCAGAGGAGCGGAGGGTGCGGGCTGGGCCGGAGAAGGAGAGAAGGGAGGAGAGGTAGGAGGGGGCAAAGAGATGGAGAGCTCTGAGGCCAAGAGTGAGGAGTTTTTCTTGATATGGAGGTTGATAGGCAACCACTGGAGATTTTTGAGGAGGGGGTGTGACATGCCCAGAACGTTTCTGTAGAAAGATAATCCAGGCAGCAGAGTGAAGTATAGACTGAAGTGGGGAGAGACAGGAGGTTGGGAGGTCAGAAAGGAGGCTGGTGCATTAATCCAGCTGGGACAGGATGAGTGATTGTACTAACATGGTAGCGGTTTGGATGGAGAGGAAAGGGTGGGTCTCAGCAATGTTGTGAAGGTGAGACCGACAGGCTTTGGTGACTAATTGGATATGTGGGGTGAATGACAGAGCGGAGTCAAGGATGACACCAAGGTTGCGGGCTTGTGAGACGGGAAGGATGGTAGTGCCGTCCACAGTGACGGGAAAGTGAGGGAGAGGACAGGGTTTGGGAGGGAAGATAAGGAGCTCTGTCTTGGACATGGTGAGTTTTAGGTGACAAGAGGACATCCAAGTCGAGATGTGCTGAAGGCAGGAGGAGACACGAGCCTGGAGGGAGGGAGAGAGAACAGGAGAGGAGATGTAGATTTGGGTGTCATCTACGTAGAGATGATAGTTGAAGGCGTGGGAGCGAATGAATTCACCAAGGGTGTAGGCGTAGATGGAGAATAGAAGGGGAGCCAGAACTGGTGCTTGAGGAACCCCTAAAGTTAGGGGATAGAAGGGGAGAAGGAGCCCACGAAGGAAGAAGGTTATCCAAGTCCCAGGCTATCCATTGACGGGTCTTTCAGCAGATGCAGATTGCTTCATTTTCTGGATTGAAAACATTCTTGCTTTATTGCTGCTAATAGATATTTGAGTAGTTGAAACAGGTTACAAGTAAAGCAAAGATGAAAAATGAAGAGCAGATGACACAGAACTGGGAGTCAGGAAGTCTCATGTCCTCCCCCTGGCGTGGAATGCCCTCCCTCCACACATTTCCTTTTGTTAACATGTTTTGTTTTGTTGTCTGTCTCCCCCTTCTAGACTGTGAGCCCGCTGTTGGGTAGGGACTGTCTCTATATGTTGCCAATTTGTACTTCCCAAGCGCTTAGTACAGTGCTCTGCACACAGTAAGTGCTCAATAAATATGAGTGAATGAATGAATGAACGAGACTGAGAATGAACAACCAGAGAGATAAGAAGGGAACCAGGAGAGGACGAAGTCAGTGAAGCCGAGGTTGGATAACGTGTTGAGGAGAAGGGGTTGTTCCACAGTGTCAAAGGCAGCCTAGGACAGCTTAGAAGTAGCATGGTGTAGTGGGTAGAGCAAGGACGTGGACTCAGCAGGTCATGGGTTCTAATCCCGGCTCTGCCACTTGTCTGCCGGGTGCCTTTGGGCAAGTCACATCATTTCATTGGGCCTCAGTTCTCTCATCTGTAAAATGGGGATTGAGACTGTGAGCCCCATGTGGGACAGAGGCACTGTGTCCAATTCTATTTGCCTGTATCCACTTCAGAGCTTAGAACAGTGCTTGGCACATAATAAGTTCATTCATTCAATCATATTTATTGAGTGCTTACTGTGTGCAGAGCACTGTACTAAGTGCTTGGGAAGTACAAGTCAGCAACATATAGAGATGGTCACTAAGTGCTTATCATCCCCCTGGCCTGGAATGCCCTCCCTCTGAACATCTGCCAAGGTAGCTCTCTTCCTCCCTTCAAAGCCCTACTGAGAGCTCACCTCCTCCAGGAGGCCTTCCCACACTGAGCCCCCTCCTTCCTCTCCCCCTGCTTCCCCTCCCCACAGCACCTGTATATATGTATATATGCTTCTATGTATTTATTACTCTATTTATATTACTTGTACATATTTATTTTATTTTATTTTGTTAATATGTTTTGTTTTGTTGTCTGTCTCCCCCTTCTAGACTGTGAGCCCGCTGTTGGGTAGGGACCGTCTCTAGATGTTGCCAACTTGGACTTCCCAAGCGCTTAGTACAGTGCTCTGCACACAGTAAGCACTCAATAAATATGATTGAATGAATGAATGCATATTATTATTATTATTACTACCCACCTCTGGCCTGGAACGCCCTCCCTCCTCATATCAGACAGATAACTGCTCTCCCCCACTTCAAAGCCTTATTGAAGGCACATCGCCTCCGAGACGCCTTCCCTGGCTAAGTCCTCCTCTCCTTTTCTCCCACTCCCTTTTTCACAGCTCTTACTTCCTCCTTCATTCATCCTCCCTCTCAGCCCCACCGCAAAAATTATGTATATATCTGTAATTATTTCTTTATTTACTTATTTATTTATTCATTTATGAATATGGGCAGGGAATGTGTCTGTTGTTACACTGTACTCTCCCAAGCACTTAGTACAATGCTTTGCACACGGTAAGCGCTCAATAAATACAATTGAATGAAGAATGAATGTCCTAAGACCTTGGAAAGTACAATGTAACACTATAACAGACACTTTCCCTGCCCCTTATAATGTCTAAAAGGCTGTAGTGACGTCTCACCATTCTAAGTGTCTGTGAGTCTTGGGCCCAGTTCAGCAGACACAACCACATCCTCCAGTTGTTTCACCATCCTCCTCATCATCATCAATCGTATTTATTGAGCGCTTACTGTGTGCAGAGCACTGTACTAAGCACTTGGGAAGTACAAATTGGCAACATATAAAGACCAGGGACACTCACAAACCACAGTCACCACCCCGCGACAATACACAATCCCCTACCATGAGGCCATGGATCCCCAAAACCAAAAATGGATCTCCAATTCGTGAATCCACAGCCCCAAAGTCCTGGAACACACTGAAGCGATGCTCTCCACAACACAAATCCATTGGTCAGGTTATGTGCAGGCACGGTAATAATAATAAGAGTTATTATTATTATGGTATTTGTTAAGTGCTAACTATGTACCAGGCACTGTACCAAGTGCTGCGGTGGATACAAGCAAATCAGGTTGGATACAGTCCCTGTTCCATATGGGGCTGACAGCCTACATCCCCATTTTGCAGATGAGGTAACTGAGGCCCGGAGAAGAGAAGTGACTTGCCCAAGGTCACACGGCAGACAAGTGGAGGAGCCGGGATTAGGATGGACAAGAGCAGGATACCCAGGCAGCTCTCTCTGGTAAACTGAAAGGTACACACACAAGCCGGGTGGAGGTAGAATAAATCGTTTTAAGGAGTCCCCAGAAAAAAGTTGGCTGCAACACGGCCTCACCGTCGAAATGTCAAAGCTTAATAATAATAATGCTGGTATTTGTTAGGCGCTTACTATGTGCTAAGCACTGTTCTAAGCGCCGGTGGGGTCGTTATGAGCAGGGAATGCGTCCGTTTATTGTTATAGTGTACTCTCCCAAATGCTTAGTACAGTGCTTTGCACACAGAAAGCACTCAATAAATACAATTGAATGAATGAATGAATGAAGACTTTTAAATCATTTCTTGTACCTGGGAGACTCTTGTGTGTGTTGTGTGTGTGTGTATGTATGTGTGTGTGTGCGCGCCAATCACTGTCTTCTGTTTGGGAGGAAAATCTCTGCCTAATACTCATAATATATCTTTCCGTGACGCAATCCATCTTGGCAGATGATAATCTTTCCAACCAGAAATGGACTCTAACACCATTATCAATACCGGTTGAGAGAAATGAAAAAGTTGATTAACCATCAAAGCGACAGAAGATGTTTTGGGCTCCGGGGGACAACAAGATCCGGCCAATGGGAGCAGGATTCTCCTGGGCACGCCACACGGTCCTGGCTGTAAAATGCAATTTGAGTTTTTAACGTGTTGGCGCTCCCGATTATTTTTCAAAGCAAAAATTAATGAGGGAAGTAGAAAGACAGAAGAGGCTAAATCCAGCGGAAGGTAAATGTTTTCCCTGGATAGGTCTCTGAAACTCTCAAAGAAAGACTTTTTTGACCAGAACTGGGCATGCAAGTCGCCATTTATCTTTAGGCCAACAAAATGCTCTGACCCTCCGATTGTTTTATGAAAGTTGATTGGGCTGGGAATTTGGCAACACACAGTCATTCATTCATTCATTCCATCATATTTATCGAGCCTCCATCTATAGTTTCTCTTCCAGTTCCAAATCCCCAAGGGCCGCCCCTGCCCCCACTCAGCACACACCCCCAACTGCTCTCTCTCCCATTACTTACTGTGTAAGTAAGAGTAATGTAAAGTAAGTAAAAGTAAGAGAGTAAAAGTAAGAATTGTAAGCTCTTAGAGGGCAGGGCCCGTGTCTTCTGTCCTGGAATTCCCTCCCTATTCGAATACATTCATTCATTCATTCACTCAGTCGTATTTATTGAGCGCTTACTGTGTGCAGAGCACTTAACTAAGCACTTGGGAAGTACAAGTTTGCAACATATAGAGATGGTACCTACCCAACAGCGGGCTCACAGTCTAGAAGAGGGAGACAGACAACAAAACAAAACATAGAAACCAAATAACATAAATAATAATAATTTTGGCATTTGTTAAGCACTTACTATGTGCCAAACACTGTTCTAAGCGCTGGGGGAGATACAAGGTAATCAGGTCGTCTCAAATCCAACAGACAACTACTCTACCTCCCTTCAAAGCCTTACTTACTGAAGACACATCTCCTCCAAGAGGCCTTCCCTGACTCGGCCCTCCTTTCCTCTTCTCCCACTCCCTTTGTCATCACCCTGACTTGCCTCCTTTATTCATCCTCTCTCCCAGCCCCACAGCATTTACGTACATATCTGTCATTTATTTCCATTAATGGCTGTCTCCCCTTTAGACTGCAAGCTCGTTGTGGACAGGGAACGTGTCTGTATATTTTCATTTTGTATAAAATAATGCAATACCCCTGGAGGTGTAAGTGTTGACCAGGGTGACCCTTTTTATGGTATTTGTTAAGCACTTCCTATAATAATAATAATTGTATTTAAGTGCTTACTATATGCTTACATATATGCTGTATATATGTATATATGTTTGTACATATTTATTACTCTATTTATTTATTTATTTATTTTACTTGTACATATCTATTCTATTTATTTTATTTTGTTAGTATGTTTGGTTTTGTTCTCTGTCTCCCCCTTTCAGACTGTGAGCCCACTGTTGGGTAGGGACCGTCTCTATATGTTGCCAACTTGTACTTCCCAAGCGCTTAGTACAGTGCTCTGCACGCAGTAAGCGCTCAATAAATACGATTGATTGATGATTGAATGATTGATTGATTGCTAAGCACTGTTCTAAGCGCTGGGGTAGATACAAGGTTATCAGGTTGGGTCACGTGCCCATCCATTTGACAGATGAGGTAACTGAGGCCCAGAGACGTTAAGTGACTTGCCCAAAGTCACACTGCTGACAAGTGGCGGAGCCGGGATTAGAACTTCTGACCCCACCCCAAATGATTATGTGTTGCCCAATTCCCAGCCCAATGCCTGAGCTATCCCAGTTATTCCTCACCACCATAATGGGAAGGTACAACAAAAGATTCGGACAGAAGTGTTGGGACACACTTTCACTCTGTGCGTTACAGACTGAAAACAGTCACTGAACCCACTGTTGGGTAGAGACCGTCTCTATATGTTGCCAACTTGTACCTCCCGAGCGCTTAGTACAGTGCTCTGCACACAGTAAGCGCTCAATAAATACGATTGAATGAATGAATTGAACACAGATGACTTTACAACTTTTTCTCTAGCTGACAGTCTCTAGACTGTAAGCTCCATGTGAGCAGGGAATGTGTCTGTTATATTATTCTATTGTACTCTCCCAAGGGCTTAGTACAGTGCTCTGCTCATGGTAAATGCTCAATAAATACAATTGAAAAAGTCAGCTCATTAAATACCATCGTCACTCCGCATCTCAGGGGACTGAGAGAAATTTCAAGGAATCGAACAGGTAGGGGAGTTCAGAGTTCAGCTTGACACAAGTACTCAATAAATATATTCCCCAAGTAATTACCAGCACACTTTCACTCATTCATTCAATCATATTTATTCAGCGCTTACTGTGTGCAGAGCACTGTACTAAGTGCTTGGAAAGTTTCCTGAATCTTATCAACCCACCAAGCACCGCTAAAATGTCTGCATGTCTTCCTTTCTCCCCATTCTCATCCACAAAAAGCTGTGTGCTCTAGTGGAAAGAAGCACAGACCTGTGTTCTAATCCTGCCACCACCACTGGCCCACTGTGTGACACTGAGCGAGTCACTAAACCTCCCTGGACCTCAGTTTCCTCATCTGCAGAATAGAAATGTTAATACCTGCCTTCCAGGGTTGGCGCGCAGACCAAATGAGATCAGCGATGAGAAAGTAGGTTTGGAAAATGAAATCAGTCACTGGTATATATTGAGTGCTCACTCTGTGCAGAGCACTGCACTAAGTGCCTGGGAGAATACAGTGGAGTCGGTGGATACGATCCCTGCCCGCAAGGAGCTTAGGGTCTACTGGAGGAGGCAGACGCTAAAATAAATTACAGGTAAGGGGAGATAATAGAGTATAAATATATGTACCTCAGTGCCAGGGGGCAAGTCGTCAGGTGTGTTCCAAATGTGTAGGTGACACAAAAGTACAGAAGTGTCAGATGATGGGGGAAATAGGGTGAGGAGACAGAAAATGAAAGTGCTGTGCTAATTGGCACCGAAACCCTTTGAAGATGGCTGGCTAATTCATTGTGAGCCCGCTGTTGCGTAGGGACCGTCTCTATACGTTGCCCACTTGTACTTCCCAAGCGCCTAGTACAGTGCTCTGCACACAGTAAGCGCTCAAGATATACGATTGAATGAATGAATGAATGAATGAGCCTCGGGAGCCGTGATGTGAAGCTTATAAACGCCTCTTGCATTTTTAGCTGTTCTTTTTGGAGGGAAATGCATCTGGAGAAGTGCTTGGTTTTTTCCCCTTTAGCAGAAGTAGCATTGGCTTTGGAGTCAGAGGTCATGAGTTCAAATCCCAGCTCTGCCAATTGTCAGCTGTGTGAGTCACTTCACTTCTCTGTGCCTCAGCTACCTCGTCTGTAAAATGGGGGTTAAGACTGTGAGCCCCCTGTGGGACAACCTGATCACCTTGTAACCGCCCCAGCACTTAGAACAGTGCTTTGCACATAGCGCTTAATAAATGCCATTATTATTATTATTATTATTATTTATTATTATTATTACCTGGCAGCTCCCAGGGGCACTGTGGCTTACAGCTAACAAATTCCTCATTTTACAATCAGTCAGTCAGTCAGTCAGAAAGTCAATCGCATTTATTGAGTGCTTACTGTGTTTGGGGAACTGTACTAAGTGCTTGAGGAACTACAATATAACAATATCAAACTCATTCCCTGACCACAAGAAGCTTACATTCTAGAGGGGGACACAGATATTAATATAAATTACATATCTGGACATAAGTGCTGTGGGGCTGGGAGGGGGGAATTCATTCATTCATTCAATCGTATTTATTGAGTGCTTACTGTGTGCAGAGCACTGTACTAAGCGCTTGGGAAGTACAAGTTGGCAACATATAGAGATGGTCCCTACCCAACAACGGGCTCACAGTCTAGAAGGGGGAGACAGACAACAAAACAAAACATATGGACAGGTGTCAAGTCATCAGAATAAATAGAATTAAAGCTAGATGCACATCATTAACAAAATAAATCAAATAGTAAATATGTACAAGTAAAATAAATAGAGTAGTAAATCTGTACAAACATGTATACAGGTGCTGTGGGGAGGGGAAGGAGGTAGGGCTGGGGAATGGGGAGGAGGAAAGGAAAAAGGGGAATCAATCAATCAATCAATCGTATTGAGTGCTTACTGTGTGCAGAGCACTGTACTAAGCGCTTGGGAGGTACAAGTTGGCAACATATAGAGACAGTCCCTACCCAACAGTGGGCTCACAGTCTAAAAGGGGGAGACAGAGAACAAAACCAAACATACTAACAAAATAAAATAAATAGAATAGATATGTACAAGTAAAATACATAAATCAATAGAATAATAAAAGGGAGCAAGTCGGGGTGGTGCAGAAGGGAGTGGGAGAAGAGGAAAGACTGTGAGCCTTTTAGACTGTGAGCCCACTGTTGGGTAGGGACTGTCTCTATATGTTGCCAACTTGTACTTCCCAAGCGCTTAGTACAGTGCTCTGCACACAGTAAGCGCTCAATAAATACGATCGATGATGATGAAAGGAGGGCTCAGTCAGGGAAGACCTCTTACAGGCCACTGTAGCCTAAAAGGGGGCTGGCTACTGCCAGCACGGCCTAGCAGTTGGTTGTTGTCCTGGGCTACAGCTCCCAAACATCCTTTAAGCAGTGTGGCTTAATGGATAGAGCCCAGGCCTGCGAATCAGAAGGACTGGGTTCTAATCCTGGCTCGGCTACTTGTCCGCTGTGTGACTCCGGGCAAGTCACTTCATCTCTCTGGGCCTCAGTTACCTCATTTGTCAAATGGGGATTAAGACTGTGCGCCCCATATGGGACAGGGACTTGAGTTTACCCCAGCGCCTGGTACATAGTAAGTGCTTAACATAGACCGTAAAAAAAATTGTTATTATTATTATAGCAAGCTCTGGGAAAGAAATACACAGATGAGGTACAGCTATGGTTTCTGTCCCTGAAGAGGTTCACGATATAAGAATTAGGAGGTTTGAGGGGTGAGGGTTGGTGACATAAGGAAAGTTTTTCATAAATACAATTACTACTACCACTGCTACTATCAGTCATATTTATTGAGCACTGACTGCGTGCAGAGCACTGTACTAAGCATAATAATATAACATCACAGTATTAGTAATAATAATAATGATGGCATTTATTAAGTGCTTACTATGTGCAAAGCACTGTTCGGGATACCAGGTGATCAGGTTGTCCCACGGGGGGCTCACTATCTTAATCCCCATTTTACAGATAAGGTCGCAGAGGCACAGAGAAGTGAAGTGACTTGCCCAAAGTCACCCAGCAGACAAGTGGTGGAGGTAGGATTTGAACCCATGACCCCTGACTCCAAAGCCCGGGCTCTTTCCACTGAGCCATGCTGCTTCTGGAGTAATAGTAGTACTATTCCTACTACTACGACTCCTATTACACATGTATTGTGTCAGCAAATTCATCGTGCTGTGCACACAGTAAGCACTCAGTAAATGCGACTGAATGAATGACAGTAAAATAAACTACAGGGAAGGCGAAGATCAGAGGTTTCTATGGAAGTCAGTCAGTCAATCGTATTGATTGAGCATTTGCTGTGTGCAGAGCACTGTACTAAGCGCTAAGCAGACGCTTAGTACAGTGCTCTGCACACATTAAGTGCTCAATCAGTATGACTGAATGAATGACAGTAAAATAAACTACAGAAAAGTGGAAGAGCAGAGGTTTGTATGGAAGTCAATCAGTCAGTCAATCGTATTGACTGAGCATTTTCTGTGTGCAGAGCACTGTACTAAGTGCTAAGCAGACGGTTAGTACAGTGCTCTGCACACAGTAAGTGCTCAGTAAATATGATTGAATGAATGACAGTAAAATTACAGAGAAGGGGAAGAGCAGAGGTTTGTATGGAAGTCAATCAGTCAGTCAATCGTATTGATTGAGCATTTGCTGTGTGCAGAGCACTGAACTAAGCGCTAAGAAGATGCTTAGTACAGTGCTCTGCAAACAGTAAGCACTCAGTCAATATGACTGAATGAATGACAGTAAAACAAACTACAGAGAAGGGGAAGAGCAGAGGTTTGTATGGAAGTCAATCAGTCAGTCAATCGTATTGATTGAGCATTTGCTGGGTGCAGAGCACTGTACTAAGCGCTAAGCAGATTCTTAGTACAGTGCTCTGCACACAGTAAGTGCTCAATCAATACGACTGAATGAATGACAGTAAAATAAACTACAGAGAAGGGGAAGAGCAGAGGTTTTGTATGGAAGTCAATCAGTCAGTCAGTCGTATTGATTGAGCATTTGCTGTGTACAGAGCACTGTACTAAGTGCTAAGCAGATGCTTAGTACAGTGCTCTGCACACAGTAAGCACTCAATCAATACGACTGAATGAATGACAGTAAATAAACTACAGAGAAGGGGAAGAGCAGAGGTTTGTATGGAAGTCAATCAGTCCATCAGTTGCATTGATTGAGCATTTGCTGTGTGCAGAGCACTGTACTAAGCGCTAAGCAGATGCTTAGTACAATGCTCTGCACACAGCAAGGGCTCAATCAATACAACTGAATGAATGACAGTAAAATAAACTGCAGAGAAGGGGAAGAGCAGAGGTTTGTATGGAAGTCAATCAGTCAATCGTATTGATTGAGCATTTGCTGTGCACAGAGCACTGTACTAAGCGCTTGGGAGAGCACAATAGAACAACATAACAAACGCACTCCCTGCCCCGAGTGAGTTTGCAGTATAGAAGGGGAGGCAGACATTGAAATAAATAAATTAATTACAGATATGGCTGGGAGGGAACAGGGTAGGGGGGATCAGGAGAAGGACGCTCAGCTGTGCGGGCTGTCAGGGCCGACGCAGGGGAGGAGTAGTGTGGACAGCCGAGCAGCTGGACCCGGGAGTTGGGAAGACGCCTCTTGATATTCATTCATTCCATCACGTTTATGGAAGCAGAAGCAGCCTGGCTTAATGAAAAGAATAAGGGCTTGGGAGTCAGAGGTCGTGGGTTCTAATCCCTGCTCCGCATCTTGTCAGTGGTGTGATTTGGGGGCAAGTCACTTCCCTTCTCTGGGCCTCAGTTACTTCATTTGTAAAATGGGGATTAAGACTATGAGCCCCACGTGGGGCAACCTAATAACCTTGTATCTACCCCTGTGCTTAGAAAAGTGCTTGGCACAACATCATCATAGTATTAGTATTATTTAGTAGTATTTATTGAGCACTTACTATGTGCAGAGCACTGTACTAAGCGCTTGGGAAGTACAAATTGGCAACATATAGTAAGTGCTTAACAAATACCACTATTATTATTATTTATTAGAGAAGGAGCGTGGCTCAGTGGAAAGAGCCGGGGCTCGGGAGTCAGAGGTCGTAGGTTCTAATCCCGGCCCTGCCACTTGTCAGCTGTGTGACTTTGGGCAAGTCACTTCATCATCATCATCAATCGTATTTATTGAGCGCTTACTATGTGCAGAGCACTGTACTAAGTGCTTGGGAAGTACAAATTGGCAACAATTATCACTTCTCTGTGCCTCAGTTACCTCATCTGTAAAATAGGGATTAAGACTGTGAGCCCCATGTGGGACAACCTAATTGCCTTGCATCTACCTCAGAGCTTAGAACAGTGCTTGACACATAGTAAGCACTTAACAAATACCAACAGTATTATTATTAAAGTGCCAGGCACTGTACTAAGCGCTTGGGAGAATGCACTATAACCATTCATTCATTCAATCGTATTTATTGAGTGCCTATTGTGGGCAGAGCACTGTACTAAGCACCTGGGAAAGTACAATTAAACAATAAACAGTGACATTTCCTGCCCATAATGAGTTTACAGTCTAGGGACATAGGAAGCCCTTAATAATAATGATGGCATTTTGTTAAGCGCTTACTATGTGCTGAGCACTGTTCTAAGTGCTGGGATAGACACAAGGTTAGGTTGTCCCATGTGGGGCTCACAGTATTAATCCCTATTTTTCAGATGAGGCAACTGAGGCTTAGAGAAATTAAAAGTGATTTACCCAAAGTCACACAGCTGACAAGTGGCAGAGGTGGGATTAGAACTCACGACCTCTGACTTCCAAGCCCAGGCTCTTTCCACTAAGCCAAGCTGCTTTTCCGTTAAGGGTTTCTCTAAGCCCTTAAGAAACCCTGTCATGGTTGTGATGTCGATGATGATCCCACTCAAGTCTTAGTTCGCATCCTGGCTCCACCAGTTGTTTGCTGCGTGACTTTGGGCAAGTCACTATACTTCTCTGGGCCTCAGTTCCCTCATCTGTAAAATGGGAGTTGAGACTGTGAGCCTCACATACATATTTATTACTCTATTTATTTATTTATTTTACTTGTACATATCTATTCTATTTATTTTATTTTGTTAGTATGTTTGGTTTTGTTCTCTGTCTCCCCCTTTTAGACTGTGAGCCCACTGTTGTGTAGGGACTGTCTCCATATGTTGCCAACGTGTACTTCCCAAGCGCGTAGTACAGTGCTCTGCACACAGTAAGCGCTCAATAAATACGATTGATTGATTGACAGGGAGGGACAGCTGTGTCCAGCTGGATTTACTTGTAACCTGCCCAGGGTTTAGTACACTGCCTGGCACATAGTAGGCGCTTAACAAATACTATCATTACTAAGAAGAAGCAGCGTGGCTCAGTGGAAAGCGCGGGCTTGGGAGGCAGAGATCATGGGTTCGAATCCCACCTCTGCCACTTGTCAGCTGTGTGACCTTGGACAAGCCACTTCACTTCTCTGTGCCTCAGTTTCCTCATCTGTAAAATGGGGGTTAATACTGTGAGCCCCCTGTGGGACAACCTGATCACCTTGTATGCCCCCAGTGCTTAGAACAGTGCTTTGCACATAGTAAGCGCTTAACAAATACTATTGTGGCTCAGTGGAAAGAGCCCGGGCTTTGGAGTCAGAAGCCATGGGTTCAAATCCCAGCTCTGCCAAGTGTCAGCTGTGTGACTTTGGACAAGTCACTTAACTTCTCTGTGCCTCGGTTACCTCATCTGCAAAATGGGAATGAAGACTGTGAGCCCCCCGTGGGACAACCTGATCACCTTGTAACCTCCCCCACGCATAGAACAGTGCTTTGCACATAGTAAGCGCTTGATAAATGCCATTAAAAAAACCAACAGTGTTTGGCATAGAGTAAGCACTTAATAAATATCAACATTATTATTATTATTAGAGAATCAATCAATCAGTCATATTTATTGAGCGCTTACTGTGTGCAGAGCACTGTACTAAGCACTAGGGAAGTACAAGTCGGCGACACATAGAGACAGTCCCTACCCAACAGCAGGCTCACAGTCTAGAAGGGGGAGACAGAGAACAAAACCAAACGTACTAACAAAATAAAATAAATGGAATAGATATCATCATCATCATCAATCGTATTTATTGAGGGCTTACTAGGTGCAGAGCACTGTACTAAGCGCTTGGGAAGTACAAATTGGCAACATATAGAGACAGTCCCTACCCAACAGTGGGCTCACAGTCTAAAAGGGGGAGACAGAGAACAAAACCAAACATACTAACAAAATAAAATAAATAGGATAGATATGTACAAGTAAAATAAATAAATAAATAAATAGAGTAATAAATATGTACAAACATATATACATATATACAGGTGCTGTGGGGAAGGGAAGGAGGAACACATAATATATATTATATTGTTATGATTATATTATAATAAGCACTTAGTACAGTGCTCAATAAATATGATTGAATGAATATTATATCATTATATTAGTATTATTATTATCCATCTTCTGCCTCTGGAGGTCTGATGTACCTCTCTGTTAGGCTCTTGGGGCTCAGCAGGGTTAACAGCTTCTGGGGGTTACACAAGGCCCCACCTGCCCAGGTGAGCACAAAGAGCTCGGAGGTCTGTCCTGATTGGCTGGAGCCCCACCCCTGCACAGGTGTATCTAATGAGCATGATGGCCCCATCCCTCTAAGGACCCCTCCCCACCCTGGACAAGCTGGGCATATAAACTCCAGGCCCGGGGGGCAGGCCCAGTTGGCAGCCCAAGGAGACAGAGCATTTTGGGGTAAGTTGGGGAGTGGTCGTTCCAGCTGGCTTCCCTCCCCCTGGTTTTTATTCTTTTCTATGATGCTACTGGGTTGATAATACTGATGATCTTGCTGATGATGGTGGTGGGTTTGGGAAGAGTGGGAGGGGGTGGAATTGGTACCAATTAGGCAGAAACAGTTGGGGGGCTAGGGCTGGCCCCCTGCTTCAAATGGGGGGTTGGAGAGGGAGGAGCCTGGGTTGGTTTTGAAGGGGTTCCTGGGGAGGACTTGAGAGGGAAGACCACAGAGTCTGAGGGTCTGGGAGTGATGCTTATGATGTGATTCGGATGTGGGTAAAAGTGGAAGTCGGGTGTGGTAGTGACCATTGTTAATGAGATCTTTCTGCCGTTGTCTGCTTATGAAGTGTTGCATTTTTTTTTTTTAATTCTTTGGGGGGCTTGGGGAAGAAGGGAGGGACTGGAGGGTGAGAGTTGGATGGGTGGAGAGGGTATGACGGTCTGGTCTTGGATATATCAATGGTGGTGTTTAAGTGTTTATTATGTGTGAAGTTTTGTGCTAAAAGTTGGGGTAGATACAAGGTAACGAGGTCGGACCCAATTCCTGTCCCATATAGGGCTCACAGTTTTGTGGATGTGGAGGGGGCGGTGAATCTTGGTGGGGGGCTGACTGCTAGATCAGGCCTTGAGTGGGGAGAGGTGAGCATTTAGGGTTGAGAGGTGGTAGTACATGTTCACTGTCTCTATGTCTGTCTCTGTTTGTTTGTCATGTCTGTTACTCCTGTCTCTTTCCCATCCCCAACTTCTCTCCTGTGCCCATGTGACACTTGCGGTCACTGGGGAGGTCAGGGGTTCTGGTGCCACCCCCTGACTCTCCCGGGGCCAGGATATTGGTTCTCTTGGCCTCACCCCGCTGCTCCTGGGCCCAAGCCTCTGCCACCCACCATCTTGTGACTCCCATCTTCGGAACATTGCGGGACCAGCTGGCCAGACCTTCGGCTTGAGGCATGAGGCTCTAGCCTAAGCCAAATAATTCCCCTCTTCCCCTCTGTGAGGATGAATTGGGAAAAGCATAGCCTCCACCTGCCAGGATATGTTGGCTCCATGCAGACTGATGCAACTTTGAAGAAGTAAAATCCAACAAGAACAAGTAAAATCGGATCCACATCACCACTCTAATGCCTGCAACCTCTGGGTCATCTGTGGATTTTTTTTCTGTGCCCTTCCCCACCCTTACCCGCTATAGGTGGATCTATCTGAGTTGTGGATGCCCCTTCTGTATGGTTCTTCTGAGGCTGGGAGTCCTTCCCCAAAAGGGGCAGGGCCTCCACCCCGTGTTGTTTAAAGCTGTGAGCCCTTCCATGGGCAGGGCCCTTGCCTTCATCAACTGTGGATTTGCTTGAAGTGTCCTTCCTTGGGTCTGTCTGAGGATGTGGACCCCCCAACCCCCACCCTGCTTCCCCGCCGCCGCCGTATCATCCCTGGTCTGTCTGGGGCTGTGAGGCCTCCAAGGGCAGTACCACCCCCTGTGTCATCTGTGGGTCTGTGTGAGGGTGTGAGCACCCTGAGGGAAGGACCCCCATCTTGTATCATCCATGGGTCTGAGGATGTGAGCCCCTCCGAGGGCAGGACCCTCCCCCCGCCACTGCCACCATATCGACCATGGGTCTACATGAGGCTGTGAGGCTTCCAAGGGCAGAAGTGGCTGTGGGTCTGTGTGAGGGTGTGAGCCCCCCCGAGGGCAGGACACCCCTGTTGTATCATCTGTGGGTCTGAGGATGTAAGCCCCCCCGAGGGCAAGACCCCCTCCCTTCCCTGCCGCCGCCGTATCATCTGCGGGTCTGCCTGAGGTTGTGAGACCTCCAAGGGCAGGACTGAACCCTGTATTGTCCATGAGTCTGAGGGTTTGAGACCCCCATCTTGTATTGTCCGTGGCTCTTTGTGAAGATGTGAGCCCCCCGAGGGCAGGAACCCCCTGTATCATCCGTGGATCTGTCTGAAGTTTTGAGCGCCTCGAGGGCAGGACCTCCCTGTATCGCCTCAGGGTGAGGGTGAGAGCCCCATGAGGGGAGGACCCTCCCCGCAAATTATCTGTGGGTCTGTGTAATGCTGTGAACCCCCAAAAGTCAGGGCAACCGCATGTATTGGCTGTGGGTCTGTCTGTAACCTTGGCCAAAGGACTTGACTTCTCTGTGCCTCAGTTCCATCATCTGTAAAATGGGGATTATCCCCCTTCGAGACTGTGAGCCTGCTGTTGGATAGGGACTGTCTCTATATGTTGCCAAGTGCTTAGTACAGTGCTGTGCACCCAGTAAGCACTCAATAAATACGATTGAATGAATGAATGAATGATTGAGACCATGAGCCCCCCATGGGACGGGGACTGTGTCCAACTCAATTTGCTTGTATCCACTCCAGCGCTTAGTACAGTGCCTGGTACATCTTAAGTGTTGCCGAGTCATTTCCGATTCATAGCAATTCCATGGTTATACTTTCTCCAGAATGTCCTGTCCTCTGCCATAATCCACGATCTTTCTAATGGTTCTGCCGTAATCGTTGTTATGGTCTCTATCCGTCTAGCTGCTGGTCTGCCTCTTCCACATTTTCCCTGGACTTTTCCTAGCATTAATGTCGTCTCCGGAGAATTAATCATCCTGATGATGTCCAAAATACACCAATCTAAGTAGAGTCATTGACCACTCAGTATAATTTGCTCCTAACTCCATTTGTTTGTCTTTTGGGCAGTCCGTGGCATTCATAAAAGCCTTCTCCAACACCAGTAAGTGCTTAAATACCATCATTATTATTATCTTGTAACTACCCCAGCGCTTAGAATAATGACTGGCACATGGTAAGTGATTAACAAATACCACAATTATTAGTAGTCTGGCACCTCCTCAAGAGTGGGGTTGTGCTGGGCTGCTCCTATGCTTCTTTTGGCCTCTACCCTCCTCTGGGGTGGCCCGGCCCTGTGGCCACTCAGAACCGGACCCGCTGTTCGATTGTCCATCCTGGGCAACTGGGTCCGGCCCCAGTCTGTGCCAACCAACTGGTGGATGGAGGTAGGACCAGGCTGGGGCTGTCGCTGCATACCTGAGGATGTTCAGCTGGGTATCGCACTAACCCTGTGTCCAGAGCTTGTGATGCCCTGGCTGAGTGGGTGGGCAGAGTGGGGACAGTCAGTACATGGAGCTGGACTGTGTGGGTGGGCAAGTGGAAGCCAGGGAGGGGAGGAGGGAAGGGGTTGGGGGGGGGGTGACAGCCCAGGAGAAGATGGGAGGGCTCCTGGAGCAGGCCTGGTGCTCCCTGAACCCATTCAAGGTGAGAATCTTAATTTTTTTTTTTTTTGAGGGGGTGGGGGGAGGTCATGGGAGGGTAGGTTTGGGTCATCGTGGCTGACCCTAGGCTGTCCTAGGCCTTACCCCTGCAGGGTGTGTGACTGGCGGCCGCACTCTGTCTGTCTCTCTGTTGTCTCTGGTGTGAGTGGCCCTGCAGGGGTCCCAGGCTTGGGCTGAAGTGGGGAGTGGGGTGGGCTTCAGGGAGCTGCGACCACGGGTTGGGTGGGGGGCCAGGGGCCGGCGTCCCCGCTAACTAACACGAGTGTATCGTGCAGGCCCCAGCCTCTCCCGGACGGCTGCTGGATGGTTCCCCACCACCCCCAGAGGAGGCCGACGTGGCCACGGCTTGTGCGAGCCCTTCAGGTTAGTCCAGTTCCGGACCCCACTGTGGTCTTGCCCCCTCTTCATCCCTGGCCCCTTCCACCAGAGCTCCGAGGCCGGGACCGGAAGACCAGGCCTCGCTCCCACAGCTGATGGTCACTCCCATCCCTAGGGCAGCGAAGCGGACCGCGAAGAGGCAGAGCAACACCCAAGTGGACGGCCGGGACCCACTGCCCACAGAGGAGAGACTGATTGCTTCCTGGCTGTGCCCCTTCCCGGGACTGCGCGGCCCCTGGGGATTGGACTGTGCCCCCAAACCGCGCTGCCCCTCTCCCCCCTCCAGCCTGACAATGCTGCCTCCTCTGACCACAAACACTGCCCCCGAATCCCAATCTCCGGGCGTCTCCCTGCTGCTCTGGGGGAGTGTGTGTTTGGGTGGCACACCAGGGTGAGGGTGTGTGATGTGAGGAGGGGGCTCCCCTCTCTCCTCAGGGAGGCTGGCTGGGGTTGCAGGGGCCTGGGGATAGGAGCAGGGTCTCTGCCTCTTACTGACTGGACCGTGGCCGGGGCGAGGACTGGGGCCCTTAATTCTATAGTCAGGCCAAGCACCCATCCACGGTCCAGTCTGCAGAGCCCCTGCTCTGCCCCTGCCTCTGTATCTCAGCCCCTTCCTCCTGGATGGAGCGGGGGCCCAGGGAGAGGGGGTGAAGGGATAAAGTGTGTGAGGTGTCACAGTGTGTATGTGTGCGTGTGAGAAACACCCTTCTGGAGCAGCAGGGATGGGAGGTAAACAGGGTGCAACAAAACAGGGGTCCCAATGAGGGGAAGGTGAAAGTGTTTGGAGTAAAAGGAAGCGGCATTGTCCAGTGCTGTCCACTTCTCCCTGCCACCCCCCACCCCATCGTCCTCTCCATCAGTGATTGTTGTATCCAGAATAAATTGTCATCTGCCCTACAGCATGTATCATGTCCTTTGGGGTCAGTTTGGTTTGGGGCCCGGGTCTCCAGGGGGGGGGCCTCATGCCCCAACATCTCACCTGAGATGTGGGGTGGGAGGCTTGTGTGAGCCCAATCGTGGAAAGGAAAATGTCTGTCATCCATATTTTGAGGGGGCAGGTATTTGTTAAGCATTTACTATGTGCCAGGCAGCATACTAAGCACTGGGGTAGATAAAAGCTAATTAGGTTGGACACAATCCATGACCCATAGAGAAGCAGTGTGGCATAATGGAAAGAACCTGGGCATGGGAATCAGAGGTCATGGGTTCAAATCCCAGCTCTGCCAATTGTCAGCTGTATGACCTTGGGCAAGTCACTTAACTTCTCTATGCCTCAGTTACCTCATCTGTAAAATGATCAATCTGGGCATCAGGCAGAAACTCCTCACCCTGGGCTTCAAGGCTATCCATCACTTCGCCCCCTCCTACCTCACCTCCCTTCTCTCCTTGTCCAGCCCAGCCCGCTCCCTCCGCTCCTCTGCCGCTAATCTCCTCACCGGGCCTCATTCTCGCCTGTCCCGCTGTCGACCCCTGGCCCACGTCACCCCCTGGGCCTGGAATGCCCTCCCTCTGCCCATCCGCCAAGCTAGCTCTCTTCCTCCCTTCAAGACCCTCCTGAGAGCTCACCTCCTCCAGGAGGCCTTCCCAGACTGAGCCCCTTCCTTCCTCTCCCCCTCGTCCCCCTCTCCATCCCCCCCATATTACCTCCTTCCCTTCCCCACAGCACCTGTATATATGTTTGTACATATTTATTACTCTATTTATTTATTTATTTTGTACATATCTATTCTATTTATTTTGTTAGTATGTTTGGTTTTGTTTTCTGTCTCCCCCTTTTAGACTGTGAGCCCACTGTTGGGTAGGGACTGTCTCTATGTTGCCAACTTGTACTTCCCAAGAACTTAGTACAGTGCTCTGCACACAGTAAGCGCTCAATAAATATGATTGATTGATTAAAATGGATGAAGACTGTGAGCCCCACATGGGACAATCTGATCACCTTGTATCCTCCCCAGCACTTAGAACAGTGCTCTGCACATAGTAAGCACTTAACAAATGCCATCATCATCATTATTATTATTATATGGGGCTTGTTCATTTAATCCCCACTTTGCAGGTGAGTTAACTGAGGCATAAGGTCACACAGCAGACAACGAGTATAGGGGATAGACCACAGGCCTGGGAGTCAGAAGGTCATGAGTTAGTTCTAATCCTGACTCTGTCTCTTGTCTGGTGCATGACTTTAGTGAAGACACTTCACTTCTTTGTACCTTAGTTACCACATCTGTAAAATAAGGAATAAGTCTGTGATCCCCATGCGGGACAGGGACTGTATTCAACGTGATTCAGTTGTATCCACCCCAGCAGTTAATATAGCACCTGGCACATAGCACTTAACAAATACCCTTATTACTTATGAAGTAACAGTCAGGATTAGAACCTAGCTCTTTCTAACTCCTGGGCCCATGTTTGTTTCTCTGTCTTCTGCCTGACCTGTCCACTGGACACTAGTGGGGGCAGGAGGGTGACAGGATGGCCCTGGTAAGCAGGGTATTGGGAGAGTGGGTACTCACCACCCCTGTCAGCCTTGAGAGAACAGGTTCTCTTTCCCATTTTATGGAGGAGGAAACTGAGGCTGAGAAGGTAAGTCACTTCTACAAGGTCACACATTCATCTATTCATCTATGGTTGTACATATTTATTATGGTTGTACATATTTATTACTCTGTTTATTTATTTATTTATTTATTTTACTTGTACATTTCTATCCTACTTATTTTATTTTGCTGGTATGTTTGGTTCTGTTCTCTGTCTCCCCCTTTTAGACTGTGAGCCCACTATCGGGTAGGGACTGTCTCTATGTGATGCCAATTTGTACTTCCCAAGCGCTTAGTACAGTGCTCTGCACATAGTAAGCGCTCAATAAATACGATTGATTGATTGATTGATTGATCTATTCATTCAATCACATTTATTCAGTGCTTACTGTGTGCAGAGCACTGTACTGTTTGGGAAGTACAAGTTGGCAACATATAGAGACGGTTCATACCCAAGGTGGTAGCAAAAGTGGAACTTGGGTCTTCCCAGCCCTGTGCCCTGCTTTAAACCCTGGCATTTACTCTACTACCACCTGATCCACTTACCAGCCTTGCAATCAGTTTGTTCCCTTATCTTTAGAGCACTTTGCTTCTTCTCACTAGACTGTAAGCTTTGATGAGTAGATGGCATGTCTTCTAAAGTTATTGTACTCTCCTAAGCATTCAGTACAATGCTCTCCACTTTGCAGACACCTTGAGGGCTAGCACTGTGGCTACTGCCTCTACTCCCAAGCACTTAGTACAGGGCTGAAAGAGATGTCTCTCCTCCGGGTTGAAGCCCAGAGGGCACTGCCCCATGGGGGTGCCCAGCCTCTGCCTCTGTTGTGGATAATCGTGGCTCAGTGGAAAGAGCCCGGGCTTTGGAGTCAGAGGTCATGGGTTCAAACCCAGGCTCCACCCCTTGGCAGCTGTGTGACTTTGGGCAAGTCACTTAACTTCTCTGTGTCTCATCTGTAAAATGGGGATTAAGACTGTGAGCCCCCCGTTGGATATCCTGATCACCGTGTAACCTCCCCAGTGCTTAGAACAGTGCTTTGCACATAGTAAGTGCTTAATAAATGCCATCACCATTATTATTATTATTACCCAGAATATGGGCGGGGTCAGTTGAAGTGGAAAATGCACACACATCTCTCCGCCCCTCCCAACCACAGCATTTTTCTCTGCAACTGTCGCTCTGTGTCTCATTTGATCTGTCCCCCCACCAAACCCACAAGGACTTAACCAACCACTGGTCATATGTGGGGTGGGAGCGGTGTTCCCGTCTGTGGTGGAGACGGAGACCCCGAAACTGCCGAGCAGGGCAGAGGCGGGGCTGTGGAGTTGGGCAAATCAATCAATCGTATTTATTGAGCGCTTACTATGTGCAAAGCACTGTACTAAGCATTTGGGAAGTCCAAGTTGGCAACATATAGAGACAGTCCCTACCCAACAGTGGGCTCACAGTCTAGAAGGGGGAGACAGAGAACAAAACCAAGCATACAAATAAAATAAATAGAATAGATATGTACAAGGTAAATAGAGTAATAAATATGTACAAACATATATACATATATACCCTGAACTGACAGCCAGGAGTCCCACCCCACAACCCTGGACCCCCAGAACCTATGTAGCCCAGATAAATTCACTCTGTGACCTTCTGCCTCCCCCATGAATCAGCTCCTCAAGGGCCGGGATTGTATCTACTACCTCCAAGGTTTTTCGCAAGAGTTCAGTACAGTGTTCTGCACATAGCAGACTGCAAGCTCCTCGGAGGCAGGGATAGTGTTTACTGAGGCCACTGTACTTTCCCAAGAGCTCTGCACACAGTAATAATAATAATGGCATTTATTAAGCGCTTACTATGTGCAAAGCACTGTTCTAAGCGCGGGGGAGGTTACGAGGTGATGAGGTTGTCCCACGGTGGGCTCACAGTCTTAATCCCCATTTTACAGATGAGGTCACTGAGGCACAGTGAAGTGACTTGCCCAAAGTCACACAGCTAATTGGCGGAGCCGGGATTTGAACTCATGACCACTGACTCCAAAGCCCAGGCTCTTTCCACTGAGCCACGCTTCTTCACATAGACCATAAGCTCCTCAAGGGCAAGGATCATGCCTAACTCTATTGTACTGTAGTTTCCCAAGCACATATTCTTTCATTCAATTGTATTTATTGAGCATGTACTGTGTGCAGAGCACTGTACTAAGCACTTGGAAAGTAAATTTGGCAACAACTAGAGACAATCCCTCCCCAACAACAGGCTCACAGTCTAGAATGGGGGAGACAGACAACAGAACAAGTAGACAGGGATCAATAGCATTAATATAAATAGAATTATAGATATACACACATCACTAATAAAATAAATAGAATAATAAATACATATACATATACACAAGTGTTGGGTGGGGAAAGGGTAGAGCCGAAGGGAAGGAGTAGTGGTGATGGGGAGGAAGAGCAGAGGAAAAGGGGGGCTCAGTCTGGGAAGGCCTCCTGGAGGAGGTGAGCTTTCAGTAGGGCTTGGAAGAGGGGAAGAGAGCTAGTTTGGTGGATGTGAGGAGGGAGGGTATTCCAGGCCAGAGATAGGACGTGGGCCAGAGGTCGACGGCGGGACAGGTGAGAATGAGGCCCAGTGAGGAGGTTAGCGGTGGCAGAGGAGTGGAGGGTGCGGGCTGGGCTGGAGAAGGAGAGGAGAATGTGTATGAATGAATGAATGGTGTTCTTCTAGGCTCCCACGAGAGAGGAGCTTTATAAAACCAGACTAAGACAAGCATTGTTTCAGCCTTATAATAATAATAATGATATTTTTTAAGTGCTTACTATGTGCAAAGCACTGTTCTAAGAACTGGGGAGGTTACAAGACGATCAGGTTGTCCCACGAGGGGCTCACAGTCTTCATCCCCATTTTACAGATGAGGGAACTGAGGCACAGAGAAGTGAAGTGACTTGCCCAAAGTCACACAGCTGACAGTTGGCGGAGCCGGGATTTGAACCTCCGACTCCAAAGCCCGGGCTCTTTCCACTGAGCCATGCTGCTTCTCTATACATGTGCCCTAGTAGAAAGAGCACGATTCTGGGTTCTAATCCCAGTTCTGCTGCTGTATGACCCTGAACAAGAACTTAACTTCTCTGGACCTGTTTCCTCGTCTGTAAAATAGCAATTAAATTCCTGTTCTCTCTCCCCTCCTCAGTCAGTGAGCCCCATGTGGGACACGGACTGTGTCCGCCCTGATTATCTTGTTTCTAACCTGGTGCTTGGGACATAATAAACACTTAAATGCCACAGTTATTATTATTATCATTATTATTATTATTATAAAGTCTGTGGGTCCATCCATCACTGGGAAGTCAGACTAACTGAGAAGGGAAGAACTCACCATGTCCTTAGTTTAATTTAGGGATGGTCAGAGGTTTTGGAGGGTCAGGGATGGAGAGTCCGGGGTGTTGGATGGTCTGTGCTGGGCCCATTTCATTCATTCATTCAGATGTATATATTGAGTTCTTACTGTGCGCAGAGCACTGTGCGAAGTGCTTGGGAGAGTTCACTCTAACAATAAACAGACACATTCCTTGCCCGCATTGAGCTTACCGTTTAGAGGGTCACTGGAGGAAAGTCAGCGATGGAGCGGAGAGAGTCAGGGCTGTGCCACTTCGTGGCGGGATAGTCAGTGATGGATTGGGAAGAGTTGGGGTGTTGGATGATCCGTGCTGGGTCACTGGGGAAGAATCGGGTAGAGATGGGAGGGTCTGCCCTACCTCCTTCCCCTCCCCACAGCACTTGTATATATTTGTACAGATTTATTACTCTATTTATTTTACTTGTACATATTTACTATTCTATTTATTTTGTTAATGATGTGCATCTAGCTATAATTCTATTTATTTTGATGACTTGACACCTGTCCACATGTTTTGTTTTGTCGTCTGTCTCCCCCTTCTAGACTGTGAGCCCGTTGTTGGGTAGGGACCAACTCTATATGTTGTCGACTTGGACTTCCCGAGCACTTAGCACAGTGCTCGGCACACAGTAAGCTCTCAATAAATACGATTGAATGAATGAATGAGCGTAAGACACTGAGGGAGAGAGTCTGAGGTGTCAGATGGTCCACCCCTAGTCACCATGGCAGGTGTCCAGGTGGATCACTTGCCCACGGCTTCCCCACGGGTCCCAGTGCTCCCCATCAGAGGCAGATGTGGAGGCTGGGAAGGCCATCATTCATTCATTCATTCAATCAATTGTATTTACTGAGCGCTTACTGTGTGCAGGGCACTGTACTAAGCCTGGGAAAGTACAATACAGCAATAATAATAATGATAGCATTTATTAAGCGCTTACTATGTGCAAAGCACTGTTTTAAGTGCTGGGGACGTTACAAGGTGATCAGATTGTCCCACGGGGGTCTCACAGTCTCAATCCCCATTTTACAGATGAGGCAACTGAGGCCCACAGAAGTTAAGTGACTTGCCCAAAGTCACACAGCTGACAAGTGGGGGAGCCGGGATTTGAACCCATGACCTCTGACTCCAAAGCCCGGGCTCTTTCCACTGAGCCACGCTGCAATAAAGAGAGATGATCCCTCCCCACAACGAGCTCACAGTCTGGAGCTGGGGAGACAGACATCTGTATAAGTAAACAGACATCAATATAAATAAAATTATGGATACGTTCATGAGGGCTCTCGGGCAGAGAGAGGGGGGAAGAATAAAGGGAGCAAGGAAGGGTGATGTGAAAGGGAGTGGGAGATGAGGAAAACTGGGGCTTGGTCTGGGAAGGCCTCTTGGAAGAGATGGGCCTTCAGTAACAAGGCCCTACTGAGAGCTCACCTCCTCCAGGAGGCCTTCCCAGACTGAGTACCCTCCATCCCCCGTCTTACCTCCTTCCCTTCCCCACAGCACCTGTATATATGTATATATGTTTGTACATATTTATTACTCTATTTTACTTGCTCATATCTATTCTATTTATTTTATTTTGTTAATATGTTTGGTTTTGTTCTCTGTCTCCCCCTTCTAGACTGTGAGCCCACTAGTGGGTAGGGACTGTCTCTATATGTTGCCAACTTGGACTTCCCAAGCGCTTAGTACAGTGCTCTGCACACAGTAAGTGCTCAATAAATACAATTGATTGATTGATTGATTGATTTGAACGGGGGGAGAGTCATTGTCTGGGCCACGTCAGCCAGTGGCAGTGTCGGGCCATGGCAATAACCCAGCACCGACGCGGCCTGTTGTGGCCGGGGAATGTGTCTGTTCTATTGCTGTATTGTAAAAAAAAATAATAAAAATAATAATGGTACTTTTCAAGCCCTTGCTATGTGCCAAGCAATCTTCAAAGTAGATCAAATTAATCAGGTCAGATGCAGTGTCTGTCCCACATAATAATAAAATAATAATAATAACGATAATGACATTTATTAAGCGTTTACTATGTGCTGGGGAGGTTACAAGGTGATCAGGTCATCCCACATGGGGCTCACAGTCTTAATCCCCATTTTTACAGATGAGGTCACTGAGGCCCAGAGAAGTGAAGTGACCTGCCCAAAGTCACACAGCTGACAAGTGGCGGAGCCGGGATTTGAACCCATGACCTCTGACTCCAAAGACCGTGCTCTTTCCACTGAGCCACGCTGCTTCCCCACATGGGGCTCACACTCGCATCCCCATTTTACAGATGAAGTAACTGAGGCTCAGAGAAGTGAAGTGACTTGCCCAAAGCCACACAGCAGACATGGGGAGCGTGAGACATGAGAAGCAGCGTGGCTCAGTGGAAAGAGCCTGGGCTTTGGAGTCGGAGGTCATGGGTTCAAATCCCGGCTCCGCAAATTATCAGCTGTGTGACTTCTCTGTGTTTCAGTTATCTGTAAAATGGGGATGAAGACTGTGAGCCCCCCGTGGGACAACCTGATCACCTTGTAACCTCCCCAGCGCTTAGAACAGTGCTTTGCGCATAGTAAGTGCTTAATAAATGCCATCATTATTATTATTATTATTATGGAGAGGAGCTGGGATTAGAACCCTGGACCTTCTGAGTTCCAGGCCCATGCTCTATCCACTAAGCCTCGTGGCTTCTCCCAAGAGCCAGTACTCTCCCAGGTGCTCAGTACAGTGCTCTGCTCACAATAAGTGCTCAATCAATACAAATGACCGGCCGACTTGGTTCTAACGAGAGCCAGTCCCTGCCAGGTGATTCCAGAGTTGGGAGTTGGGAAAGTTAGAATGGCACCCTCTGGGAATCAGCGCTCCGATCGTCTCAGACACGCTATTTACGCGATGAGAACGAATGATGGGAACTTCTAGCTGGGAACGACAGTTTATCAAAGCCAGCAGGTAGCTGATCTCTGAGGAATCAGAAATTATCCTCCACGTTCAATAAGCTTTAACGTGTCAAAATATTTAGATCGCGAAACCCCAACTTGAACGCTTTCGAAGAGGAAAACCTTTCAGGAAAGAGGAGAATTAAGGCCCCTAATTCCCACAGTTTCCTCCATCTGTTTCTGGCACTGCCTCTCGCACGCAAAGTGGAGGAGAGACAGGCAGATGATGATGGCATTTATTAAGCGCTTACTATGTGCAAAGCACTGTTCTAAGCGCTGGGGAGGTTACAAGGTGATCAGGTTGTCCCACGGGGGGCTCACGGTCTTAAACCCCATTTTCCAGATGAGGTAACTGAGGCATAGAGAAGTTAACTTGTCCAAAGTCACACAGCGACAGTTGGCGGAGCTGGGATTTGAACCCATGACCTCTGACTCCAAAGCCTGTGCTCTTTCCACTGAGCCACGCTGCGCCGCACAGAGAAACGGAGAACAGAGAGGCAGCAATCGGAGATCCCAGCCCAGCTCCATGCTGCAGTTCTATGTTTCACTGGGAAGGAGTATGTTGGTTTGTTGGTCATCTCAAAAGGGACATTCTAATAATAATAATCATGACAATCGTTGCGGTAATAAAGTGCTTATTGTGTCCTGTCGGGAAGCAGTGTGACTTAATGGTAAGAGCCTGGACCTGGGTTCTAATCCCACCTCCGCCACTTGTCTGCTGTGTGAGCTTGGGTAAGTCACTTCGCTTCTCTGTGCCTCAGTTACCTCATCTGTAAAATGGGGATTAATAATAATAATAATAATCAATCAATCAGTCGTATTTATTGAGCACTTACTGTGTGCAGAGCACCGTACTAAGTGCTTGGGAAGTACAAGCTGGCAACATATAGAGACGGTCCCTACCCAAGAGTGGGCTCACAGTCTAGAAGGGGGAGACAGAGAACAAACCCAAACATATTACCAAAATAAAATAAATAGAATAGATAGGTACAAGTAAAATCATATATACATATATACAGGTGCTGTGGGGAAGGGAGTAATAATAATGTTGGTATTTGTTAAGCACTTACTATGTGCAAAGCACTGTTCTAAGCGTGGGGGTATGCAAGGTGATCAGGTTGTCCCATGTGGGGCTCACAGTCTTAATCCCCCTTTTCCAGATGAGGGAACTGAGGCCCAGAGAAGTGAAGTGACTTACCCAAAGTCACACAGCTGACAATTGGCAGAACTGGGATTTGAACCCATGACCTCTGACTCCCAAGCCGGTGCTCTTTCCACTGAGCCAGATTGAGACTGTGAGCCCCATGTGAGACATGGAGTGTGTCTGACCTAATTATCTTGTATCTGCCTTGGTGCTTATTACAGTGCTTGGCACAGAGTAAGCGCTTAACAAATATCATTCAAAAAAAAAAAAGCACTTTGGCAGATACAAGATGATCTGATCAGGCACAGTCCCTGTCCCATACTGGGCTCACAGTCCAAAAGTATAAGAGGGAAGGAGAGGAGGGATTTTATCCCCATGTTCCAGATGAAGAAACTGATGATCAGAGAGGTTCGGTGACTCACCCAAGGTCACACAGCAGGCCAGGAGCAGAGCTGGGACTAGAACTTGGTTCTGCTGAATCCCCTGTTCCATAGTAATTGTGGTATTTGTTAAGTGTTTACTATATGCCAAACACTGTGCTTAACACTGGGGTAGATAGACTTGACTTCTCTGTGCCTCAGTTACCTCATCTGTAAAATAGGGATTGAAACTGTGAGCCCCAGGCGGGACAACCTGATTACTTTATATCCCCCCCAGCGCTTAGAATAGTGCTTGGCACATAGTAAGCGCTTACCAAATGTTATTATTATTATTATTATTATTATTATTATTATTATTATTATTATTACTATTACTATTATTATGAGCCCACTGTTGGGTAGGGACTGTCTCTATATGTTGCCAACTTGTACTTCCCAAGAGCTTAGTACAGTGCTCTGCACACAGTAAGTGCTCAATAAATATGATTGATTGATTGATTATAAGTATAACAGAGTCCCTGTCCTACATGGGGCTCAGTCTAAGGTGGAAGGAGAATAGGTATTTAGTCCCCATTTTACAGAAGAGAAAACTGAGGCACAGAGATGTGAAGGGACGTGCCCAAGATCACGCAGGAGGGCAAGGGCAGAGCTGGAATCAGAACCCCTTTCTCTGGACTCCCAAGCCTTCGCTCTCACCAAAGGCGCGGGCTTGGGAGCCAGAGGTCATGGGTTCTAATCCCGGCTCCGCCACTTGTCAGCTGGGTGACTTTGGGCAAGTCGCTTCACTTCTCTGGGCCTCAGTTCCCTCATCTGGAAAATGGGGTTGAAGACCGTGAGCCCCACGTGGGCCAACCTGATCATCTTGTATTCCCCCAGTGCTTAGAACAGTGCGTGGCGCGTAGTAAGCGCTTAGCAAATGCTGTGATTATTATTATTATTATTATTATCATTAGACCACACTGTCCCCTCTTTGAGGTGAAGTGGGAGGTGGGGAGAGGGAAGGGGTGCAGAGGGAGAGCTTCTAGACTGTGAGCCCGCTGTTGAGTAGGGACCGTCTCTATATGTTGCCAGCTTTTATTTCCCAAGCGCTTAGTACAGTGCTCTGCACACAGTAAGTGCTCAATAAATACGATTGAATGAATAATTATAATAATAATAATGGCATTTATTAAGCACTTACTATATGCAAAGCACTGTTCTAAGTGCTGGGGAAGTTACAAGGTGATCAGGTTGTCCCATGGGGGTCTCACGGTCTTAATCCCCATTTTACAGATGAGGGAACTGAGGCCCAGAGAAGTTAAGTGACATGCCCAAGGTCACCCAGCTGACAATTGGTGGGGCCGGGATTTGAACCCATGACCTCTGACTCCAAAGCCCATGCTCTTTCCACTGAGCCATGCTGCTTCTCTTGAATGAACGAATGAATGAAAGGAGCTGGGTGGCAGGGAAAGGGGTGGAGAGCCCGCTGTTGGGTAGCGACCGTCTCTAGATGTTGCCAACTTGTACTTCCCGAGCGCTTAGTACAGTGCTCTGCACACAGTAAGCGCTCAATAAGTACGATTGAATGAATGAGGGCTGGGTGGTAGGGAGAGGGAAGGGGAGGGGGGCAGAGGGTGAAACCCTGATTCAGGCTTCCCATACAGCAATGCCTGTTGAGCTCCCCTTGCTGGGTGCCGGCAGTGCTGGGGGAAAAAGGATTTTATTTTACTTCATCATCATCATCAATCGCATTTATTGAGCGCTTACTGTGTGCAGAGCACTGTACTAAGCGCTTGGGAAGTACAAGTTGGCAACATATAGAGACAGTCCCTACCCAGCAGTGGGCTAATGGTGTTTGTCCAGCACTTACTATGTGCTCACGCCCTAAGTCCGAGAAAGGAGGATTTAACTCCCATTTTGGAGAGGCGGTAACTGAGGCACAGAGAACTTAAATGACTTGCCCAAGGTCACATAGCAGACATGTCGGAATTAGAACCCAGGTCCTCTAGCGCGCAAAGCTGAGGAATAACTCTATCGTGTGTTTGGTTTTGTTCTCTGTCTCCCCCTTTTAGGCTGTGAGCCCACTGTTGGGTAGGGACTGTCTCTATATGTTGCCAACTTGTACTTCCCAAGCGCTTAGTACAGTGCTCTGCACACAGTAAGCGCTCAATAAATACGATTGATTGATTGATTGATTGATTGACCGATTTAAATTCCCCAACCAACACAACTCCAGCTTCTGGGCCCGAAGTGTCCATAAAGGGTTCAGGGGTCCGGCTTTGAGCAGCCGCATGGCTTAGTGGATAGAGCCCACTGTTGGGTAGGGACAGTCTCTATATGTTGCCAACTTTTACTTCCCAAGCGCTTAGTACAGTGCTCTGCACACAGTAAGCGATCAATAAATATGATTGATTGATTGATAATAATAATAATGATGGCATTTGTTAAGTGCTTACTATGTGCAAAACACTGTTCTAAGCGCTGGGGGGATACAAGGTGATCAGGTGGGACACATGGGGCTCACAGTCTTAATCCCCGTTTTACAGATGAGGGAACTGAGGCTCAGAGAAGTTAAGTGGCTTGCCCAAGGTCACACAGCAGACATGTGGCGGAGCCGGAATTCGAACCCATGACCTCTGGCTCCAAAGCCCGCGCTCTTTCCACTGAGCCACGCTGCTTCTCTAAATTGATTGTTTGATTGATTGATAGAGCCCGGGCCTGGGCATCAGAGGGCCTGGATTCTGATCCCAGCTCCACTACATGTCTGCCGTGTGACCTTGGGCAAGCCACTTCACTTCTCAGTGCCTCAGTTACCTCATCTGTAAAATGGGGATTAAGACTGTGAGCCCTAAGTGGGACAGGAGCTGTGTCCAACCTGGTTACCTTGTATCCACCCCAGTGCTTAAAAAAGCGCCTGACACACGATAAGTACCATTAAAAAAGAAGAAGAGGAAAATAAGCACTCAGTAAATGCGACTGACTGAGCAGCGTGGCTCAGTGGAAAGAGGGCGGGCTTTGGAGTCAGAGGTCATGGGTTCAAATCCTGCTCCGCCAGTTAGCTCAGTGACTTTGGGCAGGTCACTTAACTTGTCTGTGCCTCAGTTCCCTCATCTGTAAAATGGGGATGAAGACTGTGAGCCTCCCGTGGGACAAGCTGATCACCTTGTAACCTCCCCGGCTCTTAGAACAGTGCTTTGCACATAGTAAGCGCTTAATAAATGCCATCACTATTATTATTATTATCAATCATAGCATAAAATCTTCCTTCTCCTCCCCTCTCCTCTTCCTTCCCCAACACCCAACCACCGCCTCCTCCAATTTGCTGTGGAACATGCTTGGCTCGTTGCCTCATCCAACCAAGGACACCAGTCGATCAGTCAGTAGCATTTATTCATTCAATCGTATTTATTGAGCGCTTACTGTGCGCAGAGCACTGTACTAAGCGCTTGGGAAGTACAAGTTGGCGACATATCATCATCATCATCATCAATCTTATTTATTGAGTGCTTACTATGTGCAGAGCACTGTACTAAGCGCTTGGGAAGTACAAATTGGCAACATATAGAGACAGTCCCTACCCAACAGCGGGCTCATGGTCTAGAAGTCATTTATTGAGCAGCCACCAGGTGCGGGCACTGTACTGAGCGCCCTGAGCGGTCTCCTGACTGTCCCTCCCGAGCAACAAGGTGTGGTTTTCTGGCCCTCCTCGTTCATCAGGGTCTCCCAACGCCCAGGCAGGGGAAACACACACAAGCCAATGCTGACACATGAGTTAAGAGCGCTTCCATCGCGCATTGGCAGTTCACGATAATGGAATTTAATTGTGGACAAAGCTGAATAATTTCAGCTGAATGTCATTTGGTTCATTCAGACGGGGAATCGGGGACATTTTTAACAAAGGTTTTGAAACTTCTTTTGAAATCAGGAAGCTGCGGAGCGCAGATAAGCGGAGAGGTTTGAGGATTCTGTATCAGAAATTTCAAGGTTTTTTTTCCATCTGCTTTTTCACATTAACTGGTAATTATCCAGAAAGGCACATAATAGTGCAGAAATGACAGACCCTGACAAAGGTTTCACTGAGATATGTAAATTGTCAGTGATCGGCAAAGGTGCCGGCACAATTATTTCAGCCCGTTGAGTTTGCTTCTCCGTCGCGATCGTGGAAGGGAACCCTCAGCCCCTGGTCCAACCTCTGAGCGCCGGCGGTGAGGAATTTTTTTAATTTTATGATATTTGTTAAGCACTTACTATGTTCCAGGCACTGTACTAAGCGCTGGCATAGATACAAATAATCAGGATCAACCCCTGCCCCACGTGGTGCTCACAGTCTTAATCCCCGTTTTACAGATGAGGGAACTTAGGCCCAGAGAAGCGAGGTGACTTGCAGCGTGGCTCAGTGGAAAGAGCCCGGGCTTTGGAGTCAGAGGTCGTGGGTTCAAATCCTGGCTCAGCCAATTGTCAGCTGTGTGACTTTGGACAAGTCACTTAACTTCTCTGTGCCTCATTGTGACCTCATCTGTAAAATGGGGATGAAGACTGTGAGCCCCATGAGGGACAACCTGATCACCTTGTAACCTCCCCAGCGCTTAGAACAGTGCTGTGCACATAGTAAGCGCTTAATAGATGCCATTATTATTATTATTATTATTATTATTATTATTGCCCAAGGTCACACAGTAGACAAGTGGCAGAGTCGGAATTAGAACCCAGACCCTTCTGAGTCCCAGGCACTGGGGTCTAGCCCCTAGGCCACACTTCTTCAAGGTATTGTGACTTCAAAAACAGGGGGTTGCCACCCTAGACAGCTGCAGGCGAAGCCCACCGAGGCACGAGAGGAACGCCGGTATTCCTGAGCTTGCTGCTTTTCCCAAGCAGGGGAGCCCCGAGGAGAGACGAGCCCCACAGCCCCGAGGGAGAGCGGGCACGGTTGGGGCTGGAGCCCAGAGGTGCCAAGATTCATTCATTCATTCAATCGTATTTATTGAGCGCTTACTGTGTGCAGAGCACTGTACTAAGCGCTTGGAAAGTACAATTGGGGAACATATAGAGACAGTCCTACCCAACAACGGGTCTAGTTCAGTTTCTCTTTGTTTCTGGACCACAAGGTATAAAGCAACTTGGTCAAAGTTCTATCATCATCATCATCAATCGTATTTATTGAGCGCTTACTATGTGCAGAGCACTGTACTAAGCACTTGGGAAGTACAAATTGGCAACATATAGAGACAGTCCCTACCCAACAGTGGGCTCACAGTCTAAAAAGTTCTATGATGATCATACTTTGGGGAAGGTAAAACAATACAACTTTCACACTTCTCTCCTATAACACCAACCTTTTCGCTTGACCTTGATCTTATCAGTCTCATTTTTAAACACTTTCCCTCATCTTCCCTTCGGCCTGTAACTCCGTCTCACTTTCCCTATCCTCAAAATCTTACTAAAATCCCATCTCCTCCAAGAGGCTTTTCCTGACTAATCCCTCATTACTTACCCTGTTCACCTCACCCCCAGACCCACAGAACTTATATACATATCCTTATACTCTAACACTTCCCCTAACTGAAATTTATTTTAATGTCTGTCTCCCTCTAGACTGCATCTTGTGGGCAGGGGTTATGTTTACCAACTCTATTGCAATGTACTCTTCCAAGCATCTTGATCAGTGTTCTGTCCGCAGTAAGCGCTCAATAAATGCCATCCATTGATAGATAGAGGTCCAATCTGAGCCTGTGGAACAGATTACCTACCTCTTCATCATCATCATCAATCGTATTTATTGAGCGCTTACTGTGTGCAGAGCACTGTACTAAGCGCTTGGGAAGTACAAGTTGGCAACGTATAGAGACGGTCCCCTACCCAACAGTGGGCTCACAGTCTAAAAGGGGGAGACGACTCAGTGGAAAGAGCCCAGATCTGGGAGCCAGAGGATGTGGGTTCTAATCCCGGCTCTGCCACGTGTCAGCTGTGTGACTTTGGGCAAGTCACTTCACTTCTCTGGGCCTCAGTTCCCTCAGCTGTAAAATGGGGATTAAGACTGTGAGCCCCACGAGGGACAACCTGATCACATTGTATACCCCCCCAGCTCTTAGAACAGTGCTTTGCACATCGTTGGTGCTTAACAAATGTCATTATTATTATTATTATTATTATTATTATTATTATTATTATTATTATTATTATGGCAGGGTGGGGAAGCATCCCCATGGGCAGTGGATTTGGCACTGGCCAACTGACCCACCTGTCTGGGTCATAATAACAACTGTAGTATTTGTTAGGCACTTACTGTGTGTCAAACACCATTCGAAGTGCTGGAGGAGATCAATCGATCAATTGTATTTATTAAGCGCTTAAGTGCCCCCTCCTACCTCACTTCACTCTTCCAATGCCAACCTTCTCTCTGTACCTCGATCTCATCTATCTCGCCACCACCTTCTTGCTCGCATCCTGCCTCTGGCCTGGAATGCCCTCTCTCCTCAAATCCGACGGATAATGACTCTCCCCGCCTTCGAAGCCTTATTGAAGGCCCGTCTCCTCCAAGAGGTCTTCCCTGACTAAGCGGAGAGGCAGCGTGGCTCAGTGGAAAGAGCCCAGGCTTTGGAGTCAGAGGTCATGGGTTCAAATCTCAGCTCCGCCACTTGTCATCTGGTGTGATTTTGGGCAAGTCACAACTTCTCGGTGCCTCAGTTACCTCATCTGGAAAATGGGGATGAAGACTGTGAGCCCCATGTGGGGCAACCTAATCACCTTGTAACCTCCCCACCGCTTAGAACAGTGCTTTGAACACAGTAAGCGCTTAATAAATGCCATCATTAAACCCTCTTTTCCTTTTCTCCCACGCCTTTCTGCATCACCCTGACTTGCTCCCTTTCTTCATCCCTGGCTCCCAACTGCACACCACTTATGTCCATATCTGTCATTTATTTATTTCTATTAATGGCCGTCTCCCCCACAGACTCTAAGCTTGTTGTGGGCAGGGAATGTGTTTGTTTTATTTTTATATTGTACTCTCCCAAACTCCTAGTATGGTGCCCTGCACAAAGTAAGCGCTCAATGAATATGATTGACTGACTGCAGAGCGCTGTGGTAAGTGCTTGGGAAAGTACAGCATAACAATAAAACAGACACATTCCCTGCCAACCACAAGCTTACCATCTAGAGGGACACGCTTACAGGTCTAGAGGGAACTTACAGAACATGTCTGTAAGCAGCGTGGCTCAGTGGAAATGAGCACGGGCTCTGGAGTCAAAGGTCATGGGTTCGAATCCCGGCTCCACCAACTGTCAGCTGTGTGACTTTGGGCAAGTCACTTAACTTCCCTGTGCCTCAGTTACCTCATCGGTAAAATGGGGATTAAGACTGTGAGGCCCCCGTGGGACAACCTGATCACCTTGTAACCTCCCCAGCGCTTAGAACAGTGCTTGGTACATAGTAAGCGCTTAATAAATGCCATTATTATTATTGTTATTATTATTATTATTATTATTATTATTATTATGTCTAAAACTGAACTCCCTATCTTCCCACCCAAACCCAAGATAGAGCTCAGGGAGCCAGAAGGACCTGGATTCTAATCCCTGCTCCACCACTTGCCTGCTGTGTGACCTTGGGCAAGTCACTTCACTTCTCTGGTCCTCAGTTCCCTCATCAGCAAAATGGGGATTCAATACCTGTTCTCCCTCCTACTTAAATTATGAACCTGTATCTACCCCAGCACTTAGTACAGTGCTTGGCACATAATAATAATAATGGCATTTATTAAGTGCTTCTTATGTGCCAAGCACTGTTCTAAGTGCTGGGGAGGTTACAAGGAGATCTGGTTGTCCCACAGGGGACTCACAGTCTTAATCCCCATTGTACAGATGAGGGAACTGAGGCACAGAGAAGTTAAGTGACTTGCCCAAAGTCACACAGCTAAGTGGCAAAGCCGGGATTCCTCTGACTCCAAAGCCCATGCTCTTTCCACTGAGCCATGCTGCTTCTCTAGTAAGCATCTGACCACCCTCCCCATCTCACAGGCCTGCAGAGTGAATAATAATAATAATAATAATAATAATAATAATAATAATATTCAAGGCCCTGCTGAGAGCTCACCTCCTCCAGGAGGCCTTCCCAGACTGAGCCCCTTCCTTCCTCTCCCCCTCGTCCCCCTCTCCATCCCCCCCATCTTACCTCCTTCCCTTCCCCACAGCACCTGTATATATGTATATATGTTTGTACATATTTATTACTCTATTTATTTATTTATTTATTTTACTTGTACATATCTATTCTATTTTATTTTATTAGTATGTTTGGTTTTATTCTCTGTCTCCCCCTTTTAGACTGTGAGCCCAATGTTGGGTAGGGACTGTCTCTATATGTTGCCAATTTGTACTTCCCAAGCACTTAGTACAGTGCTCTGCACATAGTAAGCGCTCAATAAATATGATTGATGATGATGAAGATGATAATAATAATAATAACAATGATGGCATTTGTTAATCCCTTACTATGTGCAGAGCACTGTTCTAAGCGCTGGGGGGGATACAAGGTGATCAAGTTGTCCCACGTGGGGCTCACAGTCTTAATCCCCATTTTACAGATGAGATAACTGAGGCTCAGAGAAGTTAAGTGCCTTGCCCAAGGCCACACAGCAGACATGTGGTGGAACAGGGATTCGAACCCATGACCTCCGACTCCAAATCCCGGGCTCTTTCCACTGAGCCACGCTGAGCACTCACTCCGTAACTGCCACTGCAACTTTTCTTCCTGCATTTTAGACTGTGAGCCCACTGTTGGGTAGGGACTGTCTCTATATGTTGCCAACTTGTACTTCCCAAGCGCTTAGTACAGTGCTGTGCACACAGTAAGCGCTCAATAAATACGATTGATTGATTGATTGATTTCACCTCTCTGAGAAGGTTTCCTCAGCCTTGCTGACTTGGCTGCCATTTCTGTCCACAGATCTCCTGTTACAGATGAGGTAACTGAGGCCCAGAAAGGTGAAGTGACTTGCCCACGGTCACACAACAGACGTGCGGTGGAGCCGGGATTAGAACTCAGGTCCTTCTGACTCATCCACTAAGCCGTGCTGCTTCTCCCACAGCAAGCTTATGGTCTAGAGGAGGAGAGAAAGGCAAAATCCAGCTGGTCTCCGCTCAGGACTCAGTGGGCTACGACTGAGTGTCTGGGAGAGAGCCGGGAGGGAAGGTGGGATGGAGCTTCCGGGACAGGGGGTGTGGTAGGGAATCTTAATAATAATAATAATAATAATAATAATAATAATGGTATTTGTTAAACAGCGTGGCTCAGTGGAAAGAGCGCGGGCTTTGGAGTCAGAGGTCACAGATTCCAATTCCGACTCTGCCAACTGTCAGCTACGTGACTTTGGACAAGTCACTTCCCTTCTCTGTGCCTCAGTTCCCTCATCTGTAAAATGGGGGTGAAGACTGTGAGCCCCCCGTGGGACAACCTGATCACCCTGTAACCTCCCCAGTGCTTAGAACAGTGCTTTGCACATAGTAAGCGCTTAATAAATGCCATCATTGTTATTATTATTTTTATTAAGTGCTTACAATGTACCAGGCAGTGTACTGAGCACTGGGGTGGATACAAGCAAATAAAGATGGACACAGTTCCTGTCCTGGATAGGGGCTTACAGTCTCAATCCCCATTTCTCTGAGGCACAGAGAAGTGAAGTGATTTGCCCAAGGCCCTACTGAGAGCTCACCTCCTCCAGGAGGCCTTCCCAGACTGAGCCCCCTCCTTCCTTTCCCCCCTCCATCCCCCCACCTTACCTCCTTCCCTTTCCCACAGCACCTGTATATATGTATATATGTTTGTACATATTTATTACTCTATTTATTTTACTTGTACATATCTATTCTATTTATTTTATTTTGTTAGTATGTTTGGTTTTGTTCTCTGTCTCCCTGTTTTAGACTGTGAGCCCACTGTTGGGTAGGGACTGTCTCTATATCTTGCCAACTTGTACTTCCCAAGTGCTTAGTACAGTGCTCTGCACACATTAAGCGCTCAATAAATATGATTGATTGATTGATTGATTGTACGGATTTATTACTCTATTTATTTATTTATTTTACTTGTACATATCTATTCAGTTTATTTTATTTTGTTAATATGTTTTGTTTTGTTCCCTGTCTCCCCCTTCTAGACTGTGAGCCCGCTGTTGGGTAGGGACCGTCTCTATATGTTGCCAATTTGTACTTCCCAAGCGCTTAGCACAGTGCTCTGCACACAGTAAGTGCTCAATAAATACGATTGATTGATTGATTGGTGGCAGAGCCAGGATTAGAATCCATCTTTCAATGTTCACACTCTCTATCTTGATTAAGATTTTCAAAGCCCTGTCAAGCCACCATGGTCACCTCAGCCCTGGATCAGAAGGTCTGCTTTGTGACTGCCCAAAGCCTCCGAGGTCCTCCAAACCCCTCTTTCATTCATTCAATCATATATTGAGCGCTTACTGTGCTCAGAGCACTGTACTAAGCGCTTGGGAAGTACAAGTTGGCAACATATAGAGATGGTCCCTACCCTACAGCGGGCTCACAGTCTAGAAGGGGGACGTTCCGGGCCTGGCTAGCCGGCTCCCTGCGGCTGCAGAAACCACGTTTTAGGGAAGGCACAAAAACCCGGTTGTCAGGTGTTGGAAATCCAGTCAGGGTGGAAGTGTTGAGTGGGTTGTCAATCAATCAATCAATTATATTTATTGAGCGCTTACTGTGTGCAGAGCACTGTACTAAGCGTTTCGGAAGTACAAGTTGGCAACATATAGGGACAGTCCCTACCCAACAGTGGGCTCACAGTCTGTCGGTTCATCCCACCCTTCTCCTGCTATCAACTGAGCCCCCCATTTTTCCTCTCCTCCTCCCCATCCCCCCCACCCCAGCCCTACCTTCTTCCCCTCCCCACAGCACCTGTATATACGTTTGTACAGATTTATTACTCTATTCATTTTACTTGTACATATTTACTATTCTATTTATTTTGTTACTGATGCCGTTTAGCTTTAATTCTATTTATTCTGATGACTTGACCCCCGTCCACATGTTTTGTTTTGTTGTCTGTCTCCCCTTTCTAGACCATGAGCCCGTTGTTGGGTAGGGACCATCTCTATATGTTGCCGACTTGTACTTCCCAAGCACTTAGTACAGTGCTCTGTACACAGTCAGCACTCAATAAATACGATTGAATGAATCAATGAATCCCCCCCGCCTCACCTCCTTCCTCTCCCTTCAGCCCCTGTATATATGTTTGTACAGAGTTATTACTCTTATTTATTTTACTTGTACATATACGATTGAAGAAGCAGTGTGGCTCAGTGGAAAGAGCACGGGCTTTGGAGTCATAGGTCATGGGTTCAAATTCCGGCTCCACCACATGTCTGCTGTGTGACCTTAGGCAAGTCACTTAACTTCTCTAAGCCTCAGTTACCTCATCTGTAAAATGGGGATTAAGAATGTGAGCCCCACGTGGGACAACCTGATCACCTTGTATCCCCCCAGCGCTTAGAACAGTGCTTTGCACATAGTAAGCGCTTAATAAATGCCATTATTATTATTATTATTATCCCTCTTGCCTCACCTCCTTCCTCTCCCCACAGCCCCTGTATATATGTTTGTACAGATTTATTACTCTTATTTATTTTACTTGTACATATACGATTGAATACATATATGTATATATGTTTGTACATGTTTATTACTCTATTCATTTATTTATGTATTTTACCTGTACATATCTATTCTATTTATTTTATTTTGTTAGTATGTTTGGTTTTGTTCTCTGTCTCCCCCTTTTAGACTGTGAGCCCACTGTTGGGTAGGGACTGTCTCTATATGTTGCCAACTTGTATTTCCCAAGCACTTAGTACAGTGCTCTGCACACAGTAAGCACTCAATAAATACGATTGATTGATTGATTGAATGAATTTACTATTCTATTTCTTTTATTTTGTTAATATGTTTTGTTTTGTCGTCTGTCTCCCATCTTCTCGACTGTGAGCCCGCCGTTGGGTAGGGACTGTCTCTAGATGTTGCCAACTTGGACTTCCCAAGCGCTTAGTACAGTGCTCTGCACATAGTAAGCGCTCAATAAATATGATTTAATGAATGAATAAATATGATTGAATGAATGAATGAATGAATCAACTGTTGGAATCCTGTCCTCCCCGTAGACCCATTGTTTGGGAAGTTTGTCTGTCTGTCCATCTGCCTGTCTCGCCCATTAGGTTGTCAGAGCCTCGAAGGCATTCTTTCATCTGTCACTTTTTTTTCTAATCAATCAATCAATCAATCAATCAATCGTATTTATTGAGTGCTTACTATGTGCAGAGCACTGTACTAAGTGCTTGGGAAGTACAAATTGGCAACACATAGAGACAGTCCCTACCCAACAGTGGGCTCACAGTCTAAAAGGGGGAGACAGAGAACAGAACCAAACATACCAACAAAATAAAATAAATAGGATAGAAATGTACAAGTAAAATAAATAAATAAATAAACAGAGTAATAAATATGTACAACCATATATACATATATACAGGTTTCTAATGGTATTTAAGTGCTACTATGTGGCAGGCACTGTACTAAGCCCTGGGATTCATTCATTCATTCATTCAATCGTATTTATTGAGCGCTTACTAAGTGCAGAACGCTGTACTAAGCGCTTGGGAAATACAAGTTGGCAACATATAGAGACGGTCCCTACCCAACAGCTGGGCTCACAGTCTAGATAGATATAAGCTAATAATAATAATAGTTGTGGTATTTGTTAAGCTCTTACTGTGTGCCAGGCACTGTACTAAGTGCTGGGGTGGATACAAGCAAATTGGGTTGGACACAGTCCTTGTCCCGCTTAGGGCTCACAGTCTTATTCCCCATTTTACAGCTGTGGAAACTGAGGCACAGAGAAGTGAAGTGACTTGTCCAAAGTCACACAGCAGATACGTGGCAGAGCCGGCATTAGAACTCAGGTCCTTCTGGCTCCCGGGCCTGTATTCTAACCATTAGACCACACTGCTTCTCTTGGACTCGAGTTCTAACCCCGCCTCGGCCACTTGCCTGCCGTATTTCATTCAGTCGTATTTATTGAGCACTTACTGTGTGCAGAGCACTGTACTAAGCGCTTGGGAAGTACAAGTTGGCAACCTACAGAGGCGGTCCCTACTCAACAATGGGATCACAGGCTAGATGATGACACTGCATGACACTGGTTCATTCATTCATTCATTCATTCAATCGTATTTATTGAGCGCTTACTGTGTGCAGAGCACTGTACTAAGCGCTTGGGAAGTACAAGTTGGCAACATGTAGAGGTGGTCCCTACCCAACAATGGGCTCACAGGCTAGAAGGGGGAGGTTGGGGATTAGAACCCATGGCCTTCCAACTCCCAGGCTCGTGCTCCACTAGTCCACTAGTCCAGTTGGCTCTGCCAATTGTCAGCTGTGTGACTTTGGGCAAGTCAACTTATCTGTGCCTCAGTGACCTCATCTGTAAAATGGGGATGAAGACTGTGAGCCCCCCGTGGGACAACCTGATCACCTTGTAACCTCCCCAGCGCTTAGAACAGCGCATTGCACATAGTAAGTGCTTAATCAATCAATCAATCAATTGTATTTATTGAGCGCTTGCTGTGTGCAGAGCACTATACTAAGCGCTTGGGAAGTACAAGTTGACAACATATAGAGACAGTCCCTACCCAACAGTGGGCTCACAGTCTAGAAGGGGGGGACAGAGAACAAAACAAAACATATTAACAAAATAAAATAAATAGAATAGATATGTACAAGTAAAATTAATAAATAAATAAATAGAGCAATCAATCAATTGTATTTATTGAGCGCTTACTGTGTGCAGAGCACTGTACTAAGCACTTGGGAAGTACAAGTTGGCAACATATACAGTCCCTACCCAAGAGTGGGCTCACAGTCTAAAAGGGGGAGACAGAGAACAAAACCAAACATACTAACAAAATAAAATAAATAGAATAGATATGTACAAGTAAAATAAATAAATAAATAGAGTAATAAATACGTACAAACTTATATACATATATACAGGTGCTGTGGGGAGGGGAAGGAGGTAAGACGGGGAGATGGAGGGGGGAGGGGGGAGAGGAAGGAGGGGGCTGAGTGTGGGAAGGCCTCCTGGAGGAGGTGAGCTCTCAGTAGGGCCTTGAAGGGAGGAAGAGAGCGAGCTTGGCGGATGGGCAGAGGGAGGGCATTCCAGGCCCGGGGGATAACGTGGGCCGGGGGTCGATGGCGGGACAGGCGAGAGCGAGGTACGGTGAGGAGGTTATCAGCAGAGGAGCGGCGGGTGCGGGCTGGGCTGGAGAAGGAGAGAAGGGAGGGGAGGTAGGAGGGGGCAAGGGGATGGACAGCCTTGAAGCCCAGGGTGAGGAGTTTCTGCTTGATGCGTAGGTTGATTGGTAGCCACTGGAGATTTTTGAGGAGGGGAGTAACATGCCCAGAGCATTTCTGGACAAAGACAATCCGGGCAGCGGCGTGAAGTATGGATTGAAGTGGAGAGAATAATAAATAATAATAAATGCCATCATCATTATTATTATTATTATTCAGTGCTTAGAACGGTGCTTGGCACATCGTAAGCGCTTAACGAAGAACATAATTAATATTTTTATTCCCTAAGCCCTCCTTTCCTCTTCTCCCACTCCCTTCTGACTTTCTCCCTTGGTTTTCTCCGTCCCAGCCCCACAGCACTTACATACATATCTGTGATTTTCTTTGTACTGATGTCCGTTACCAACCCCCACCCCCAGCCCCAGACTGTAAGCTTGTTGTGGGCAGGGACTGTATCTGTTTAGCGCGGCTTAATAGGTAGAGCAAGAGCTGGGAGTCAGAAGGATCTGGGTTCTAATGCTGCCTCTGCCACTTAATAATGATAATAATGATCATCATCATCATCAATTGTATTTATTGAGCGCTTACTATGTGGAGAGCACTGTACTAAGCGCTTGGGAAGTACAAATTGGCAACATATAGAGACAGTCCCTACCCAACAGTGGGCTCACAGTCTAAAAGGGGGAGACAGAGAACAAAACCAAACATACTAACAAAATAAAATAAATAGAATAGCTATGTACAAGTAAAATAAATAAATAAATAAATAGAGTAATAAATATGTACAAACATATATACATATATACAATATGTATATATTGATAATGATAATTGATAATGATAGCATTTATTAAGCGCTTACTATGTGCAAAGCACTACTTGTCTGCTCTGTGACCTCAGGCAAGTCATTTTGCTTCTCTGTGCCTCAGTTACCTCATCTGTAATATGGGGATTAAGACTGTGAGCCCCATGTGGAACAGGTAACTGTGTCCAACCTGATTAACTTGTCTCTAACCCAGCACTTTGAACAGTGCTTGGCACAGAGTAAGTGCTTAATAAGTAAGTAGTTATGATTATTGTTGTATCGTACTCTCCCAAATGCTTAGTACAGTCCTCTGCACATAGTAAGTGCTCAATAAGTAGGATTGAATGAATGGACTGGGTACCTGCTGCATGCAGAACACTCCCCTGACCTATACATACCTCCTGACTTCAATAATAATAATAATTACGGTATTTGTTAAGCACTTTTTTTGGTATTTGTTAAGCACTTACTACGTGCAAAACACTGTTCTAAGCGCTGGAGAGGATACAAGGTGATCAGGTTGTCCCACGGGGGGCTCACAATTTTAATCCCCATTTTACAGATGAGGCGACTGAGGCACAGAGAAGTGAAGTGACTTGCCCAAAGTCACACAGCTGACAAGCAGTGGAGCCAGGATTTGAACTCACAACCTCCGACTCCCAAGCCCATTCTCTTTCCACTGAGCCACGCTGCTTCTGCCTCACTTACTATGTGCCAAGCACTGTTGTAAGCTCTGGGGTAGATATAAGGTAATCAGGTTGTCTGACGTGGGGCTCATAGTCTTGACCCCCATTTTTACAGGTGAGGCAACTGAGGCACAGAGAAGTTAAGTGGCTTGCCCAAGGTCACACAGCAGACAAGTGGCAGAGGCAGGATTAGAACCCACGACCTCTGACTCCCAAGCCCATGCTCTTTCCACTAAGCCACGCTGCTTAAAGTCCTCTAGGGCAGAAAAGCACATATATTTTCAAACATAATAGGCCAAGAGGATCATCATCATCATCAATCGTATTTATTGAGCGCTTACTATGTGCAGAGCACTGTACTAAGCGCTTGGGAAGTACAAATTGGCAACATATAGAGACAGTCCCTACCCAACAGTGGGCTCACAGTCTAAAAGAGAAGGATAGTCTAAGAGAATGATAATAATAATAATAATGTTGGTATTTGTTAAGCGCTTACTATGTGCAAAGCACTGTTCTAAGCGCTGGGGGGGATACAGAGGATGATAATAGTTCTAAGTGGTTATTTGGTGCCCAGCTGTCTTGTAGCTATAGAATAATAATAGTGAGATTCACAGCCTAAGAGGATTTTATCTCCATGTTCCAGGGGAGGAACTGAGGTCCAGAGAGGTTAGTGACTTTTTTTTAATGTCATTTGTAAAGCGCTATGTGCCAGGCACTGTACTAAGTGCTGGGGTAGATAGAAGCAAATCCAGTTGGACACAGTTCATGTCCCACATGAGGCTCACGGTCTTTTTACAGATGAGGTAACTGAGGCACAGAGAAGTGAAGTGAACTGCCCTAGGTCATCATCATCATCATCAATCATATTTATTGAGCGCTTACTATGTGCAGAGCACTGTACTAAGCTCTTGGGAAGTACAAATTGGCAACATATAGAGACAGTCCCTACCCAACAGTGGGCTCACAGTCTGAAAGGAGGAGACAGAGAACAAAACCAAACATACTAACAAAATAAAATAAATAGAATAGATATGTACAAGTAAAATAAGTAAATAAATAAATAGAGTAATAAATATGTACAAACATATATACATATATACAGGTGCTGTGGGGAAGGGAAGGAGGTAAGATGGGGGGGATGGAGAGGGGGACGAGGGGGAGAGGAAGGAAGGGGCTCAGTCTGGGAAGGCCTCAGTACTCTGCACACAGTAAGCACTCAATAAATACAATTAAATGAATGAATGAATGAATGAATTAAGGAATAACCCCGGCTCTGCCATTTGTCAGCTGTGTGACCTTGGGCAAGCTACTTAACTTCTCTGTGGTCACACAGCAGACAAGTGACAGAGCCGGGGTTATTCATTCATTCATTCATTCATTTAATTGTATTTATTGAGTGCTTACTGTGTGCAGAGTACTGGAATAATAATGATGGTATTTGCTAAGCGCTTACTATGTGCCGGGCACTGTTCTAAGCGCTGGGGGGATACAAGGTGATCAGGCTGACCCATGGGGGGCTCACAGTCTTAATCCCCATTTTACAGATGAGGTAACTGAGGCACAGAGAAGTTAAGTGGCTTGCCCAAGGTCACCCAGCTGACAAGTGGCGGAGCCGGGGTTATTCATTCATTCATTCATTCATTCATTCATTTAATTGTATTTATTGAGTGCTTACTGTGTGCAGAGTACTGTAATAATAATGATGGTATTTGTTAAGTGCTTACTATGTGCCAAGCACTGTTCTAAGCGCTGGGGCGGGGGGGGGGGGAATACAAGGTGATCAGGCTGACCCATGGGGGGCTCACAGTCTTAATCCCCATTTTACAGATGAGGTAACTGAGGCACAGAGAAGTTAAGTGGCCTGCCCAAGGTCACACAGCAGACAAGTGATGGAGCCGGGGTTATTTATTCATTCATTCATTCATTTAATTGTATTTATTGAGTGCTTACTGTGTGCAGAGTACTGTAATAATAATGATGGTATTTGTTAAGTGCTTACTATGTGCCAAGCACTGTTCTAAGTGCTGGGGAGATGCAAGGTGATCAGGCTGACCCATGGGGGGCTCACAGTCTTAATCCCCATTTTACAGATGAGGTAACTGAGGCACAGAGAAGTTAAGTGGCTTGCTCAAGGTCACCCAGCTGACATGTGGCGGAGCCAGGGTTATTCATTCATTCATTCATTCATTTAATTGTATTTATTGAGTGCTTACTGTGTACAGAGTACTGTAACAATAATGATGGTATTTGTTAAGCGCTTACTATGTGCCAAGCACTGTTCTAAGCGCTGGGGGGGGATACAAGGCAATCAGGCTGACCCATGGGGGGCTCACAGTCTTAATCCCCATTTTACAGATGAGGTAACTGAGGCACAGAGAAGTTAAGTGGTTTGCTCAAGGTCACACAGCTGACAAGTGGCAGAGCCGGGGTTATTCATTCATTCATTCATTCATTTAATTGTATTTATTGAATGCTTACTGTGTGCAGAGTACTGTAATAATAATGATGGTATTTGCTAAGTGCTTACTATGTGCCGGGCACTGTTCTAAGCGCTGGGGAGATACAAGGTGATCAGGCTGACCCATGGGGGGCTCACAGTCTTAATCCCCATTTTACAGATGAGGCAACTGTGGCACAGACAAGTTAAGTGGCTTGCCCAAGGTCACAGAGCTGACAAGTGGCAGAGCCGGGGTTATTCATTCATTCATTCATTCATTTAATTGTATTTATTGAGTGCTTACTGTGTGCAGAATACTGTAATAATAATGATGGTATTTGCTAAGCGCTTACTATGTGCCAAGCACTGTTCTAAGCGCTGGGGGGGGATACAAGGTGATCAGGCTGACCCATGGGAGGCTCACAGTCTTAATCCCCATTTTACAGATGAGGTAACTGAGGCACAGAGAAGTTAAGTAGCTTGCCCAAGGTCACACAGCTGACAAGTGGTGGAGCTGGGATTCGAACCCACAACCTCTGACTCCCAAGCCCGGGCTCTTTCCACTGAGCCACGCTGCTTCCCTGTACTAAGCTCTTGGGAAGTACAATTAGCACTTGGGAAGAACAATTAGAACTCATGACCTTCTGACTCCTACTCTAATAATAATAATAATAATGACATTTATTAAGCACTTACTATGTGCAGAGCACTGTTCTAAGCGCCGGGGAGGTTATAAGACGATCAGGTTGTCCCACGGGGGGCTCACAGTCTTAATCCCCATTTTACAGATGAGGTAACTGAGGCCCAGAGAAGTGAAGTGACTTGCCCAAAGTCACATAGCTGACAGTTGGCGGAGCTGGGATTTGAACCCATGACCTCTGACTCCAAAGCCTGGGCTCTTTCCACTGAGCCACGCTGCTTCTCTGCTACTACTCTTCTTTGCTGCTACTCTGTTATCCTATACTCCCCCGAGAGCTTAGAACAAGTGCTCTGTACACAGTAAGGACTCAATTAATAATTATGGTATTTGTTAAGCACCTACTATGTGCCAGGCACTATTCTAAGCACTGGCAATTAATAGGACTGCTTCTCATGGACTTGTCCAAGGTCACACAGCAAAAGCGGGACAAGAACCACCTGACACCAAGTCCCTCGCGCTCTCCACTAGGCCACACTGCTTCAACCCTTTTGGGTGCTATTCCCCAATCATCATCATCATCATCATCAATCGTATTTATTGAGCGCTTGCTGTGTGCAGAGCACTGTACTAAGCGCTTGGGAAGTACAAATTGGCAACATATAGAGACAGTCCCTGCCCAACAGTGGGCTCACAGTCAAGGAGTCTTCAAAACCAAAGCCATCCTCGGGGTGAAACACCGTGAGGCCAAGCAGTGTTTCAATCAAGAAACCTCACTTTTTTCATCATCATCATCAATCGTATTTATTGAGCGCTTACTATGTGCAGAGTACTGTACTAAGGGCTTGGGAAGTACAAATTGGCAACATATAGAGACAGTCCCTACCCAACAGTGGGCTCACAGTCTAAAAGGGGGAGACAGAGAACAATACCAAACATACTAACAAAATAAAATAAATAGAATAGATATGTACAAATAAATTAAATAGAGTAAAAAAAATATGTACAAACATATATACATATATACAGGTGCTGTGGGGAAGGGAGGGAGGTAAGATGGGGGGATGGAGAGGGGGACGAGGGGGAGAGGAAGGAAGGGGCTCAGTCTGGGAAGGCCTCCTGGAGGAGGTGAGCTCTCAGCAGGGCCTTGAAGGGAGGAAGAGAGCTAGCTTGGCGGAGGGGCAGAGGGAGGGCATTCCAGGCCCGGGGGATGACGTGGGCTGGGGGTCGATGGCAGGACAGGCGAGAGCGAGGTACAGTGAGGAGATCAGCGGTGGAGGAGCGGAGGGTGCGGGCTGGGCTGGAGAAGGAGAGAAGGGAGGTGAGGTAGGAGGGGGCGAGGGGATGGATGGACAGCCTTGAAGCCCAGGGTGAGGAGTTTCTGCCTGATGCGCAGATTGATTGGTAGCCACTGGAGATTTTTGAGGAGGGGAGTGATATGCCCAGAGCGTTTCTGGACAAAGATAATCCGGGCAGCAGCATGAAGTATGGATTGAAGTGGAGAGAGACACGAGGATGGGAGATCAGAGACCTTTTTTGAGGTCAAGTCTTGGGCCCAGGCATCTTCAGGCCCCTGCCCAACTGTTCGGTGGTTGGTATTTGTTAAGAGCTTACTCTGTGTCAAATGCTGTTCTAGGACCTGAGGTCTCATCTTGTCTTATGCCTTTGAGTCGTCTTCGACCCATGGTGACACCACCGATGCATCTCTCTCAGAACACCCCACTTCCATCTGCAATCGTTCTGGTAGTGGATCCATAGAGTTTTCTTGGTAAAAAGACAGAAGTGGTTTACCAAAGCCTCCTTCCGCACAGTAAATTTGAGTCTTCAATCAATCAATCAATCGTATTTATTGAGCGCTTACTATGTGCAGAGCACTGTACTAAGCGCTTGGGAAGTACAAATTGGCATCACATAGAGACAGTCCCTACCCAACAGTGGGCTCACAGTCTAAAAATCTTCACTTTTTTCTTCACTTTCACAAAGTGAAATCTTCACTTTCACAAAGATCAAGAATCTTCACCCTTGATTCTCTCCCATGTCACTGCTGCCCAGCACAGGTGAGTTTGGACTTGTAGCAGATTGCCTTCCACTCGCTAGCCACTGCCCAAGCTAGGAATGGAGTGGACATAATAACAATGATGGCAATTATTAAGCGCTTACTATGTGCAAAGTCTTTTAGAGTGTGAGCCCACTGTTGGGTAGGGACTGTCTCTATATGTTGCCAACTTGTACTTCCCAAGCGCTTAGTCCAGTGCTCTGCACACAGTAAGCGCTCAATAAATACGATTGATGATGATGCTGCAAAGCACTGTTCTAAGTGCTTGGGAGGTTCCAAAGTGATCAGGTTGGCCCACGTGGGGCTCACAGTCTTTATCCCCATTTTACAGATGAGGGAACTGAGGCGCAGAGAAGTGGAGTGACTTGCCCAAAGTCACACAGCTGACAATGGGTGGAGCTGGGATTTGAACCCCTGACCTCTGACTCCAAAGCCTGGGCTCTTTCCGCTGAGCCACGCTGCTTCTCACTGCCTCTGCCCGACTCTCCCTTCTGTAATCGGGACTGGTAGAAAACTGGGAATTCTCCAGGTGTGACCCTGAGAGGGAAAGAATTGAGGTACACATGAGTTAATCAGGCTAACCCCTGTCCTACATGGGGCTCACCCTCTAGCTAATAATAATAATAATAAATAATAATAATAATAATGGCAATTATTAAGCTCTTACAATGAGCAAAGCACCGTTCTAAGCGCTGGGGAGGATATTCATTCAATCGTATATTACATATTTACTATTCTATTGATTTTATTTTGTTAATGTTTTGTTTTGTTGTCTGTCTCCCCCTTCCAGGCTGTGAGCCCGCTGTTGGGTAGGGACCGGCTCTATATGTTCCCCCTCCATCCCCCCCAGCCTTACCTCCTTCCCCTCCCCACAGCACCTGTATACATGTATATATGTTTGTACATATTTATTACTCTATTTATTTTACTTGTACATATTTATTCTATTTATTTTATTTTGTTAATATGTTTTGTTGTCTATCATCATCATCATCAATCATATTTATTGAGCGCTTACTGTGTGCAAAGCACTGTACAAAGCACTTGGGAAGGACAAGTTGGCAACATCTAGAGACAGTTCCTACCCAACAGTGGGCTCACAGTCTAAAAGGGGGAGACGGAGAACAAAACCAAACATACTAACAAAATAAAATAAATAGAATAGATATGTACAAGTAAAATAAATAAATAAATAAATAGAGTAATAAATATGTACAAACATATATACTTATATCCATGTGCTGTGGGGAAGGGAAGGAGGTAAAATGGGGGGGATGGAGAGGGGGACAGGAAGCTAGACTGTGAGCCCGCTGCTGGGTAGGAACCGGCTCTATATGTTCCCAATTTGTACTTCCCAAACGCTTAGTACAGTGCTCTGCACACAGTAAGCGCTCAATAAATGCGATTGAATGAATGAATGAATATAAGGTGATCAGGTTGTCCCACGGGGGGGCTCACAGTCTTAATCCCCATTTTACAGATGAAGTAACTGAGGCACAGAGAAGTGAAGTGACTTGCCCAAAGTCACACGGCTGACAAGTGGCAGAGTCAGGATTTGAACCCATGACCTCAGACTCCAAAGCCCGGGCTCTTTCCACTGAGCCACGCTGCTTCTCCAGCTAGGAGGGAGAACAGGTGATGGGGCTCTCCCATTTGGTAATTGAAGAAACTGAGGCCCAGAGAAGTGAAGCGATTGGCCCAAGGTCACCCAGCAGGGAGGTGGTGGAGCTGGGATTAGAACTCAGGTCCTCTGACTCCCAAACCTGGGCTCTTTCCATTGAGCTAAGCTGCCTCCCATCCTGTCAAGAAGGATGAAAGAAGCCACTTGGCTCAGTGGGAAGAGCACAGGCTTGGGAGCCAGAGGTCATGGGTTCTAATCCCACCTCCGCCACTTGTCAGCTGTGTGACTAGGGGCACGTCACTTAACTTCTCTGTGTATCAGTTCCCTCACCTGTAAAATGGGGATTAAGACTGTGAGCCCCATGTGGGACAACCTGATTACCTTGTATCCCCCCAGCGCTTAGAACAGTGCTTTGCACATAGTAAGCGCTTAACAAATGCAATGGTTATTATCACTATTATTCTCTGGGCCTCAGTGACCTCATCTGTAAAATGGGGATTAAGACTGTGAGCCCTACGTGGGACAGCCTGATCACCTTGTATCCCCCCACACCAGGGCTTAGAACAGTGCTTCGCACATAGTAAGCGTTTAACAAATGCCATTATTATTATTTTATTATTATTATTATTATTAGACACGTTTTCCAACAGGAGAAACTTAGAGCCAAGCGCTCCCCCTGGTGGTGCAAAGCTGTGCTTACACAAGCCCTCTCCCCTCCCCACCTCGCCCCCAGCCCCTAATAATAATAATAATAATAATAATAATAATAATAATAGCATTTGTTAAGCGCTTACTATGTGCAAAGCACTGTTCTAAGCGCTTGGGGGGATACAAGGTGATCAGGTTGTCCCACGGGGGCTCACAGTCTTAATCCCCATTTTACAGATGAGGTCACTGAGGCTCAGAGAAGTTAAATGACTTGCCCACGGTCACACAGCAGACACGTGGAGGATTCGGGATTCGAACCCATGGCCTCTGACTCCAAAACCCGAGCTCTTTCCACTGAGCCACGCTGCTTCTCAATTAGGACGGGCACCATCCGTGCCACCCCCGGGGGCCTCCTGGCTCTTGCTCAGAGGGTCCAGAATCTGCCTAAGACGTCGCAGCGTGGCTTAATGGCAAGAACCCGGGCTTGGGAACCAGAGGTCGTGGGTTCGAATTCAGCTCCACCACTTAAGAGCTGTGTGACTCTGGGCAAGTCACTTAACCTCTCTGGGCCTCAGTTACCCCATCTGGAAAATGGGGACTGAGACTGTGAGCCCCACGGGGGACAACCTGATTACCTTATATCTCCCCCAGCGCTTAGAACAGTGATTGGCCCATAGTAAGCGCTTAACGAATACCATTATCATCATCAACAAATACCATTATTATTATTATTATTATTATTATTATTATTATTATTTGCAGTGACTCAAGCCTATCAGAACTAGGAGGCAGTGTGGCCTAATGAGGAGAACATAGACCTGTGGAGTCAGAAGGACCTGGGTTCTAATCCCTGCTCTACCACTTGTCTCCCCGCCAGCGCTTAGAACAGTGCTTTGCACATAGTAAGCACTTAAATGCCATTATTATTATTTTTATTATTATTGTCTGCTGTGTGTCCTTTTGGGGAAGTCACTTCACTACCCTAGGCCTCAGTTACCTCATCTGTAAAATGGGGATTACGACTGTGAACCCCATGTGGGACATGGACTGTGTCCAGCCTAATTAGCTTGCATCAACCCCAGGGCTTAGTAAAGTGCCTGGCACATAGTAAGTGCTGAACAAATACCATTTTTAAAAAAAGAGAGAGAATCTGGAGACTGGAATTCTAGCCCCAGTTCTGTCTCCACCCTGCTGTGTGAATCAGGAAATAACTGGACTTCTCTGGGCCTCAGTTTCCCCTTCTGTGCAAGAGGTCCCTTCCTCTCTTAGACTTTGATCCTGATGCTGGGCGGGACCTGTGCCTGATCTGATTATCCTGTATCTAGTAAGCGCTTAATAAATGCTATTATTATTATTATTACACTGCTTAAAGAAGCAGCATGGCTCAGTGGAAAAAGCCTGGGCTTTGGAGTCAGAGGTCATGGGTTCAAATCCCGGCTCCAACACTTGTCAGCTGTGTGACTTTGGACAAGTCACAACTTCTCTGGGCCTCAGTTCCCTCATCTGTAAAACGGGGATGAAGACTGTGAGCCCCCCGTGGGACAACTTCATCACCTTGTAACCTCCCCAGTGCTTAGAACAGTGCTTGACACATAGTAAGCGCCTAATAAATGCTATCATTATTATTATTACCTCACTGCTTGGCACAGAGTAAGTGCTTAATAAATACCATTATTAGTGCTATTTTAATCCTATGAAAGTCATGATTTTGAGCATTACACCTCCTCTCAAAAGAGGATTTAAAGCCACAGTGCAGCGATCAGAAACCAGCCTCATATGAAAGAAATCTGGTCCTTCCGCCGCAAAACAAATTCAAAATCTGTCCCCTTGAAAGCAAACCGGTTGGATCTGGAGAGGCTCCGATGGGATTCTTGGAGCTGAGGAGGAGAAATCACTGGACCGAAGGGTTCTCAGAAGTCAGGGCCCGCCTGGCATTCTGGAGAAGCAGCATGGCTCCGTGGAAAGAGCCCGGGTTTCGGAGTCAGAGGTCATGGGTTCAAATCCCGGCTCTGCCAATTGTCAGCTGTGTGACTTTGGGCAAGTCACTTCACTTCTCTGTGCCTCGGTTACCTCATCGTAAAATGGGGATTAAGATTGTGAGCCCCACGTGGGACGTCCTACTGAGAGCTCACCTCCTCCAGGAGGACTTCCCAGACTGAGCCCCCCTTTCCTCTCCCCCTCCTCCACCTCCCCATTCCCCTGCCTTACCTCCTTCCCCTCCCCGCAGCACCTGTATATATGTTTGTAAGTATTTATTACTCTATTTATTTTACTTTTACATATTTATTCTATTTATTTTATTTTGTTAATATGTTTTGTTTTGTTGTCTGTCTCCCCCTTCTAGACTGTGAGCCCGCTGTTGGGTAAGGACCGTCTCTATATGTTGCCAACTTGGACTTCCCAAGCGCTTAGTCCAGTGCTCTGCACACAGTAAGCGCTCAATAAATATGATTGAATGAATGAATGAACAACCTGATCACCTGGTATCTCCCCCAGCACTTAGAACAGTGCTTAGCACATAGTAAGCACTTAACAAATACCATCATTATCATTATTATTATTATTCTAGATGTAAGCCCCCTAGACTGTAAGCTCCTTCTAGACTATAAACTCCCTCTAGACAATAGATTTTCTCTAGACTATAAAGCACCCTCTGGACTGTAATCCCCCCCACAACCCCGCAACCCCCTAGACTGTAAGCCTGTTATGAGCAGGGAACACATCCACTAATTCTGTTTCACAGTCCTCTCCCAAGCACTTAGTACAGTGCTCTGTCCATAGTGCTCAATAAATACCATTGATTGATTGATGATTGATTCTACAGGCACGTTCTGCACATGTTTCCCGACTCCTCAAACACCTCCGGTTGTTGCCCATCCATCTCCACACCACCCAGAAACTCCACACCATTGGCTTGGTAAGTCTCTCAAACCAGTCACCCCCCAGAACTATCCTCTCTCTTCTCCCACTACAACCCAGCCCACATACTTCACTCCGCTAACACCAACACCGTACCTCAATCAATCAATCAATCATATTTATTGAGCGCTAACTGTGTGCAGAGCACTGTACTAAGCGCTTGGGAAGTCCAAGTTGGCAACATATAGAGACAGTCCCTACCCAACAGTGGGCTCACAGTATAAAAGGGCTCACAGTCTAAAAGACACCTCAATCTTGTCTCTTTCTGTCAGCCCCTTTACATCCTTTTTTGTGCTTGGAATTCCTTCCCCCTTCACATCCAGCAGACCACCACTATCATTCATTCATTCATTCAATCGTATTTATTGAGCGCTTACTGTGTGCAGAGCACTGTACTAAGCACTCTCCCCACCTTCAAATAATAATTATGGTATTTGTTAAGCACTTACGTTGTGCCACGTGCTGTACTAAGCTCAGGCGTAGAGCCAAGAGAATCAGGTCCCACGTGGGCTCACGGTCTAAGTAGGTTGGAGAACAGATATTGAATCTTCATTTTGCAGATGAGGAAACTGAGGCAAAGAAAGATGTGGCTTCAGGTCCCACGTGGGCTCACGGTCTAAGTAGGTTGGAGAACAGATACTGAATCTTCATTTTGCAGATGAGGAAACTGAGGCAAAGAAAGTTGTGGCTTGCCCAAGGTCACACAGCAGATAGGTGGCGGAGGCAGCCTGATCTAGGGGATATTATTTATTATTTATATTTATTTATTTATTTATTTATTTTACTTGTACATATCTATTCTATTTATTTTATTTTGTTAGTATGTTTCGTTTTGTTCTCCGTCTCCCCCTTTTAGACTGCGAGCCCACTGTTGGCTAGGGACTGTCTCTATATGTTGCCAACTTGTACTTCCCAAGGGCTTAGTACAGTGCTCTGCACACAGTAAGCACTCAATAAATACGATTGATGATGATGATGATAGAGCACGGAACTGGAAGTCAGAAGGATCTGGGTTCTAAATCCAGCTCCGTCACTTTGCTGTGTGACCTTGGACAAGTCACTTCACTTCTCTGCACCTCCTCTGCAAATAGGGATTAAGAATGTGAGCCCCATGTGGGACGTGGACTGTGTCCAGCCTGATTAGCTTGTTTCTACCCCAGTGCTTAGTACAGTGCTTGGCACGTAGTAAGCACTTAACAAATATTAAAAAAAAAATTAGATATCAGGTGCTATTTCTTTCAGGCCCGTGCTCTTTCCCCTAGACCACACTGCTTCTTCTCAGCACACAAAGCCCTTCTGAGCACCTATCTCGCCCAGGAACCCGTAATTTATCATTCCCTTTCCCCCACCCACGATGTCACCAATGCACTTGGGTCCGTGCCCCTTGAGCTCTTTGGTTTGCACCCCACTCCCACCTCAACAGTATCCTGATTCTATCAGAATTTATTTCTGTGACTCTCTCCCCCTCTGGGCTTCTTGAGGGCAGGGATCCATGTCTCCGTACTCCATAGTACTCTCCCGATCCCAGAACTCTGCAACAGTAAGTGCTCAATAAATGATGATGATGATAATGGTATTCGTTAAGCACTTACTATGCGTCAAGCACTGTTCTAAGCCCTGGAGGAGTTACAAGGTAATCAGGTTGTCCCACATGGGGCTTACAGTCTTAAATAAATACTACTAATAGATTGATTGATTGAATGACTGCAGTGTGCCAGGCTGGTCTGTCTGTCACTGCTGCCTCCCAGTTTTCAGCTGGCGTGTGGCATGAGAAGCAGCGTGGCTCAGTGGAAAGAGCACGGGCTTTGGAGTCAGTGGTCATGGGTTCAAATCCCGGCTCTGCTGTCAGCTGTGTGACATTGGGCAAGTCACTTAACTTCTCTGTGCCTCAGTTACCTCATCTGTAAAGTGGGGATTGAATGTGAGCCCCTCCGTGGGACAATCTCATCACCTTGTATTCCCTCGGTGCTTAGAACAGTGCTTTGTACATAATAAGTGCTTAATAAATGCCATTATTATTATTATTATTGTTATTATTACCTGAGGCTTTGTTGTACCGTGTCCCTAAAATGCTTCTTCTGCCCTCCTTCCTTTCCATTTCCCAAGTTCAGCTCTTCTTACTCAGCAGCTGCTTGGGTCTCCTGCTGTTGCTCCTTCTCCTCACGTGTCCCACCCACCTGTGTTGAGGTGAGGACAGTTTTGATACTGAGAGATGGATGACATTCCAGAATTTCACCATTTGTAATTTTGTCCCTTTTTTGTTTCAAGGTATTTGTTAAATGCTTACTATGTGCCAGGCTCTGTTCTAAGTGTTGGGGTAGATACAAGCTAATTAGGTTGGACACAGTCCCTGTCCCATATAGGGCTCACAATCTTCATCCCCCATACCCCCCGTCTTACCTCCTTCCCTTCCCCACAGCATCTGTATATATGTATATATGTTTGTATATATTTATTACTCCATTTATTTATTTATTTTACTTGTACATATCTATTCTATTTTATTTTGTTAATACGTTTGGTTTTGTTCTCTGTCTCCCCCTTCTAGACTGTGAGCCCACTGTTGGGTAGGGACTGTCTCTATATGTTGCTAACTTGTACTTCCCAAGCGCTTAGTACAGTGCTCTGCACACAGTAAGCGCTCAATAAATATGATTGATTGATTATGTGCTAGGCTCTGTTCTAAGTGTTGGGGTAGATAAAAGCTAATTAGGTTGGACACAGTCCCTGTCCCATGTAGGGCTCACAATCTTCATCCCCATTTTTCAGATGAGGTGACCAAGGCATAGAGAAGTTAAGTGACTCGGCCAAGGTCATACAGCAGACAAAGTGATGGAGCCGGGATGAGAACCCACTTGCTACTGATTCCCAGGTGTATTCTTCCTCAGCACTTAGGTGTGTCACTCTCACCATCCCCCACGTATCCCCTCGGCTGCCCTCCCACAAAACCCACGCCTGCCCAGGACGGAGGCCCAGCAGTGCTGGACTCACAGACAGTTTCAAAACGCAGACCCGTGTCCACAGACTTGATTCTCTCTATCAATCAATCAATCAATCAATCAATCAATCGTATTGAGCGCTTACTATGTGCAGAGCACTGTACTAAGCGCTTGGGAAGTACAAATTGGCAACACATAGAGACAGTCCCTACCCAACAGTGGGCTCACAGTCTAAAAGTCTATCTCCATTGCTCTCCCAGAGAAAACGAGCGTCAGTTCAATTCGTCCCCCAGCCAGGCTCAATGCCAATTTTTCCCTGGTCCAGTAATGGGTCTCCATTGGAGAAGGTCCAGCGATGGTCAGTGAAGTGTCCAGTGGAAGTCTCCATCCTTAACGAGGCTATCCTTCCCATCCTCCTCCCCCTTTCTTCTCTCCCCTCATCCCTAGCCTCCTCCTTCCACTTCCACCTCCTTTTTCTCTGTTCCCTTTCTCCCTCCTTTCCCCCTCTTCCTCCTTTCTCTCCCTCTCCTCCTCTTCCTTCCCTTGGCTGTCCTCCTCCCCTCTCCTTTCTCCTCTTCTCTCCTGAGAAGTCATCACGGTTTGGCCAGCGATCGCCTTGAGCCAAGTCATTTCCTCCAACGCAGTGGTGAAGGAAAAGACAATTTCTCCTTGAACGGGAGCTAACCGGTCCAGAAACCACAGCAGACGGAGGGCCGGGACTTCTCTCATCTCCTAGGCCCTGCCGTTGTCCCTTGGGCCCCCTGTTTATTGGGGTCTGTTAAGGCAGGTACTTTATGCTAATGAAATATAAATCGATTGTAAGAAGGACGCTTACCGAGGTTCACTTGCCAGCCAATTAATTTAATTTTAAATTACACGAGCAATAAAGGCTTAATTGCATTCTTATCAATATATTGTATTTTGTGAGGAATGGGTAACTATTAATTTATATATACAGTAATTTTGTTATACCAAGTTAATTGGGATTTTCGGCATACAACTGTCATGTTAAATGTGAATTACTTTATTTGTGACCCTTAATTTAAAGTGGAAGCCAAAGTTACAATGAGCAGAGGCGCAGAAGGACAGATACCATTAACTCCCGGCCTGCCGCTTGCCTCAAGGCTGTTGGGGGTCTCCTAAGGTCTCCTCTGCCACTTGGAGCCCACCGGCACCCAGAGGGATTGGAGGGGAGGGCTTAGGAGTGGGGGGGGACAAGATAGCTTTGACAGTGGGTGGGGGGTGAGGAGAGGGCAGGGGTCCATCTGCCCACCCCGCTGGGGGAGGCATCACCTCATTCAGTCCCTGCTTATTGAGCGCTTACTGTGGGCAAAGCACTGTACTAAACGCTTGAGAGAGTACAATATAACAATAAACAGACACATTCCCTGCCCACGATGACTGTGAGCCCGTTGTTGGGTAGGGACCGTCTCTATATGTTGCCAACTTGTACTTCCCAAGTGCTTAGTACAGTGCTCTGCACACGGTAAGTGCTCAATAAATACGATTGAATGAATTAATACATGCCATCATCATTATTATTATTATCTGAGAGCTCACCTACTCCAGGAGGCCTTCCCAGACTGAGCCCCTTCCTTCCTCTCCCCCTCGTCCCCCTCTCCATCCCACCCCATCTTACTTCCTTCCCTTCCCCACAGCACCTGTATATATGTATACATGTTTGTACATATTTGTTACTCTATTTATTTATTTATTTATTTTACTTGTACATATCTATTCTATTTATTTTATTTTGTTAGTATGTTTGGTTTTGTTCTCTGTCTCCCCCTTTTAGACTGTGAGCCCACTGTTGGGTAGGGACTGTCTCTATATGTTGCCAACTTGGACTTCCCAAGCGCTTAGTACAGTGCTGTGCACACAGTAAGCTCTCAATAAATGCGATTGATGATGACGATTGATGATCTTTCTAGACTGTGAGCCCACTGTTGGGTAGGGACCGTCTCTAGATGTTGCCAACTTGGACTTCCCAAGTGCTTAGTCCAGTGCTCTGCACACAGTAAGCGCTCGATATACTATTACTCTATTTATTTATTTATTTATTTTACTTGTACATATCTATTCTATTTATTTTATTTTGTTACTATGTTTTGTTTCGTTCCCTGTCTCCCCCTTCTAGACTGTGAGCCCACTGTTGGGTAGGGACCGTCTCTATATGTTGCCAACTTGAACTTCCCAAGTGCTTAGTACAGTGCTCTGCACACAGTAAGCGCTCAATAAATACAATTGAATAATGAATGAATGAATGAATGAATGAATGAACTTCCACAGCCTCAATGGCTGTGTTCGTTGTGTTTCCTGTGTCTACGCCTCCCATTAGAGTTCTGATCTCCCAACCTCCGGTCTCTCCCCACTTCAGTCTACACATCTCCCCCTTCTAGACTGTGAGCCCACTGTTGGGTAGGGACCGTCTCTATATGTTGCCAACTTGTACTTCCCAAGCACTTAGTACAGTGCTCTGCACACAGTAAGCGCTCAATAAATATGATTGATTGATTGATTCACTCTGCTGCCCGGATTATCTTTCTACAGACACGTTCTGGACATGTCACCCTGCTCCTCAAAAATCTCCAGTGGTTGCTTCTCAACCTCCATATCAAGCAAAAACTCCTAACTATTGGCTTCAAAGCGCTCCATCACCTTTCCCCTTCTTACCTCACCCCCCTTCTCTACTTCTCCGTCCCAGCCCACACACTCCGCTCCTCTGATGCTAACCTTCTCACTGGGCCTTGTTCTCCCCTGTCCCGCCGTCGACCCCTGGCTCACGTCCTACCTCTGGACTGGAATGGCCGCCCTCCTCAAATCCACCAAATAATCACACTACTTCTCCTCTTCGAAGCCTACTGAAGGCTCACCTCTTCCAGGAGGCCTTCCCAGACTAGGCCCCCCCTTTTCCCCTCCTCCTCCTCCGCTCCTCATCACTCCAACTCGATCCTTTTGCTCTACCCCTCCCCTAAATTCATCCACTCCGCAGCACCTGTATATATGTTTGTACATATTTATTACTCTATTTTACTTGTACGTATTTACTATTCTATTATTTTATTTTGTTAATATGTTTTGTTTTGTTGTCTGTCTCCCCCTTCTAGACTGTGAGCCCGCTGTTGGGTAGGGACCGTCTCTAGATGTTGTCAACTTGGACTTCCCAAGTGCTTAGTCCAGTGCTCTGCACACAGTCAGCGCTCAATAAATAGAGAAGTTAAGTGACTTGCCCAAAGTCACACAGCTGACAATTCCCTGACTAGGCCCCTCCTTTTCTCCTCTCCCACTCCCTTCTGCATCACCCTGACTTGCTCCCTTGGTTCTTCCCCTCTTCCAGCCCCACAGCACTTATCAGAGAAGCAGCGTGGCTCAGTGGAAAGAGCACGGGCTTTGGAGTCAGAGGTCATGGGTTCGAATTCCACCTCCGCCACATCAGCTATGTGACCTTGGGTAAGTCACTTATCTTCTCTGAAGCCTCAGTTACCTCACCTGTAAAATGGGGATTAAGACTGTGAGCCCCCCGTGGGACAACCTGATCACCTTGTATCCCCCCCAGCACTTAGAACCGTGTTCTGCACATAGTAAGCGCTTACCAAATGCCATCATTATTATTATTATTATTATTCTTATCTACACATCTGTAATTTATTTGTATTGATGTCTGTCTCCCCACCCCCCACAGATTGTAAGCACGCTGTGAGCAGGGAATACGTATGTTGTTGTATTGTACACTTCCAAGTGTTCAGTACAGTGCTCCACACACAGTGAGCGCTCAGTAAATGACTGAGTGAATGAATACTCCCCAGCCCAGCTCCCTGAGTCAGTCCCCTGCTCTGTCCCCGGCTCAGCTGCTCTAATGACTGAACTCTGAGGTTCAACAAAAAAAAGGGAACAGGCCTCTGTATTTTGGACCCCACGGGGTGTTTATTTTAGAGCCTGGAACTTCAGTCCATCAACCAATCGTATTTATTGAGTGCTTACTGTTTGCAGAGCACTGAACTAAGCACCTGGGAGAGTACAATACAACAATAAATAGACACATTGGGAGGCAGGTCACCACAGCCTGGAGATGACATCAACAAGGGTCAGCCCAAAGCATCCACCTGACCAAATGTTCTGGATATTTCGGGGAGCATATCTCTGGATATTTGAGGGCAAGAATAATAACTATTAATTGTGGTATTTGCCCAGTGCCTCCTATGTCTAATTAAATTGTCTGATTTTGGTATTTATTAAGCACGTACTCTGTGTCAGGCACTGTTCTAAGTGCTGGGGTAGATTCAAGCTAATCAGGTTCGACACAGTCCATGTTCCACATCATCATCATCAATCATATTTATTGAGCTCTTACTGTGTGCAGAGCACTGTACTAAGTGCTTGGGATGAGACTCACAATTTTAATTCCCATTTTACAGATGAGGTAACTGAGGCACAGAGAAGTGAAGTGACTTGGACAAGGTCGCACAGCAAATAAGTGGTGGAGTTGGACTGAAAGCCTGGGTCTTTCTGATTCCCAGGTGTATTCTTTACCAGCACTCAGTACAGTGCTCTACCCACAGTAAATGCTTATTATTAGACTGTGAGCCCACTGTTGGGTAGGGACTGTATCTATGTGTTGCCAATTTGTACTTCCCAAGCGCTTAGTACAGTGCTCTGCACATAGTAAGTGCTCAATAAATACAATTGATTGATTGATTGATTATTATTGTGGTATTTAAGTGCTTACTATATGCCAAGCACTGCACTAAACACTGGGGGAGATACGAGATAGTTTAGACATAATCCATGTTCCAGATGAGGCCCATAGTCAAATAAAGTGGGGAGACCATGCATCGAATCTCCATTTTATAGATGAGGAAACAGGCACAGAGACGTGAAGTAACCTGACCAAGGTCACGCAGCGGGCAAGTCATGGAGTCAGGATTAGAAGCCAGGTTCTCCGACTCCAAAGCATGGGCTCTTTCCTTTAGTCCATTCCACTTCTCAATAGATATTATTACTACTTCCACATGCCAAGCACTGTGCTGAGCGTTGGGGTAAATTAGGACAGGATCGCCTGCCTGTGTGGACTTCAAAGGGCTGTGGACAGCTTTTCCAGAGCCTGTTCCCATAGAGGGCCCTGGGCTTCTACCTCACCTCACTGCTCTCACCCAGCCCGCACACTTAATAATAATAATAATAATGATAGCATTTATTAAGCATTTACTATGTGCAAAGCACTGTTCTAAGCACGGGGGAGGTTAACAAGATGATGAGGTTGTCCCACAGGGGGCTCACAGTCTTAATCCCCATTTTCCAGTTGAGGGAACTGAGGCCCAGAGAAGTGAAGTGACTTGCCCAAAGTCACACAGCTGACAAGTGGCGGATCTGGGATTTGAACCCATGACCTCTAACTCCAAAGCCCGTGCTCTTTCCACTGACCCACGCTTCTTCTCTCCTCCTCTATTGCCAACCTACTCACTATTTCTCCATCTCGTCTATCTAGCCCCCGACCTCCCGCCCGCACCCTGCTTCTGGCCTGGAATGCCCTCCCTCCTCATATCGGACAATTACTCTCCCCCATCTTCAAAACCTTATTGTGATCCCGTTTTTGGGTAGGGATTGTCTCCATCTGTTGCCGAATTGTACTTTCCAAGCACTTAGTACAGTGTTCTGCACACAATAAGCGCTCAATAAATATGACTGAATGAATAAATGAAGAAACATCTCCTCCAAGAGGCCTTCTCTCACTAAACCTTCCTTTCTTCTTCTTCCACTCCTTTCTGCATCTCTCTGGCTTGCTACCTTTATTCACCACCTCCTTCCAAAACCCACAGCACTTATGTATATATCAGTAATTTATTTATATGAATATCTTTCTCCCCCTCTAGACTGTAAGCTCATTGTGGGCAGGGATTGTGTCTGTTTAGTGTTACATTGTACTCTCCCAAGCGATTAGTAAGCTCTCAATAACTGACTGACTGACTGATTCCCCTCGCCTCTAGCACAGTGCTTTGCAAATAGTAAAAAGTGGGTATATGTGGTTGTTACTCTCTGCGGGGTCCTGATGGGAGAGGGCGAGCATAGGAAACCTGTTCCTGCCGGGAATGAGGCAGAATTGGGGATTTTCCAGCAGATTCCTTCATGGCAAGGAGGCATGGCCGGCAAAGAGGAAGGGCACCTTCATGTCTGCTCAGTGCCTGAGGGATCCAGGAGCCAGGCGCGGGGATGTGGGCTATAAAAGCGATCGATTAATTAAGAAAGCACATCCAATTAATTCGCTCGCAGCCACAACTGAACAAATTGAATCCCATTCAGTGGAGGAATCCAAATAAACATGAGGCAGGAGAGGGAAACATAGAAAATTAATTGGGATCCGGAGGAGCGGGGCGATAAGGGAATCGATTGTTCCTAATGACTCGCTTGGGTGGGGTGGACAAAAAGCCAGAGGACAAGGCCCCCTCAGACCCAGGACGTTGCAAGAGAGGACTTTGCACTTCTCCTGAGCTGAAGATTTCTTTTTCAGACAGAGCAGCACTGAGCAACCCCCCGACACATACACAGGTCAGCCCTTGAATACTTTCAGCCCAGAACTGTTTCCGACAAGACACTGGGACAGTGGAAGGAACTTTGTTCTGGTTGCCCACCGGGACTTCCTCCCTCAGGTCCAGAGACAGGTCATCCCACACCCCCAACTCTCCCTCTCCATTCCTGGCTCTCCTCCAGTGACCCAGCCTAGACCATCCAACACCCCTGACTCTCCCCATTCTCCCCAGTGACCTAGCATGGAGCATGACACTCCTAACTCCTTTCACCATCCCTGACTCTCCCCAGTGATCCAGCCCGGACCATCCAATACCCCTGATACTCCCCTCTCCATCCCTGACTCTCCCCAGTGACCCAGCCCCAGATCATCCCACACCCCTGATTCTCCCCTCTCCATCCCTGCCTCTCCCTCAGTGACCCTGCATGGACCCTCGATTTTCCCCATTCCATCCCTGACTTGCCCCCCCGGTGATTTAGCATGGCACATCATCCCACATAATAATAATAATAATAATAATAATAATAATAATAATAATGTTGGTATTTGTTAAGCGCTTACTTTGTGCAAAGCACTGTTCTAAGCGCTGGGGTAGATACAAGGTAATCAGGTTGTCCCACGTGGGGCTCACAGTCTTCATCCCCATTTTACGGATGAGGGAACTGAGGCCCAGAGAATAATGATAATAACGTTCCTGACTCTCCTCTCTCTGTCCCCGATTCTCCTCCAGTGACTCAGTACGGATGCTCATCCATGGATCTTCCCAAACCTCTTTTGACCTAGCTGTGTTTCTGGCTGCACAGCTCCCCGTGGGAACTGTTGTAATGATGCATTTTATTAAGCACTATGTGCCAAGCACTGTTCTAAGCACTGGGGGGGATACAAGGTAATCAGGTCATCCCACATAGGGCTCAAAGTCTTAATTCCAATTTTCCAGATGAGGGAACTGAGGTCCGGAGAAGTAAAGTGACTTGCCCAAAGTCACACATCTGACAAGTGGTGGAGCCAGGATTAGAACCCTCTGACTCCCAAACCTTGGCTCTTTCCACTGAGCCACGCTACTCTCCCAAGTAATAGTAATAATAATGGCATTTATTAAGCGCTTACTATGTGCAAACCACTGTTCTAAGCACTGGGGAAGTTACAGGGTGATCAGGGGCCTCACAGTCTTAATCCTCATTTTACAGATGAGGTAACTGAAGCACAGAGAAGTGAAGTGACTTGCTCAAAGTCACACAGCTGACAATGGGCAGAGCAGGGATTTGAACCCATGACCTCTGACTCCGAAACCCGGGCTCTTTCCATAGAACCACGAGTGCTCTGCACATAGTAAGTGCTCAGTAAATATGATCGATTGAATGAATATGTTCACCTCATGCTGGGAAAGAAGTCTGTTCCGTCTCTGTTCTGCTGTCTGTTCTGAACGTTGATTCATTCACTCATTCAATCGTATTTATTGAGCGCTTACTGTGTGCAGAGCACTGTACTAAGTGCTTGGGAAGTACGAGTTGGCAACACATAGAGATGGTCCCTACCCAACAACAGGCTCACAGTCTAGAAGGGGGAGACAGACAACAAAACAAAACATGTGGTCAGGTGTCAAGTCATCAGAATAAATAGAAGTAAAGTTAGATGCACATCATTGACAAAATAAATAGAATAGTACATATCTACAAGTAAAATAAATGCAACCGCCCTCCAGCTGCAGGAGGGCCCTTTTGTTTTGGGAGGGTGAGGAGATTTGAGGGACAGCAATTCTCACCTCCTCCCTGGTCTGTCAACACCAGCCTTGCCCCCTTTCAGCCTGTATCTGTGCAGTTTAAAGAGTACAGTCTCATTCTGTTCTCAAAAATGCACCTCTGTTTTTTAGCACAAACTTTCATGCATAAGGGTTGATCTTTAGCTCTTCCTAAATCCTGCATGCCATCTCCCTCCCCGATCCACCCCTTCCTCCCTTCCCAAACAACCTCAGACCTGGACCAAGCTCCGCTTGTCAGACCACGTCTGGACTACTGTAGTGGCCTCCTTGCTGGCCTCCTGGCCTCCAGCCTCTCCCCACTCCAATCTACACCACGCGTGGGCCGTTTCCCTGAAGCGTCACACAAGCCCGCGTTAGTCCGCTCCTCAAATCCTCCATTGGCTTCCCATCTCCCTCCCAGCAAACAAAAGCTCACAATCGGCCTCAAGTCTCACCACGGACACTCCTCTCCTCACCTCATCATCATCATCAATTGTATTTATTGAGCGCTTACTGTGTGCATAGCACTGTACTAAGCGCTTGGAAAGTACAAGTTGGCAACATATAGAGAGACAGTCCCTACCCAACAGTGGGCTCACAGTCTAAAAGGGGGAGACAGAGAACAGAACCAAACATACTAACAAAATAAAATAAATAGAATAGATATGTACAAGTAAAATAAATAAATAAATAAATAGAGTTATAAATATGTACAAACATATATACATATATACAGGTGCTGTGGGGAAGGGAAGGAGGTAAGATGTGGGGATGGAGAGGGGGACGAGGGGTAGAGGAATTAATGCATCATAATGCATTAGTAATGCATATGCATTATAATCTTAATCAGGGAAGTAATGCATCATAACAAGTTTGACAAAAGAGGAAAATAAAATCCCTTTCAGCCGGAGGGGCTCTTCCAGGTGAAATAAGGATTGAACAGGAAGAGGGAGAAGAATCTGGGCTTTGGTGAAAGGGGAAAGAGGATGCAGGGAATAGGGAGTCTGAGGAGGAGGTGAAGGAGGAATGAGGTCAGGGGATCTGGGCACTGTGGAGTTGGATGGGATCAGAGGTCATCTGGTCCAGTTCCCTGCCTCCAGATAAGCCATTTAGGACAGATTTTGTTCTGAACCTCCATGACCTTCCTTGGGTGGGGGCAAAGGCTAGTACAGGCGGGGGCGGGGGCTCGTTTATTAAATCAATATCATCATCATCACTATCATTATTATTATTATTTATTTTTATGGTATTTGTTAAGTGCTATGTACTAGGCATCATACTAAGCACAGGGATAGATACAAGCTAATCAGGTTGGAACTAATCCATATACCGCCTGGGGCTCACAGTCTTAATTCCCATTTTACAGATGAGGTAGCTGAGGCACAGAGAAGTGACATGACTTGCCCAGAGTCACACAACAGAGTCAGGATTAGAACCCAGGTCCTTCCGACTCCCAGGCTCTGTGCTCTACCCACTAGGCCACACTTACTGTTATTAGTAATAATAATATAATAATGATAGCATTTATTAAGTGTAGCACTGTTCTAAGCGCTGGGGAAGTTACAAGGTAGTGAGGTTGTCCCATGGGGGGCTCACAGTCTTATTCCCCATTTTACAGATGAGGGAACTGAGGCCTAGAGAAGTTAAGTGACTTGCCCAAAGTCACACAGCTGACAAGTGGCGGAGCCAGGATTTGAACCCACAACCTCTGACTCCAAAGCCCGGGCTCTTTCCACTGAGCCACGCTGCTTCTCCAGTAGTGATGAATCCCACAGGAAGCCAGGTTTTCCCTGGAGCCTAGAAAAATCCTCTGCTTAGCCTGCCATAAGGGGACCCAGAGAGGGGCCCTCACCCCCTGCGCTGCATCTCCTCTAGCTCTCTGCCAACCTCTCGCCCACGTCCTGCCTCTGGCCCGGAATGCCCTCCCTCTTCATATCCGACAGACAATGACTCTCCCCTCCTTCAAAACCTTATTGAAGGCACATCTCTTCCAAGAGGCCTTCCCTGACTAAGCCCCAACTTTCCTCTTCTCCCACCCCCTTCTGCGTCCCCCTGACATCCCCCTTTCCTCAAAAATCTCCAGTGGCTACCAATCAACCTACACATCAGGCAAAAACTCCTCACCCTCGGCTTCAAAGCTCTCCATCCCCTCGCCCTCTCCTACCTCACCTCCCTTCTCTCCTTCTCCAGCCCAGCCCGCACCCTCCGCTCCTCTGCTGCTAATCTCCTCACCGTTAGGCCTCGTTCTCGCCTGTCCCGCCATCGACCCCCGGCCCACGTCATCCCCCTGGCCTGGAATGCCCTCCCTCCCCACATTCACCAAGCTAGCTCTCTTCCTCCCTTCAAGGCCCTACTGAGAGCTCACCTCCTCCAGGAGGCCTTCCCAGCCTGAGCCCCCTCTCCCCCTCCTCCCCCTCCCCATCCCCCCACCTTACCTCCTTCCCCTCCCCACAGCACCTGTATATATGTATATATGTTTGTACATATTTATTATTCTATTTATTTATTTTATGTGTACATATTTATTCTATTTATTTTATTTTGTTAATATGTTTTGTTCTCTGTCTCCCCCTTCTAGACTGTGAGCCTGCTGTTGGGTAGGGACCGTCTCTATATGTTGCCAACTTGTACTTCCCAAGTGCTTAGTACAGTGCTCTGCACAAATTAAGCGTCAATAAATATGATTGAATGAATGAATGAATGAATGACTTGCTCCCTTTATTCATCCCACTTCCCAGCCCCATAGCACTTATGTGCAGTTCTGTAATTTATAGTACTGTCTCTCTCCCGCTCTAGACTGTAAGCTCGTTGTGGGTAGGGAATGTGTCTGTTGTTGTATTGTACTCTCCCAACTGCTTAGTACAGTGCTCTGCACACAGTGAGAACTCAACAAATGCAACTGACCGACTGTCTGCCTTCCCTTCCCCTGGCTCATTCCATCCTTTCCTGCCTGGATTCAGAGAGGCCCTGGGCTCTCCAGACTCTCCCTCCTAAATTCCCCACCCCCAGCTTCCCTTCCACTGCCCAGGCCCAGGGCCCTCCCCGAGATAAGCCTGCAGCTCTGGGACTCTGTTTTCATTCTGGCCAGGACGGCCAGCTTCCTGTGGGACCTGGGGTGGACGACTGTCCCTCTCTGTTCCCACTTGGAGGGAGGGGGAGAAGATTCTCATCTCCCGAATGAGCTCCGAGGGAATATCCCAAGCGCCCTGCTGATCTAGAAAGCAGAATCATGGGAGAGGGAGAAGTACAAGGCCTACTGAGCCCCCATTTTTCCTCTCCTCCTCCCCATCCGCCCCCCGCCCTACCTCCTTCCCCTCCCCACAGCACCTGTATATATGTTTGTACAGATTTATTACTCTATTTATTTTACTTGTACATATTTACCATTCTATTTATTTTGTTAATCATGTGCATTTAGCTTTCATTCTATTTATTCTGACGACTTGACACCTGTCCACATGTTTTGTTTTGTTGTCTGTCTCCCCTTTCTAGACTGTGAGCCCGTTGTTGGGTAGGGACTACCTCTATATATCGCCAACTTGTAATAATAATAATAATGGCATTTATTAAGCATTTAGTATATGCAAAGCACTGTTCTAAGCGCCGGGGAGGTTACAAGGTGATCAGGTTGTCCCACGGGGGGCTCACAGTCTTAATCCCTATTTTACAGATGAGGTAACTGAGGCACAGAGAAATTAAGTGACTCACCCAAAGTCACACAGCTGACAGTTGGTGGAGCCGGGATTTGAACCCATAACTTCATCATCATCAATCATATTTATTGAGTGCTTACTGTGTGCAGAGCACTGGACTAAGCGCTTGGGAAATACAAGTTGGCAACATGACTTCTGACTCAAAAGCCCGTGCTCTTTCCACTGAGGCACGCTGCTTCTTCCAAGCGCTTAGTACAGTGCTCTGCACACAGTAAGCACTCAATAAATACGAGTGAATGAGTGAATTAATTAAAATGAAGATGGCGAGGTCTCGGGCTGACACCTTTCTGCAATGAGGCCCAGGGATGGTTTCACCCCAGGGTGGCTGTGGTTTCGAGCGGTCGAGGGTCGACCTAGCGTCTCCTCCCAGAAGCCCTCCCCGATGAGTCACTCTGCTCCCAATTCTACCCCCAGTCCTCCCAGCCATCCCTTCCACAATGCCTGAGCGTCTGTTGTGAACGCTCTACAGCAGCTCAATGCCTGTCACTCACCCCCGACGGTGCCCAAGCACATCACTCTCCACAGCACCTGAGCGCCTCAGGGCCTGTCACTCACCCCCACAGCACCCGAGCAACTGTCACTCATTCCCAGCAGCACTGAGCCCCTGTCGCTCACCTGCCACAGAGCAGTTTTGCCAGAGTGTTCACTCCCCACAAGTCAAGCCGCGGCTCGTGTCCCGGTCTCCGTTGCCTGCTTCCTCTCTTCAGTATCTTACCTGAATGTCAGTCTCCCCATCTAGACTGCCAGCTCCTTGAGGGCAGGGATGGTGTCTACTACTCTATTGTTATCTTCCAGGAGACTGAAAGTAGCCTGCACCCTCTGCTCTTCTGCCGCTAACCTCCTCATCGTACCTTGTTTTCGCCTGTCCCGCCGTCAACCCCTGGCCCACGTCCTCCCCCTGGCCTGGAATGCCCTCCCTCCACACATCCGCCAAGCTCTCTTCCTCCCTTCAAAGCCCTACTGAAAGCTCACCTCCTCCAAGAAGCCTTCCCAGACTGAGCCTCTTTTCCTCTCCTCCTCCCCATCCCCTCCCACCCTACCTCCTTCCCCTCCCCACAGCACCTGTATATATGTTTGTACAGATTTATTACTCTATTTTACTTGTGCATATTTACTATTCTATTTATTTTGTTAATGATAATAATAATAATAGCATTTATTAAGTGCTTACTATGTGCAAAGCACTGTTCTAAGTATTGGGGAGGTTACAAGGTGATCACGTTGTCTCATGGGGGGCTCACAGTCTTAATCCCCATTTTACAAATGAGGTAACTGAGGCCCAGAGAAGTGAAGTGACTTGCCCAAAGGCACACAGTTGGCAATTGGCAGAGTCGGGATTTGAGCCCATGACCTCTGACTCCAAAGCCCGGGCTCTTTCCACTAAGCCACGCTGCTTCTCTAAATGATGTGCATTTAGCTTTAATTCTATTTATTCTGACGACTTGACACCTGTCCACATGTTTTGTTTTGTCGTCTGTCTCCCCCTTCTATACTGTGAGCCCGTTGTTGGGTAGGGACCAGTTCTATATGTCACCAACTTGTACTTCCCAAGCGCTTAGTACAGTGTTCAGCACACGGTAAGCGCTCAATAAATATGAATGAATGAATGAATGAAAGCTCCTTGAGGGAAAGGATCGGTCTTGTCTATGTGTTCTATTGTATTCCTCCAAACGCTCAGTCCAGGACTCTCGCTTAGTACAGTGCTCTGCACACAGTAAGCGCTCAAGAAATACGATTGAATGAATGAATGCACGCAATCCATCAGACGGATGGATTGACGGAGTCTGACCAGAGGCAAAATGGAGCTCAAGCCACGGCGAGCTTATCCTAGTCTGCTGGGGGGAAGTGTCTTCCTGTCTTTGACCCCCCACAGATGGGGCCATCCCACAGCCCGACTCTGATCCGTGGTTCTGCTGAGACCGTTGCCCCGGGTGGTAACGGTCTGGTGCCCAGGGAGTTCCTCCATGGCAGTGGGGAGGGCACAGGGGCAACACGGAGATGTGGGGGAAGAGGGCAGGGATGGGGCAGCAGCAGGGCCAGGACGGGGTGGAGAGAGGTGAGCACTAGACTCTTTTATCATCGTCGTCGTCGTTGTCGTCTTCGCTGACCCACTGGACGCGGCTGGGCGGTAGCGGCGGGAGGGCCAGGCAGGTGGACTTGGAACGACCGCACTGGAGGCTCCGGGTGGCCTGCGGGTCTCCCACTGCAGCGGGGATGAAGTGGGAGAGTCCGGGGCTGGATGTGGCCCAGGGGTGGGATACCGACTCGTGGGGAGCGGGAGGGGATTGGGAGGGGTGTTTCCGTTCGGGGAGAGGGGCTTGACCGGGAACTTGGAGGGGGTCCTTCATTACCTGTGAGAGACTGGCACCGTTGGCCCTGGCGACCAGAAGCAGCATGAGGTGTCCAGTGAGGGTCATTCTGGGGGCCAGAAGAGAGCGGCTGAGGGCTCGTGGGCCAGAGGAGACCAGCCCCCGGCACCGGCTCGGCCGGGCCTGGGACTCCAGTCAGTCATTCAGTCTTAATAATTGAGTACTTACTGTGTGCGGAGCACTGTATTAAGCGCTTGGGAGAGTACAATGCAACAATAAACAGACACATTCCCTGCCCACAACGAGCTTACAGTCTAGAAGGGGAAACAGACATTAATAGAAATAAATAAGTTAAAGATGCGTGCATAAGTTCTGTGGGGCTCGGAGAGGGGATGAATGAAGGGAGCAAGTCAGGGCGACGCAGAAGGGAGTTGAAGATAAAGGCAAAGAGGGCTTAGTCAGGGAAGGCCTCTTGGAGGAGATGTGCCTTAAGTAAGGCTTTGAAGGGGGAGTCATTGTCTCTTGCATGACTCACAGTTAGACTGTGAGCCCACTGTTGGGTAGGGACTGTCTCTATATGTTACCAACTTGTACTTCCCAAGCGCTTAGTACAGTGCTCTGCACACAGTAAGCGCTCAATAAATACGATTGATTGATTGATTGATATGAGGGAAGGAGGGCAGTTCAGGCCAGAGGTGGGTTGTGAGCGGGAGGTAGGTGGCAAGATAGATGAGATGGAGGTACAGTGAGAAGGTTGGCATTTCAGGAACAAACTGTGCGGGCTGAGATGTAGTGGGAAAGTAGTGAGGTGATGTAGGAGGGGGCAAGGGGATTGAGGGCTTTAAATGTCAGCCTGCAGGTCTACCCCAACCTGTTCCCCTCACTCCATAGCTCCCTTTTAATAATAATAGTAATTTTGGTATTTGTTAAGCGCTTACTACGTACCAAGCACTGTTCTAAGCACTGGGGGGGATACAAGGCAATCAGGTTGCCCCACATGGGGCTCACAGTCTTAACCCCCATTTTCCAGATGAGGGAACTGAGGCACAGAGAAGTGAAGTGACTTGCCCAAAGTCACACATCTGATAAGTGGCAGAGCTGGGATTAGAACCGATGACCTCCGACTCCCAAGCCCACGCTCTTTCCACTGAGCCACGCTGCTTCTCTAGGTGCCTAACTGCCTAGTTGTGGCTATATGTCCCCGAACCATGGCCTCAAGAATAGAGCCTAGGTCTGGGAGTTAGAAGGACTTGAGTTCTAATCCTGGCTCCGCCACTTGTTTTCTGTGTGTGACCTTGGGCAAGCCACTTCACTTCTCTGGGACTCAGTTCCCTCATTTGTAAAATGGAGATTGTGAGCCCCTTAGGGGACAGGGACTGTATCCAACCTAATTACCTTGTATCTATTGCATCTTTTAGTGCCTGGCACCTAGTAAGTGCTTAACAAATACAATTATAAACAAACAATTCACTACACTGATTCTTGGAAACTTGAACCAGTCCTCTGAATCATTTTTCCCAACCGTATTCCTCCCACTTAACCCACCTTCTCTCTCCTCCTGCCCTCAACCTGCTTTTCTTCTAGACTGTAAGCTCGTTGTGGGCAGGGAACTTGTCTATCAACCCTGTCGTATTGTGCTCTCCCAACCGCTTAGTACAGTAAGTACTTCCCAAGAGCTTAGTACAGTGCTCTGCACACAGTAACCGCTCAATAAACACGATTGAATGAATGAATAAGTGTTCAATAAACACAATTGATCGATTCCCGCTTTACCAGTCCACTTTCTCCTCCCACCCTCCCATAGCTGGCACTCTTCAATCCTCCTTACCTTCTCTTCTTTCTGCCCTTTTCTCTTCCCTCTTCACCTCTTTGCTCATATCCACTCCCACGGGGTGAATGTGTCTATTTATTGTTATATCGTATTCTCCCAAGCGTTTAGTACAGTTGCAACGTACAGCACTCTGCACACAGTGAGCACTCAATAGATACGACTGAATTGAATGCAAGCTGAACCCGGACAACCTTGTCTCAGCTTCACAGTCACGGGGCAGTGAGCCGGTGGGAGGGACACCCACCCGAGCCCCCTGCCCCAGACCCCCTAGCCCGGCCCCCGGCCCGTACCTCACTCTGAGAGGGGTCTGAGTCGCTGTGTGAGATGCTGGGGCGAAGGCTCTTGTGCCGGCGGATCAGGATCTCGGTGGCCTGCTGCGCCGCCCCTGTTACCCCTGGAAGCGTGTGCCGGTTGTAGGCCGGCTCCTGGCAAAGGGAGGATTGCCGGGAAGCAGTCTCAAGGAGCGAGCACCGGACCCCCGTGGGCTCCCAGGCCCGGCCGCTCGCCGTCAAACCGGATTTGGGCCTTCATCCGTGCGGCTCCTGTCAGCTCCTGTTGGGGGGCCTTCCTCCTTGTTCCTGCCCACCCCCACCCCCTCCCGCCCCCACGGACACAGCATAACTGGCCGCAGAACCACTCCGGCCCGGGATCCTCAATAGGAAGAGACCCAGGTCCCGGGCGATGGCCCTCAGGTTGTCGTGCGGGGCAGCTGAGCCTGATCCCTCAGCCACGGTGGGAAGTTGGGGAGCGGGAGCCGGGAGGACTCAGCTCTCGGTGACTGGACGGGCTCTCCTAGCCCAGGGGGTGGGCTGTCCTCACCTGGCCCCTCCCCCAGTTTGAACCTGATCTTTGGAAAATGGGGAACCGTCCCCCAAACACTGATGATCCTCACTGTCTTGCCTGGCCCTCGGGACTCTCATCCAAGATGGGGCGGCCCTCAGGGCTCTCACCCAGAACAGGGCAACCTCTGGGGCTCTCAGCCGGGATAGGGCTGTCCCTGGGGTTCTCACTTGGACCAGGGGGACTTCAGGGGTCTCACCTGGGATAGGGCAACCCCCAGAGCTCTAACTCTGAGCCTCTCACTGGGGACTGGGTGATTCCCAGGCCTCTAAGCTGGAACAGGGGGACCCCAGGGCTCTCCCCCAGGACAGGGCAGCCCCTAGAGCTCCCTGAGAGAAATTCTCTAAAGATTTCTGTCACAAACACAGGCAAGCTCAAGATGGAGGTCTGAGTCAGCTTTGGGGGGCTCAACTGCCACCAGCACTGCCAATGCGTGACAGTCACGAAACCAGTGACAGCTCCCAGAGCCCACCCCACTGGATCCCCGGGCTGCCTGTGCTCCCTTCGCCTCATGCCCTGAGCTTCATGGTATTTGCGCATTGCCTTTCCAACCCAAGGAAACACCAGCGGCTCCAGGCCGGCCACTACAATCTCACCCCGGCCTCGGCCCCATCCTCACGCTCCCACACCCCTGACTCCTCGCTGAAGGCCCGGCTATGGAGTCTGGGGCCCCGCAGGGCTGACCGTGTGCCAAGAGGCCCGGGCCTGATGCCTCACCATTCTCCGGATCTTGTAGAGGCCGGTGGCCAGAATCTTCTGGACGTCTGCCATCAGGGCAGGGTTCAGGGCCATCGCAGGAGGGGCCGCCGGGGCCTCCTGCGGACTACAAAGAAAAACATTCATCCAGGAACATCGCTGGGGCCCCACTTCCAGTCGCGCCCAATTCCCTGACCTTCCCCCACCCTGACCTGCCCCTGCCATGCAGACGGCGGTAGTTCAGTCATCTGAGGGTCCAGGGTTCACGTCCCTATTCAGGCGATAGTTTATTTCCCTCTAGACTCTAAACTCACTGTGGGCAGGCTGGAGGTCGCTGTTTATTGTTGTATTCTCCCGAATGATCTGCCCATAATAAGTACTCAATAAATACAATTGACTGGCAGACCAACAGGAGACATTGTGGCCTCGATGGAGACGTGGAATCGGGAGTCAGGAGACCGGGCCTTCTGTGTGACCTTGGGCAGGTCATATAACTACTCTAGCTCTGTTTCCTCATGTGCAAAATGGGGATAATAATAATAATTATTATTATTATTATGGCATTTATTAAGTGCTTACTATGTGCAAAGCACTGTTCGAAGTGCTGGGAGAGATACAAGGCGATCAGGTTGTCCCACGGGGGGCTCTCAGTCTTAATCCCCATTTTACAAATGAGGGAACTGAGGCACAGAGAAGTTAAGTGACTTGCCCAAAGTCACACAGCTGACAAGTGGCAGAGTGGGGATTTGAACCCATGATCTCTGACCCTGCTCTCCTGCCCTCTTAGACTGCACGCCCATGGAGGTCATGGGCTGTGTCCATTCTATTACTAGAGAAGCAGTGTGGCTCAGTGGAAAAGAGCCCGGGCTTTGGAGTCAGAGGTCATGGGTTCAAATCCCGGCTCCACTAACTGTCAGCTGTGTGACTTTGGGCAAGTCACTTCACTTCTCTGTGCCCAGTTACCTCATCTGTAAAATGGGGATTTAGACTGTGAGCCCCTGGCGGGACAACCTGATCACCTTGTATCCTCCCCAGTGCTTAGAACAGCGCTTTGCACATAGTAAGCGCTTAATACATGCCATCATCATTATTATTATTATTATCCTGCATCTACCCCCGTGTGTGACGCAGGGCTTCACAACAGTGCCCCGCTTCGCCCTCCCCTTTGTCAAGGCGGACTGAGACTGGGTGGGAGGCTGCAGTGGCAGCCCCGGGGAGGACTGAAGCCCCGAGCTGCAGCAGGCCGGATTTCAGGACGACTCACATCGGAGAGGCACCGGGGTACGAGTGCAGCAGCCGGCCCGATTCGGCCAGCTCGATGGCGTGCTTCCGCTCCAGCTTCTCGTACAGCAGCACGATGCTGGACCTTGGCTGTCCCCAGTCTCTCAGCAGTACCCTCTGCAGATACCTGCTGTTGAAAGACTCCAACCTGCCGGACACCCGGACGGGGACAGACGGTCGGACCCCGCTGGAGCCAGGGCTGGGCCCTTGCAGCCGGGGTGCTCACAATCAATCAATCAATCAATCAATCAATCGTATTTATTGAGCGCTTACTGTGTGCAGAGCACTGTACTAAGCACTTAGGAAGTACAAGTTGGCAACATATAGAAACAGTCCCTACCCAACAGTGGGCTCACAGTCTAAAAGACTGCTCACAAGCAACCAACAGCGGCAGCAACGACAAATAGCAAGAACTTTTCATTTTCTGGAGCTTAAGGAGGCAGGGCCGCGGTTCAGGGAACCAAAAAGGAAATGGGGAAGCAGGCATGAACTCTGAGGGTATTGAGGCTGCCTTTGCCCTGATGTTCCTCCTTGACCAGCCAGAGTAGCTGCCATCTCCAGCACTTTCATTCAAACCCACTGTTACCGCTTAGGTCTCTAAGCATAACTGAAATCTCACCTCCTCCAAGAGGCCTTCCCACACTGAGCCCCCTTTTTCCTCCCCTCCTCCCAATCCCCCCCGCCCTACCTCCTTCCCCGCCCCACAGCACCTGTATATATGTTTGTACAGATTTATTACTCTATTTATTTTACTTGTACGTATTTACTATCCTATTTATTTTGTTAATGATGTGCATCTAGCTTTATTTCTATTTATTCTGATGACTTGACACCTGTCCACATGTTTTGTTGTGGTCTGTCTCCTCCTTCTAGACTGTGAGCCCGCGTCAGGTAGGGACTGTCTCTATATGTTGCCAAAGTGTACTTCCCAAGTGCTCAGTACAGTGCTCTGCACACAGTAAGTGCTCAATAAATACGACTGACTGAATGAATGAATGAATTAACCCCTGCCACCCTAGCCGTGGGTTTCCAGCACTGCCCCAGCTGTTATTTTACCCGGCGGGAAGCTATGAAACAGCCAGATGCCAAGAGGGACCTTGAAACAGTCGGAACCGTGGGATGAACGTCCCTGGAGAGTATCGCATGGGGCTGGAAGGGCATCCGGCAGGGGCCTAGCAGGGGCTGGCACTGAGGCGGTTGCATCTGCTCAGAGATCTCAGCTCCCCACCTGGGGACCCTGGCTGTAGAAGTCCCGGACCTCACCAGCTCCGGGCCGGTTCATCTTTGCCCCGGGGCCAGTGTTGGGCCTGGATCAATCAATTAATCAATCAATCGTATTTATTGAGCACTTACTGTGTGCAGAGCACTGTATTAAGCACTTGGGAAGTCCAAGTTGGCAACATCTAGAGACAGTCCCTAACCAACAGTGGGCTCACAGTCTAAAAGGGGGAGACAGAGAACAAAACCAAACATACGAACAAAATAAAATAGATAGAATAGATGTGTACCAGTAAAATGAATTAATAAATAGAGTAATAAATATGTACAAACATATATACATATATACAGGTGCTGTGGGGAAGAGAAGGAGGTAAGATGGATGCGGCCCATGTGTTATAAGCCGCCCGTGGCTCAGGATGAGGCCAGACCGGGGCTGAGGGACAGACAAGCAGGCTCTTGGGCCCCCGTCCCATCCACGCAACTCCTGGTTGTCCATCCCTGCAGCTTTGGGGGGCTCCGGGGCAACCCGGCCCCGTCCCACCCTGGGGGTGAGGAGATGAGGGGATCCCCGCTCGGCCCCCGGCCTGATGCCCTTCACAGACGCTCAGCTCGGACCCCAGGGAGATGCAGTGGAGGAAGAAATGGGGCCGTTCTGTCAGGCTACCGGCCCCCTCCCAGCCCGTGGCCCCTCCTGACTCCCAGCCCCCAGCTCCCGACCGGACCGTACTTGTCCTTCCAGTAGTACTGGCCCCAGTGTCCCGAAATGTCCTCGATGCCGGCCAGCAAGTGGTCCAAGAACTGAAAGAGGAGAGAGGAGGTGGGGCTCGGGCGGCCAGCAAGAAGGGCACAACAGCGTGGCCACTCAGTCATGTGACGTCTCACCCACCCAGGGATGCTCAGAACAACCACCCAGTCAGTTTAGGTGGTTGGTTCTGTGATCACTTGTTTCTTTCTGGCTCTCAGCGGGCACTGAGGGTCAGGGGGAAGGGTGTCTCCCAAGCCCCCTCAGACCCGCTCCTTCCCCTGCCACCCCCGCCCTCGGGGGGCCATCAGGCCTCAGGTCTTCGCAGGTGGTGGGATGCTGGATGGACCAGGCCGTGACAGAGGTGGCCAGGCGGGCAGATGGACAGACAGATAGATGGACGGACGGGCCGAAGGACGGGAGGACTGACGGACACCCCGGCCAGAGAAGGCCGAGGGGAGCCACCTACCCGCATGTGAATCTGCTCGCTGACCGTGGGAGAGGTGTCTCTTCTTCGTGTGACGTCCAACAAGTCAACGAGGGGGCGGATGGTCATTCCCTAAGGGGCAAACATGTACACCCATGCATCTACCTACATATACGTTGACACCTGTCCACGTGTTTTGTTTGGTTTGTCTCCCCCTTCTAGACTTTGAGCCCGCTATTGGGTAGGGACCGTCTCTATATGTTGCCAACTTGGACTTCCCAAGCGCTTAGTACAGTGTTCTGCACACAGTAAGCGCTCAATAAATACGATTGAATGAATGAATGAATAAATGTCATTATTATTATTATTATTATTACTATAATAATATAGTATACGTGTATATATGTATATATGTTTGTATGTATTTACTACTCTATTTGTACATATTTATTCCATTTATTTTATTTTGTTAATATGTTTTGTTTTGTTGTCTGTCTCCCCCTTCTAGACTGTGAGCCTGCTGTTGGGCAGGGACTGTCTCTATATGTTACCAACTTGTACTTCCCAAGTGCTTAGTACAGTGCCCTGCACACAGTAAGCGCTCAATAAATACGATTGAATGAATGAATGAATGAATGCCATTATTATTATTATTATTATTACTATAATAATATAGTATACGTGTATATATGTATATATGTTTGTATGTATTTACTACTCTATTTGTACATATTTATTCCATTTATTTTATTTTGTTAATATGTTTTGTTTTGCTGTCTGTCTCCCCCTTCTAGACTGTGAGCCCGCTATTGGGTAGGGACCGTCTCTATATGCTACCAACTTGTACTTCCCAAGGGCTTAGTACAGTGCTCTGCACACAGTAAGCGCTCAGTAAATACGATTGATGATGATGATGATGATGAAGTGCTTAGTACAGTGCTCTGCACACAGTAAGCGCTCAATAAATACGATTGAATGAACGAATACACGTGCACATCCCTGCATATGTGTGTGCACACATGCATAGACCCGCATATGTGGGCAAACCATGGGTGGGGCCCTGGGCTCTTGCAGTCCCACCCCTGAGAAGCCCCTAAATGATCACCCTCCCACTAGCTCCAAGACCTCCTCAGCCCTGAATGTGAGTCTGGGGGCCTCCCTCAGCGGCATCGGACGAGCAGATTGACCTTCCCTCTTGTGTTTATTGAGGACTTACTGCGTGTAAAGCGCTGTACTAAGCACTTAGCAGACTGTGTCAGAGAGGGGACGGTAAAGACACAGGCCTGGTTGCGGGAAACCGTCCATCAGCTGCGGACAAGGGAACGGTCAAGCAGGCCAGCCGCCGATTCTTAGCCTAACCAAGGGGCTTGCCCTCCTCTTGCTTACCTTGCCTTTTTGCTGATTGTTGACATTTATTAAGCTTCTCATAAGTCCCTAAGGGTTAGTGGCCCGGAGGGCAGGGCGGGGAAGGTACAGTGAGGAGGAGGAGTAATCAATCAATCAATCAATCATATTTATTGAGCACTTACTGTGTGCAGAGCACTGTACTAAGCACTTGGGAAGTCCAAGTTGGCAACATATAGAGACAGTCCCTACCCAACAGTGGGCTCACAGTCTAAAAGGGGGCGACAGAAAACAAAACCAAACATACTAACAAAATAAAATAAATAGATATGTACAAGTAAAATAGAGGTCTCCGCAGATTCTTGTAGATGGTCTCCACGGCACAACCAGCCCTTCGAGGGAAATCCCCAAGGAGTCCATCTAAATTTGGGGGAGATTTGAGGGGCTGACAGAACACACGTGGCTCAGTGGAAAGAGCCCGGGCTTTGGAGTCAGAGTTCATGGGTTCAAATCCCGGCTCCGCCAATTGTCAGCTGGGTGACTTTGGGCAAGTCACTTCACTTCTCTGGGCCTCAGTTCCCTCATCTGTAAAATGGGGAGTCATTCATTCATTCATTCAATCATATTTATTGAGCGCTTACTGTGTGCAGAGCACTGTACTAAGGTCTTGGGAAGTACAAGTTGGCAACGTATAGAGACGGTCCCTACCCAACAGTGGGCTCACAGTCTAAAAGGGGGATTAAGACTGTGATCCCCCCATGGGATAACCTGATCACCTTGTAACCTCCCCAGCGCTTAGAACAGTGCTTTGCACATAGTAAGAGCTTAACAAATGTTATTGTTATTATTATTATTATTATTATTATTATTATTAACACAGAGAGCTGCAGCTCCCTCCCCCCGCCCCCATTCATTCATTCAATCGTGCCCCCTTTTTCCTCTCCTCCTCCCCATCCCCCTCGCCCTACCTCCTTCCCCTCCCCATAGCCCCTGTATATATGTTTGTACTGATTTATCACTCTATTTTACTTGTACGTATTTACTATTCTATTTTGTTAATGATGTGCATTTAGCTTTAATTCTATTTGTTCTGACGACTTGACACCTGTCTGCCTGTTTTGTTTTGTTGTCAGTCTCCCCCTTCTATACTGTGGGCCCGTTGTTGGGTAGGAACCGCCTATGTTGCCGACTTGTACTTCCCGAGCGCTTAGTCCAGTGCTCTGCACACAATAAGTGCTCAATAAATAAGATTGAATGAATGAGTGAATTTATTGAGCGCTTACTGTGTGCAGAGCACTGGACTAAGCGCTTGGGAAGTACAAGTTGGCAACATATTTGCATTTGCAGCCTCCTTCTCTTCTGAGTTAAGGGGACGGGGGCTGTATATATGTATATATGTTTGTACATATTTATTACTCTATTTATTTATTTATTTATTTTGCTTGTATATATGTTTGTACATATTTATTACTCTATTTATTTTTTTTATTTTACTTGTACATATCTATTCTATTTATTTTATTTTGTTAGTATGTTTGGTTTTGTTCTCTGTCTCCCCCTTTTAGACTGTGAGCCCAGTGTTGGGTAGGGACTGTCTCTATATGTTGCCAATTTGTACTTCCCAAGCGCTTAGTACAGTGCTCTGCACATAGTAAGCGCTCAATAAATACGATTGATGATGATGATGGTGGGAGGGGTCCTTCGGGGACACACACCTCTCTCTCTCTCTCTCCTCTCTCTCTCTCTCTCTCTCTCTCTCTCTCTCTCTCTCTCTCTCTCTCTCTCTCTCTCTCTCTCTCTCTTTTTCCTGGTCTCCCGCAGAGGGGCTACCTACTGCATGGCTCAGTGAAAAAGAGCACGGGCTTTGGAGTGAGAGATCACGAGTTCAAATCCCGGCTCCGCCACTCCATTCCTTCATACATTCAATCGTATTTATTGAGCGCTTACTAGGTGCTGAGCACTGCACTAAGCGCTTGGGACGTACAAGTTGGCAACAGATAGAGACGGTCCCTACCCAACAGTGGGCTCGCAGTCTAGAAGGGGGAGACAGAGAACAAAACAAAACATATTGACAAAATAAAATAAATAGAATAAATGTGCACAAATAAAATAGAGTAATAAATTCATCCAAATTGTCACTTAGCTGTGTGACTTTGGGCAAGTCACTTCACTTCTCTGGGCCTCAGTTGCCTCCTCTGTAAAAGGGGGATGAAGACCGTGAGCCCCCACGTGGGCGTGGCTCAGTGGAAAGAGCACGGGCTTTGGAGTCATCTGTCGTGGGTTCAAATCCCGGCTCTGCCACTTGTCAGCTATGCGACTTTGGGCAAGTCACTTCACTTCTCTGGACCTCAGTTCCCTCATCTGTAAAATGGGGATGAAGACTGTGAGTCCCACGTGGGACAACGTGATTACCTTGTATCTACCCCAGCGCTTAGAACAGTGCCTTGCACATAGTAAGCGCTTAACAAATACCAACATTATTATTATTATTATTATTATTATTCCCCAGCGCTTAGAACAGTGCTTTGCACATAGTAAGCGCTTAATAAATGCCATCATTATGATTACTGAGCACCCCCCTGCCCAGGTCACTGGATGGGAGAATGAGCCCACTGTTGGGTAGGGACCGTCTCTATATGTTGCCAACTTGTACTTCCCAAGCGCTTAGTACAGTGCTCTGCACACAGATTGAATGAATGAATGAATGAATGAATGAATGAATGAGAAGACCCAGCGTGGAGACAGAGGGAAGCGCCCGGGGCCTCTCGGTGGCCGCCAGGGGGCGCTGGCGCCTCACGAGAGAAAACTTGGCCAACAACTCCATCATCATCATCATCATCATCATCATTCATTCATTCATTCAATCGTATTTATTGAGCGCTTCCTGTGTGCAGAGCACTGTACTAAGCGCTTGGGAAGGACAAGTTGGCAACATATAGAGACGGTCACTACTCAACAGCGGGCTCAAAATAATAATAATGCTGGTGTTTGTTAAGCGCTTACTATGTGCCAAGCACTGTTCTGAGCGCCGGGGTGGATCCAGGGTAATCACGTCCCACATGGGGCTCACAGTCTTAACCCCCATTTTACAGATGAGGGAACTGAGGCCCAGAGAAGTGAAGTGACTTGCCCAAAGTCACACAGCTGACAAGTGGCGTAGCCGGGATTTGAACCTCTGACCTCTGACTCCCAAGCCCGGGCCCTTTCCGCCAAGCCACACTGCTTCCCTGTTAAGCGCTTACTATGTGCCAAGCACTGTTCTAAGCTCTGGGGGGGATACAAGGTGATCAGGTTGTCCCACGTGGGGCTCACAGTCTTCATCCCCATTTTCCAGACGAGGTGACTGAGGCCCAGAGAAGTGAAGTGGCTTGCCCAAAGTCACACAGCTGACAAGAGGTGGAGCCGGATTTAGAACCCATGACCTCTGATTCCCATGTCCGGGCTCTTTCCACTGAGCCACGCTGCTTCTCATCCCCCTGCGGGGGCACGGGCGAGGAGGCTTGGCGGTATCACCCCCGGGGGGACGGAGGATGGAGTGGGAGAAAATTTGGCAGTGGAAACCCTCCCTGATGTCAGGCTTTAGGGGACAGCATCATGACCTCCATATGTCTGCCCCTTACCCCCCTTACCCCCCAGTGGGTGGACATCCCCTCCGTGACTGTCACCTCAAGCCCACAATCCCCCGTGTCTTTGACTCCTCATGTCCACGACCCCCAGGACTGTCACCTCACATCCACTGTTGGGTAGGGACCGTCTCTATATGTTTCCAACTTGTACTTCCCAAGCACTTAGTACAGTGCTCTGCACACAGTAAGCTCTCAATAAATACGACTGAATGAATATCCACCACCTGCTGTGTCCACGGCCCCCCCAATCCGTGACCCCCCTATGTCCACAAACCCCTAGTGTCCTCAACCCCGTGTCTGTGACCCCCTCATGTCCATGCTTCCCTGGGACCGTCACCTCATATCCACTACCTCCGGTGTCCAAATCCCTTATATAGGGAAGCAGCATGACCTAGTGGATAGATCACTGGCCTGGTAATAAAAATAACAATAATAATAATAATAATAATAATAATAATTGTGGTATTTGTTAAGTGCTTGCTATGTGCAAAGCACTGTTCTAAGCACTGGGGAGAATACCAAGTGATCAGTTTGTCCCATGTGGGGCTCATAATCTTAATCTCCATTTTACAGATGAGGTAACTGAGGCCCAGAGAAGTTAAGTGACTTGCCCAAAGTCACACAGCCGACAAGCGGCAGAGCTGGGATTCGAACCCATGACCTCTGACTCCAAAGCCCGAGCTCTTTCCACTGAGCCACGCTGGATAGAGAAACAGTATGGCCTATTCATTCTTTCATTCAATCGTATTTATTGAGCACTTACTGTGTGCAGAGGGGAGGCAGAAGGTCATAGGTTGTAACCCCGACTCTGACACTTCTCTGCTGTGTGACCTTGAGCAAGTCACTTCATTTCTCTGGGCCTCAATTCCCTCTTCTGTCAAATGGGGATTAAGAGTGTGAGCCCTTATGCTGGACTGTGTCCAACCTGATTATCTACCCCAACGCTTAGAACGTGCCTGGCACATAGTAAATGCTTAATATATACGATAATTATTATTATTATTGTCCGTGATCCCCCTGAGTCCATGATCCCTTCACATCCACGTCCCCGTGTCCATGATCTTTGGGGTCTGCGACACTCCACATCTGAAGAGGCCCCCATGACTGACCCCTCCGTGGTTGTGACCTCCAAGGCTGTGGAACCCCTCCACCCACCCCCCCCAAAAAAAACCAGACACACACCTGCACAAAGACGGTGAAGAGAATCACCACTGTGGTGGCTGCAATGAAGAGCTTCTTGTGGCGGAAATTGGGGAGCAGGAAGACGAGGGAGAAGCAGATGGCCCCCCGCAGCCCCCCATAGGCGATGATGAACTGGTCCTTCGGGGTCACCGTGTTCACATGGAACTTGTTCACGAAGAAGGTCAGCACCAGGACTCCTGGGTTCACGGGCCGGACCGCCCGCGGCAGGGGAGAGAGAGCAGAGAGGGGGTGGTGGTGAGGAGGTGAGAGTTGGGGGCGGGCCGGGAAGGGGGTCAGCTTGGGCCAGCGAGGAGGGACCACCATGGGCTCTGCTAGAAATGTCAGCCGCACCTTCTGACCTCCCTCTGGGACCCTATGCTAACCAAAATTCCCATCACAGCTTCGGGGGCGACAGTGGGGAGGGAAGTAGGGACCAGGGGAGCAGCCCCTGGAGCTGGTGCGTGAGCCTTGCCCTTTTCTACTTGTGTATGCCATCTCTGGGTTTCTGCCAGAAAACCTCTATCAGTTCATTATTATTGTCCAGCATACCAGTCCCTGCTTCCGTAAGACACGGGGTACCAGTGAATCGGAAGACCCTTCGGTCAGCTCCGCGTGCAATGCTAATGAACTGATACAGGGTTTCGTCTCCAGAGACACAATGTGGCTTTGCTGCGACATATTCCTGGGCAGCTGAATCATGTGATGGACAGTTCATGGATTGTCACACTGCCATGCTCCCTCCTCTTCCATTTTGTTCTTCCCAGATGGAAAAATGGACACTCAGACCAGACCAGAGTGATCCACACGCCCCAAGCTCCCCTCTCCTTGCAATATTGAATGACCTCTCCAAAGCCTCTGGACCTTCCAGTACCAAGTGTTCTCCCGCCCCTCTTTGACCCTTCCCCTTAGCTCTTCCCCCTCCACCCAGTCCCAAGCATTCCCCCTGCCCTTTCCCGGTTCCCTGGGTACCATACGCTTTCCCGCCCCCAGTTCCAGGTTCCCTCCTGCCCCTTCGCTGGTTGCCCCAGTACCGAGCGCTCTCCAGATAAGGCAGAAGAGGACAGTGAATCCGATGTACGGCCAGCTCCACTCGTGGTTGTCCCCGACGGTGGAGACGCCGAGGAAGATGAAGATGAGGGTCTCGCTCACGTTGCTCCACATCTTCAGGAAGTACTTGACTGTGGTGTGGGACTTCTGGGAGATGTTGGCCTCTACGTAGCTCTTCATGCTCATGGCGCAGGAGATGATCCTGGGGGGACAGGGGCGGGTCAGGGGCCGTGGGGAACAGCCAAGGGTGCGGTCAAGGGCAGGCCGCGGACCAGGGGATAAGACACTCGCGTCCAGTGTTCACGGAGACAACCCTAACCCCTTGGACTGTTTCCCTTGAGGGCTTTCACACCCCTGATCACCCTCCCGCCTCAAGGCAGCCCAGTGGGGGTGGACAGGGAGAGAGACAGGAAGCAATCTCCTCATTTCACAGCTGTGCAAACTGAGGCTCAGAGAAGTTAAGTGGCTTGTCTGAGGTCGCTCAAGGGGCAGAGTTGGGACTAGAACTGGGTGTCCGGCCCCCCAGCCCCTTACCCTCTCAGCCAGGCTGCTCCTTGTGGGGCTGGGAATGCCGGCGGAGAGCCGGCCTGGTGTCTCCTCCCACTGCCCCCACACAGCCTGTCTTCCGTCTCCCCACACGGGTTGGTGCTGACACAGTCTAATCAGTAGCTGGCGGGAACTCTCTGAGACCTTCCTTAAGAGCCAGGAGGCTATTTTGGTTTAATCTGAGGGCTTGGGCCTTGAGCAGCAAAGCGAAGAAATGGCAGGGGCCGGGAGAGAGGTCCGGAGCAGAGAAAACTGTCCGGGGGTGGTTAGAGGAACAGAGTGGCTCTAGACTGTAAGCTCCCTTTGGGCAAATCAATCAGTGGTATCTATTGAGCGCTTACTGAACATGGAGCACTGGTATCTCCCTGTCCACATTCATTCATTCATTCATTCATTCATTCATTCAGTCGTATTTATTGAGCGCTTACTGTGTGCAGAGCACTGTACTAAGCGCTTGGGAAGTCCAAGTTGGAAACATATAGAGACGGTCCCTACCCAACAACGAACTCACGGTCTAGAGGGGGAGACAGACATTAATACAAATAAACAATCCCTGCCCACAGTGAGTTTACAGTCAAAGCCCCACTTTTCCTCATCTCCCACTCCCTTCTGCATCGCCCAGACTCACTCCCTTTGCTCTTCCCTCTGCTTCCAGCCCCACAGCACTTATGTCCAGATCTGTAATTTTATTTATTTGTTTTGATGTCTGTATCCCCACCTCTAGACTGTGAGCTCATGTGGACAAGGACTATCACTGTTTCATGTTGTATTGTAGTTTTTCAAGCGCTTAATACAGTGCTCTGCACACAGTAAGTGTTCAATAGATACAATTGAATGAATGGATAGAAAGAGTTGGGAGCCAGACTTAGGTTCTAATAATAATAATAATAATGGCATTTATTAGGTGCTTACTATGTGCAAATAATCATAATAATAATGGCATTTATTAAGTGCTTACTATGTGCAAATAATCATAATAATGGCATTTATTAAGTGCTTACTACGTGCAAATAATCATAATAATGGCATTTATTAAGTGCTTACTATGTGCAAAGCACTGTTCTAAGCGCTGGGGCGGTTACAAGGTGATCAGGTTGTCCCACGGGGGGCTCACGGTCTTAATCCCCATTCTACAGATGAGGGAACTGAGGCACAGAGAAGTTAAGCGACTTGCCCAAAGTCACACAGCTGACAATTGGTAGAGCCGGGATTTGAACCCCTGACCTCTGACTCCAAAGCTCGGGCTCTTTCCACTGAGCCACGCTGCTTCTCTTAATAACTGTAATAACTGACTCCCAGTCTTCAGCTGGGATGCAGCACTGCCTGAGTCTTGGTTTTCGTACGATGCCTGGCACATAGTAAGCACTTAATACTATTATTAAAACTTACTATTATTTTACCATGTCCTTAAAGCACTTCCTCTTTCTTACCAATTTCCCAATTTTAGCCGTTCACCCAGCTGCTGTCTGTGAGTCCCGTGTGGGTCAGGGATTGCACCTTACCCTATTAACTTGAATCTTCCCCAGTGCTTGGCACATAATATATGTATATATGTTTGTACGGATTTATTACTCTATTTATTTGTGTATTTTATTTGTACATATTTATTTTATTTTGTTAATATGTTTTGTTTTGTTGTCTGTCTCCCCCTTCTAGACAGTGAGCCTGCTGTTGGGTAGGGACCGTCTCTATATGTTGCCAACTTGTACTTCCCAAGTGCTTTGTACAGTGCTCTGCACACAGTAAGCGCTCAATAAATACGATTGAATGAATGAATATATGTTTGTATGTATTTATTACTCTATTTATTTATGATTTTATTTGTACATATTTATTCTATTTATTTTATCTTGTTAATATGTTTTGTTTTGTTGTCTGTCTCCCCCTTCTAGACTGTGAGCCCACTGTTGGGTAGGGACCGTCTCTAGATGTTGCCAACTTGTACTTCCCAAGCGCTTAGTACAGTGCTCTGCACACAGAAAGCGCTCAATCAATCAATCAATCAATCGCATTTATTGAGCGCTTACTGGGTGCAGAGCACTGTACTAAGCGCTTGGGAAGTACAAGCTGGCAACATATAGAGACAGTCTCTCGGGAATGCTCAATAAATACAATTGAATGAATGAATGAATAATAAGAGCTCAACAACTACCACAGATTATTATTATTGCTATTGTTATTATTGTTGTCGCTGTTGTTGTTCTTATTATTACCCTGCTGTTGCCCATTCTCCTTATGTAGGCCATCCAGCATAGCTGCGATGAGGCGAGCAGGGCTCCAGTTCGGGGAAACTGACTTTGTTCCAGAATTTTATTGTTTGTGAGTCCAGCGCCATGCACACAGTAGGCAATCAATAGCCGGGCTCGTTAATGGATTGATGGATTAAGTGCGCTCTGCTGCCCTTCATCACCGAAAAACCGACGCGCCAACGGCCCCAGCCGTGCCCCACTCCCCCGGCCATCCCTGCGGCTGGCGAGGCGGGGGCGCAGGCCAAGGGCGGACTGACCCTGGGAAGGATTGCCAGGCGGGAGGCAAGGCCGCCCTGAGAACGATCCCTCCTGCCAGATTCTCTGTCTCCCCCTTTTAGACTGTGAGCCCACTGTTGGGTAGGGACTGTCTCTCTATGTTGCCAATTTGTACTTCCCAAGCGCTTAGTACGGTGCTCTGCACACAGTAAGCGCTCAATAAATACGATTGATGATGATGATGACTGAAAGCGAAGAGAAGCAGCGTGGCTCAGTGGAAAGAACCCGGGCTTGGGAGTCAGAGGTAGTGGGTTCTAATCCCTGCTCCGCCAATTGTCAGCTGTGTGACTTTGGACAAGTCACTTCACTTCTCTGGGCCTCAGTTACCTCATCTGGAAAGTGGGGATTAAGATTGTGAGCCCCCAGTGGGACAACCTGATCACCTTGTAACCTCCCCAGAGCTTAGAACAGTGTTTTGCACATAGTAAGCACTTAACAAATGCCATTATTATTATTATTATTATTATTATTATTATTAATCCCGGCTCTGCCACTTATCTGCTGTGTGACTTTGGGCAAGTCACTTCACTTCTCTGCACCTCAGTTTCCTCATCTGTAAAATAGGGATTAAAACTGTGAGCCCCATGTGGGACAACCTGATTACCCTGTATCTACCCCAGTGCTTAGAACAGTGCTTGGCACATAGTAAGCGCTTAACAAATGCCAACATTATTATTATTATTATTATTATTATTATTATTATTATTATTATTATTGTTATTATTACTGATACAGCCCTGGGAGCACCGATACAGCACTGAGTGCGCTCGTGCGGCATCGTGGCTCAGTGGCAAGAGCCCGGTCTTGGGAGTCAGAGGTCATGGGTTCAAATCCCAGCTCCGCCACTTGTCAGTTGTGTGACTTTGGGCAAGCCACTTAACTTCTCTGTGCTTCAGCTCCCTAGTCTGTAAAATGGGGATTAAGACTGTGAGCCCCACGTGGGACAACCTTGATTACCTTGTATTCCCCCCAGGACTTAGAACAGTGCTTGGCACACAGTAAGCGCTTAACAAATACCAACATTATTATTATTATTATTAATCCTGGACAGGCCCGAGAAGTGGAGCTGAGAGTGAAGCAGGCCTGTGCTCAGGAAAGACCCTGCCCTTCTTGATGGGTAGGAGAGCTCGCAACTCCACAGCCCGGCTCCACGGGCCACCCCTATGGTCCGGCTCTACGGCCCAGCCCCACAGTCCATCTCCGTGACCCACCCCCATAGTGTGGCCCCAGGGTTCAGCCCCAACGCTCAGCTGCACAGCCGCCCAACCCCATAGTCCAGCTCCACGGCCCACCCCAACACTGCAGCCCGGGGATTCACCTCCATGGCCCAGCCCCATTGTCCAGCTCCATGATCCAGCCCCGCAGTCCAGCTCATAGAGCTACGGCTGTCTGGGGTCCAATCCCCGAGCCCCACATGGGATAATAATAATAATAATATTTGTTAAGCATTTACTCTGTGCACAGCACTGTTCTAAACACTGGGGGGATACAAGGTGATCAGGTTGGCCCATGTGGGGCTCACAATCTTCATCCCCATTTTACAGATGAGGTAACTGAGGCACAGAGAAGGTAAGAGACTTGCCCAAAGTCACACAGCCGATAAGCGGCGGAGCCGGGATTAGAACCCATGACCTCTGACTCCCAAGCCTGGGCTCCTTCCACTGAGCCATGCTGGATAGAGAAACAGTATGGCCTATTCATTTATTCATTCATTCATTCATTCATTCATTCATTCAATCGTATCTATTGAGCGCTTACTGTGTGCAGAGCACTGGACTAAGCGCTTGGGAAGTACAATTTGGCAACAGATAGAGACGGTCCCTACCCAACAGTGGGCTCACAGTCTAGAAGGGGGAGACAGAGAACAAAACAAAATATATTAACAAAATAAAATAAATAGAATAAATATGTACAAATAAAATAGAGTAATAAATACATACAAACGTATATACATATATACAGTTGCTGTGGGGAGGGGCCTAACGGATAGAACACCGGCTTGGGAGTCAGAAGGGCCTGAGCTCTAATCCCAGCTTCGCCACATGGCTGCTAGGTGGCCTTGGGCAAGTCACCTCACTTCTCTGAGCCTCATTGATCTCATAGGTAAAATGGGGATTAAGGCTGTGAGCCGCGTGTGGGACAGGGACTGTGTCCAACCTGCTAACGTGCTATCTACCCCAGCTCTTAGTATAATGCCAGGCACATAGTAAGAGCTTAAACGAATACCATAAAAGTAAAAAAAAAAAGCCTGTGTCCAAACTGATTATCTTGTATCTACACCAGCGCTTAGTACAGAGCTTGACACGTAGTAAGCCCTTAACGAGTACCATTAAAAAAAAAATTTCCAGCTCAGGGGGTCAGTCAGCCCTGCATGGTCGCAGCTCTGGCCCCGGCAGGGATGCGGGGGGATGGGGAGGCTTGGCCCGCTGCCCGTCTGCCCTTTAAGGTTCATTAGGCAGTGAGGTCGTTCGCCTGGGAGTCCGGTACCCACTCCACACCCCACCCCCAGCACCAGGACCATCCCACCCAGACTGACCCCTGGAACATCGATAGCATTTCAGCAGAAGGGTCACGATGTTCACTGTGGCCACTGGCAGCCTTTCGTGATGAAGGGTCATAATAATAACAATAATAATAATGGCATTTATTAAGCGCTTACTATGTGCAAAGCTCTGTTCTAAGCACTGAGGAGGTTACAAGTTGATCAGGTTGTCCCGCGTGGAGCTCACAGTCTTAATCCCCATTTTCCAGATGAGGGAACTGCGGCCCAGAGAAGTTAAGTGACTTGCCCAAAGTCGCACAGCTGACAATTGGCGGAGCTGGGATTTGAACCCATGAACTCTGACTCCGAAGCCCGGGCTCTTTCTGCTCAGCCACGCTGCTTCAGTGACTTCCGTTGCGAGGAAAGTCAGCAGCAGTTTGTAGTCACCTGTGGCCCCTCTGGACCTACCCTACATGCTGCTGCCGAGACACAACCTTCCCCCAGCAGGAGCGGAGCACAAGGAATTCCATCCCCTGGGAAGCCGGGAAGCTGGAAACTCTGGCAGGTCCAGAGAGGCTGGGTCACTGGGGGAGAGTCAGGGGTGCTGGACGGTCCATGCTGGGTCACTGGGGGAGAGTCGGGGATGGAGAGGGGAGAGTAGGGGTGTGGGGTGGTCCATGCTGGGTCACTAGGGGGAGAGTTGGGGTGGGAGGTCAGATAATAATAATAACAATGATGACATTTGTTAAGTGCTGACTATGTGCAAAGCACTGTTCTAAGCGCTGGACAGGATAAAAGGTGATCAGGTTGTCCCACGTGGGGCTCCCAGTCTTCATCCCCATTTTACAGATGAGGTCACTGAGGCCCAGAGAAGTGAAGAGCTAGCTCTCTTCCTCCCTTCAAGGCCCTACTGAGAGCTCACCTCCTCCAGGAGACCTTCCCAGACTGAGCCCCTTCCTTCCTCTCCCCCTCGTCCCCCTCGTCTTACCTCCTTCCCTTCCCCACAGCACCTGCATATATGTATATATGTTTGTACATATTTATTACTCTATTTATTTATTTATTTATTTTACTTGTACATATCTATTCTATTTATTTTATTTTGTTAGTATGTTTGGTTTTGTTCTCTGTCTCCCCCTTTTAGACTGTGAGCCCACTGTTGGGTAGGGACTGTCTCTGTATGTTGCCAATTTGTACTTCCCAAGCGCTTAGTACAGTGCTCTGCACATAGTAAGTGCTCAATAAATACGATTGATTGATTGATTGATAATGATGATTTGAACCCATGACCTCTGACTCCCAAGCCCGGGCTCTTTCCACGGAGCCACGCTGCTTCCCTAATGGTCCGTGCCGAGTCACTTGGTGAGAATCCGGGATTTGGGAAGGTCCATCCTTAACCGTGACGGCAGATGTCCGGCAGGACGGTCAGTCCACGGGTCCTGGAGCCCCCGTCAGAGGCAGAGTCCCAGGGTGGATGAGCTGTGGGGCCGAGCCAAGGAGCAGCTTGGCTCCCGGGCTGCTGTTGATGTTTCTTTGGCCAGAATGGAATGCCTTTTCCAATGAAGATTCTGCCTTATAAAGGCAGCGCTCCAAATACTTGGCCGGTGCTATTCCTGTTGGCGGGGCCCGGGGCCGCGGCCGTTGGACTGGCTCGGTATGTCTCTCGTGGCCCGGAGCCAGGGGCACATTCTCACCGCTAGCGAGGCCGGGAATGTGGAGAGGCCTGTGAGCGCTTCCGTCCCAGCCAAGTCTGGGCGCTTGGAAAAACACCGCGCCTGAGTGACGTGGGCCTGGATCAGCCCCACCGGCCCTCCAGCCCACGGCTCCGTCTCCCCGACTCCAGTAACCCAGCGTGGACCAACCCACACCCCTGACTCTCCCCTCTCCGTCCCTGACTGTCCCCCCGTGACCCAAAGTAGCAGAGAAGCTTAGAGAAGCAGCGTGGCTCGGTGGAAAGAGCCCGGGCTTTGGAGTCAGAGGTCACGGGTTCAAACCCCGGCCGACTGTCAGCTGTGTGACTTGGGGCAAGTCACTCAACTCCTCTGTGCCTCCGTTACCTCATCTGTAAAATGGGGATTAAGACTGTGAGCCCCCCGAGGGTCAACCCGATCACCTTGTAATAATGATGGTATTGGTTAAGCTCTTACTATGCGCAAAGCACTGTTCTAAGCTCTGGGGAGGTTACAGAGTGATCAGGTTGTCCCACTGGGGGCTCACAGTCTTAATCCCCATTTTACAGATGAGGGAACTGAGGCCCAGAGAAGTGAAGTGACTTGCCCAAAGTCACACAGCTGACGGTTGGCGGAGCCGGGATTTGAACCCATGACCTCTGACTCCAAAGCCCGGGCTCTTTCCACTGAGCCAAGCTGCTTCTCTTGTAACCTCCCCAGCACTTAGAACAGTGCTTTACACACAGTAAGCACTTAATAAATGCTATTATTATCTTTATTACCCAGCATAGACCATCCCACACCCCTGACTCTCCCCTCTCTGTCTGTGACCCTCCCCTAGTGACCCAGCGGGCATCATCCGTCCAACACCCCGGACTCGCCCCTCTCTCCATCCTTGTCTCTCCCTTTGAGTTCCCTCCACCTCACCAGATCAGGTCTTTCAAACACTTCAGGTATCTACAGCGACCCTCTTCCCCAACGCAAAACCAACCCCCATCTCCACCCCTGGTGTCATCCAAGATCTCAGTCCCAAAACCAGCTGATGCTCCTCACTATCCTGGAGTGGTGGGGGCCCACCCTTTCCCAGGCCCCCCATCCCTGCCCCCCACTAGACTATGCATTAATGGGAACAGGTGCTGCCCAGGCTGGAGACCACAGCCCTAAGCAGCCCACTTTGTCTACTAGGTTCCCAATCCCCCAAGTGCATTGGGCACAACGTGCTGTTGTTTCTGCCTGTCGCCCACGGGCAGCCTAGCATTGCCAACCCCCTTCTAGACTGTGAGCCCGCTGTTGGGTAGGGACCGTCTCTAGATGTTGCCAGTTTTTCTTTCCATGGAGCCATGCTGCTTATCTACCAGGTCCTCCAATTCCCAGGCCCATGCTCTTTCCACTAGGCCATGCTGCATCTCTTTTTCTCAGAGAACTGAGCACTTATAATTGCATAATATCACACTCATAAGTGTAGCCCAGTGGGAAGAGCATGGGCCTGGGAGTTGGAGAACCTGGGTTCTAATCCCAGATCTGCCTATTGCTTGCTGTGTGACCTTGGGCAAGTCACTTCACTTCTCTATGCCTCATCTGTAAAATGGAGATTAAATCCTTCCCTCTCCAACTTAAACAGTGAGCCCCACGTTGGGCAGGGACTATGTTCAATCTAATATACTTGACGAGGCCTTCCCAAATTGAGCCCCCTTTTTCCTCTCCTCCTCCCCATCCACCCCCCCACCCTACCTCCTTCCCCTCCCCACAGCACTTGTATATATCTGTACAGATTTATTACTCTATGTATTTTACTTGTACAAATTTACTGATCTATTTAGTTTGTTAATGACGAGCATATAGCTATAATTCTATTTGTTCTGACGATTTTGACACCTGTCTACATGTTTTGTTTTGTTGTCCTTCTCCCCCTACTAAATTGTGAGCCCGTTGTTGGGTAGGGACTGTCCCTATCTGTTGCCGACTTGTACTTCCCAAGTGCTTAATACAGTGCTCTGCACACAGTAAGTGCTCAATAAATACGACTGACTGACTGACTGACTGACTGACTGAATGAATGAATGAATGAATGAATCCCACTCTAGTCAGGAAGCTCGTTGTGGGCAGGGAATGTGTTTGTTATATTTTTATATTGTACTCTCCCAAGCGCTTAATACAATGCTCTGCCCACAATAAGCACTCAATAAATACAATTGACTGACTGACACATAATTATCACTTAATACCAGACACAAAAAAATTGCAACCGTTTCAATACCTTTGCTGTATAGGGGAGCATCTGGGATGTAGGTGGGACTGGGAGGGATTCCCTTGTACTGGGGTTAGATGCTATTGGGGAATTGGGGACCATTGACCTGGGGCAGCACAGTGGAGGAGAGGAAGAAGTGGACGTGTTCCCCCAGAGGAGAAGAGACCCTGTCTAACCCATAGTAATAATAATAATAATAATAATAATAATATAAGAAGCAGCATGCCCAAATGGATAGAGCACAGGCTTGGGAATCAGAGGGTCATAGGTTTTAATCCCAGCTCTTCCACTTAGAACAGTGCTTGGCCCATAGCGCTTAGCAAATACTATCATTATTATTGTCTGCTGTGTGACCTGGGGCAAGTCACTTAACTTCTCTGTGCCTGAGTTCCCTCATCAGTAAAATGGGAATTAAGACTGGGAGCCCCATGTGGGACAGGGACTGTGTCCAACCTGATTATCTTGTATCTACCCCACCACTTAGAACAGTGACTGGCACATAGTAAGCGCTTAACAAATGTCATCATTATTATTTGTTAATTGTTTACTGTGTGCCAAGCATTGTACTAAGAACTGGGACAGGTACAAGCTAATCAGGTTGGACACAGTCCCTGTCCCACATGGGGCTGGACTGTGAGCCCACTGTTGGGTAAGGACTGTCTCTATATGTTGCCAACTTGTACTTCCCAAGCACTTAGTACAGTGCTCTGCACACAGTAAGCACTCAATAAATACGATTGATGATCATGATGATCCCCATTTTACAGATGAGGGAACTGAGACATAGAAAAAATGAAGTGACTCGCCCAAGGTCACAGAGCAGACAAGTGGCCGAGCCGGGATTAGAACCCAGGTCGTTCTGATTCCCAAGCCCGTGCTCTATCCACTAGTGCCTGTTTCTCTTTCCCTGTGCCAACAGGGCTCTGAGTACAGTAAGCGCTTAATAAATACCATTACTCAGTATGTAGTGGGTGGAATTGGACCCACTGACTAATAATAATAATGATGGCATCTGTGAAGCACTTACTATGTGCAAAGCACTGGAATCCCACAGCACAAGCTTCCCTTCTGAGAGAGCACGGCTTCACGGCCCCGGGCCCGGACCCCAGCCCGGGGGGCGGCAGGCGAGCGACACTCACGCCACGATCCCGGAGAGATGGAACATCTCGGCGGTGAGGTAGGAGAGGTAGCTGTACAGGAAGACGAAGAGCGGCTCGATGACCCGGATGGGCTCCGTGAAGCGCGTGGTGAAGGCGGCCGTCACCCCAAACAGCAGGCCCACCACAACCCCGCCGATTCCCACCAGGAGGAACAGGCCGGCCCCGGCCACCACGTCCCCCACGCGGACGGACGGCCTCTCGCTGAAGGACTTGAAGAGCTTGTACAGCACCTGTGGGGCCCGACGGGTGGGGGGCGGTGGGAAAGCAGAGGGATGGGAGAAGTAGAAGGAAGTGGGATGTTGGGGAGGGAGGGAGGAGGAAGAGGGACAGAAGAGAAAGAGGTGTGGAGGGGGACATGAACAGGAGAAGGATTAAGGGTGGAGGAAGAGGGAAATGACAGGGAGGAGCAGGAGATGAAGAGTTCCACTCTAGACTGTAAACTCAGTGTGGGCAGGGAATGTGTCTGTTATAGTGTTATACTGTACTCTCCCAAGCGCTTAGTACAGTGCTCTGCACACAGTAAGCGCCCAATAAATACGAAGGATTGAATGACTGACTGACGGACCCCACAAATGGCTAATTCTAGACTGTGAGCCCACTGTTGGGTAGGGACCGTCTCTGTGAGCCCACTGTTGGGTAGGGACTGTCTCTGTGAGCCCACTGTTGGGTAGGGACCGTCTCTATATGTTGCCAACTTGTACTTCCCAAGCGCTTAGTACAGTGCTCTGCACGCAGTAAGCGCCCAATAAATACAAAGGATTGAATGACTGACTGACGGACCCCACAAATGGCTTATTCTAGACTGTGAGCCCGCTGTTGGGTAGGGACCGTCTCTGTGAGCCCACTGTTGGGTAGGGACCGTCTCTGTGAGCCCACTGTTGGGTAGGGACCGTCTCTATATGTTGCCAACTTGTACTTCCCAAGCGCTTAGTACAGTGCTCTGCACACAGGAAGCGCTCAATAAATACGATTGATTGAATGACTGACTAACGGACCCCACAAATGGCTAAGTCCAGACTCCGGTGGCTGAGACAGAGGACAAGGTTGGCTCTGGATGGGCGTGCTGGAAAGGGTCACCAAGAGTTTGGGGGCCCAGGGCCCAGTTGGGACTGCATGTGGCTACTCCTCTGGGCTACAGAAATATGGATATAGCCAGTAAGTGCTCAATAAATACTGTTGGATGAATGAATGAATGAATGGCCCACTGTTGGGTAGGGACTGTCTCTATATGTTGCCAACCTGTACTTCCCAAGCGCTTAGTACAGTGCTCTGCACACAGTAAGCGCTCAATAAATATGATTGATTGATTGATTGATTGCTACACTCATAGCCCAAGAGAAGAGCATCCTGAATGGGGGCTGCACTGGGGCCGGGCTGGGACCCCGAACCTGTATCTGGGGGGGTGGCAGCCCTTGGGACCTGCATGGATCTGGCAAGCTAAGGGGGAGGGGGCTGGGGTGGTGCCTGGGGGTTCAGGTGAGTACCTGGGGTCGCGGGGAGCACCGTTCAGTTCCTCAACGACTAAGCCAGTACTCATCTAGCCCCGCTGCAGAACTGGGGGAAGGTACCTCTTCCCCTGTCTGTTCCTGAGACACTCTCTCTCTTCCCACTAACTCAGAGCCCAGATGTCCACTCCTCCAGAAGGCCTTCCTGGATTTGTCCCGATGCATCTCCCACCTGCCAGCCCAGCCTGGGAGCCTGTCCTCCTCCTCCTCCTTCTCCTCCTCCTCTTCCTCCTCTTCGTTCTCCTCCTCCTCCTCCTCCTTCTCCTCTTCCTCCTCCTCCTCCCCCTTCTCCTCTTCCTCTTCCATCTCTTCATCCTCCTTCTCTTTGTCCTCCTCCTTTTCCTCCTCTTCCTCTTCCATCTCTTCATCCTCCTTATCTTTGTCCTCCTCCTTTTCCTCCTCTTCGTCCTCCTCCTCCTCCTCTTCCTCTTTCTCTTCCTCCTCCTCCTCCTTCTCCTCCTCCTTCTCCTCCTCCTTCTCCTCCTCCATCTCCTCCTCTTCCTCCTCCTTCTCCTCCTCCTCTTCCTCCTCCTCCTCTTCCTCCTCTTCCTCCTTCTCCTCCTCCTCCTTCTCCTCCTCCTCCTTCTCCTCTTCCTCCTCCTCTTCCTCCTCCTCTTCCTCCTCCTTCTCCTCCTCCTCCTCCTTCTCCTCCTCCTCTTCCTCCTCCTTCTCTTCCTCCTCTTCCTCCTCCTTCTCCTCTTCCTCCTCCTCCTCTTCCTCCTCCTCCTCCTTCTCCTCTTCCTCTTTCTCCTCCTCTTTCTCATCCTTTTCCTTCTCCTCCCATTGATTCTTATTACTATTCCTCCTACTTAAACTGTGAGCCTCACGTGGGACCGGGGCTGTGTCCAATCTGATTAACTTTCATTCATCCCAGCACTTAGAATAATAACTGTGGTACTTGTTAAGCACTTACTACATGCCAAGTACTGTTCTAAGCACTGGGGTAGATACAAGTTAATCAGGCCAGACACAGTCCCTGTCCCCCATGGGGCTCACACTCTTATCCCCATTTTACAGATGAGGTAACTGAGGCTCAGAAAAGTGAAGTGACTTGCCCAAGGTCACACAGCAGACATGAGATGGAGCCAGGATTAGAAGCCAGGTCCTTCTGTTTCCCAGGCCTGTGCTCTCTCCACTAAACCACATTGCCTATCATTAATTATTATTAGAATAATGCTTGCACATAATAAGGGCTTAATAAATACCATAATAGTAATGATATTGTCTCTCCATAATAATTAAGGTACTTGTTAATTGCTTATTATGTGCCAAGTTCTGTTCTAAGCGCTGGGGTGGATACAAGGTAATCAGGTTGTACACAGACCTTGTCCCACATGATGATGATGGCATATGTTAAGCGCTTGCTATGTGCAAAGCACAGCTCTAAGCACTGGGGAGGATACAAGATAATCAGGTTGTCCCACGTGGGGCTCACAGTCTTCATCCCCATTTTACAGATGAGGTAACTGAGGCACAGAGAAGTTAAGTGACTTGCCCAAAGTCACACAGCGGACAATTGGCGGAGCTGGGATTTGAACCCATGACCTCTGACTCCCGAGTCCGGGCTCTTTGCATTGAGCCACGCTGCTTCATGTAGAAGTGGGTGTCCACCCCAACCCACCCTTGGGCTGGGAACCAGGGCCTTCCTGTGGGCATGATCGGGGCGGGGGGGGGGCTCTTCCCCTTAGGTGGGACAGGGGGTCCCCAAGGATAAATCGTGGTAACCCCAAGGGTGGGAGTGGGGTTCCCCGAGGGCAGGAATGGTGGGGGGGATGGCTCCCTAGGACCCCCAGGACTCCCGGCCTGACCACGGTGACGGCGTCGTTGAGCAGGGATTCCCCGAACACGAGGACGTGCAACTTCTCGTTGACGTGGATCTCCTCGAAGACGGACAGGACGGCCACAGGGTCCACGGCGGCGATCAGGCTGCCGAACCACAGGTTGTGGAGCAGCGGGACGTCGCGCAGGCCGAAGGCGGGCACGCGGCAGACGGCGTGCAAGGACAGGCCCACGCCCAGCGCGTTCCACAGGGTGCCGGCCACCGCGTACAGCAGGATGGCCCCCAGGTTCTCGAAGAACGGCCGGCTGGGCAGGAAGTAGCCCGCGTCCAGCACGATGGGCGGCAGCAGGTAGAGGAAGAAGATGTCACTGTCCATGACCGGGGGCGACTTGTCGTTCAGCCCAAAGATGATGCCCCCGGTCACCAGCCCCACCGCGATCAGCAGGCAGCTCTCGGGCACCACGGCGGGCAGCCGGCTGGAGAGGTGGAAACCTGAGAGAGGGGAGAGCAGCCCCCATCACCCCTGCGCCCCACAACCCTACACCCCCACCTCCCACTAGGCATGTTACTCCCCTCCTCAAAAATCTCCAGTGGCTGCCAGTCAACCTACGCATCAAGCAAAAACTCCTCACTCTCAGCTTCAAGGCTCTTCATCCCCTCACCCCCTCCAACCTCACTTCCCTTGTCTCCTTCTCCAGCCCAGCCTGCACCCTCCACTCCTCTGCAGCTAACCTCCTCACTGTGCCTCGTTCTCACCTGTCCCGCCATCGACCCCCGGCCCACGTCCTTCCCCTGGCCTGGAATGCCCTCCCTCCACACATCCGCCAAGCTAGCTCTCTTCCTCCCTTCAAAGCTCTACTGAGAGCTCACCTCCTCCAGGAGGCCTTCCCAGACTTAGCCCCCTTTTTCCTCTCCTCCCCATCGCTCCCCCCGCCCTACCTCCTTCCCCCCCAACAGCAGTTGTATATATAATAATAATAATAATAATAATGGCATTTGTTAAGCACTTACTATGTGCAAAGCACTGTTCTAAGCGCTGGGGAGGTTACAAGGTGATCAGGTTGTCCCACGGGGGGCTCACAGTTTTAACCCCCATTTTACAGCTGAGGTAACTGAGGCACAGAGAAGTTAAGTGACTTGCCCAAAGTCACCCAGCTGACAGTTGGCGGAGCCGGGATTTGAACCCATGACCTCTGACTCCAAAGCCCGGGCTCTTTCCACTGAGCCACGCTGCTTCTCCATATATTTGTATGTATTTAGTACTCTATTTTACTTGTATATATTTACTATTCTATTTTGTTAATGATGTGCATATAGCTATAATTCTATTTATTCTGACGGTTTTGACACCTGTCTACATGTTTTGTTTTGTTGTCTGTCTTCCCCTTCTAGACTGTGAGGCCATTGTTGGGTAGGGACCATTCTCTATATGTTGCCGACTTGTACTTCCCAAACACTTAGTACAGTGCTCTGCACACAGTAAGCACTCAATAAATACGATTGAATGAATGAATGAATGATTGAATGAATTGAACAAATGAATGCCCTGGCCACTGCCAGCCCCTGCCTTTCTCCGGACACTTGTTCCCTGTCCTGGCCACTGTCCAGCCTCTGTGCATCTAGCTTTACTTCTATTTATTCTGATGACACCTGTCCACATGTTTTGTTTTGTTGTCTATCTTCCCCTTCTAGACTGTGAGCCCATTTTTGGGTAGGGACCGTCTCTATACGTTGCCCAATTGTACTTTCCAAGCGCTTAGTTCAGTGCTCTGCACACAGTAAGCGCTCAATAAATAATAATTGAATGACTGGATGCCTCTGCCCAGCCCCTGCCCTTCCCCGGACATTTGCCCCCTTCCCTGGCCACTGTCCAGCCTCTGTGCATCTAGCTTTACTTCTATTTATTCTGTTGAAACCTGTCCACATGTTCTGTTTTGTTGTTCGTCTCCCCCTTCTAGACTGTGAGCCCGTTGTTGGGTAGGGACTGTCTCTATATGTTGCCCAATTGTACTTTCCAAGCGCTTAGTCCAGTGCTCTGCACACAGTAAGCGCTCAATAAATCTGATTGAATGACTGGATGGCTCTGCCCAGCCCCTGCCCTTCCCCGGCCCCTATCCCCCTGTGCTGGTCACTGTGCAGCCCCTGTGCATCTAGCTTTACTTCTATTTATTCTGATGACTTGACACCTGTCCACATGTTTGGTTTTCTTGTCTGTCTCCCCCTTCTAGACTGTAAGCCCATTGTTGTGTAGGGACCGTCTCTATACGTTCCCCAATTGTACTTTCCAAGCGCTTAGTCCAGTGCTCTACACACAGTAAGCACTTAATAAATCCGATTGAATGACTGGATGCCTCTGCCCAGCCCCTGCCCTTCCCCGGCCCCTTTCCCCCTGTGCTGGTCACTGTGCAGCCCCTGTGCATCTAGCTTTACTTCTATTTATTCTGATGACCTGACACCTGTCCACATGTTTGGTTTTGTTGTCTGTTTCCCCCTGCTAGACTGTGCGCCCGTTGTTGTGTGGGGACCGCCTCTATACGTTCCCCAACTGTACTTTCCAAGCGTTTAGTCCAGTGCTGTGCACACAGTAAGCGCTCAATAAATCCGATTGAATGACTGGATGGCTCTGGCCAGCCCCTGCCCTTCCCCGGCCCCTTTCCCCCCTGTGCTGGTCACTGTGCAGCCCCTGCCCGTCCCCCGTCCCTCCGTCCCTCCGTCCCTCCGTCCGTCCCTCCCTCCGGCCCGTCCCTTCGGGGCAGCACTCGCCGATCTTGGCCAGCGAGGCGAGGAGGATCCAGAGGGCGATCTCGAAGGGCAGGCGCACGTGCTGGTAATCCACCCCCAGCTGCGGCCGGCCCGGCCCGGACACGTTGGGCCCGCTGGCCTCGGACGCCCGTCCGGCCACCCAACCCCAACCCCACTCCACCTCCGCCATCTCTCTCCCTTCTCCCTCTCTCTGACAGGGGTTCTGCGGGGGGGCTCCTCTGTGTCCGTGTCGCTCTCTCTCTCTCTCTCTCTCTCTCTCTCTCTCTCTCTCTCTCTCTCTCTCTCTCTCTGTATCTCTCTGTGTCTCTCTGTGTCTCTCTTTCTCTGCCTTCCTCTCTCTGTGTATGTGTGTGTCTCTGTCTCTCTTTTTCTGTCTCCCTCCCTCCCTCTCTTCCTCTTTCTCTCCCTCTCCCTTTGTCTTTATTTGTTTCTATCTTTCTCTTTTTCTGTCTCTCTCCCTCCCCCTTCTCTTTCTCTCTCTTTTTCTCCCTCTCTCTCTCTCTCTCTGTCTCCCTCCCTCTCTCTTCCTTTCTCTCCCGCTCCCTCTGTCTTTGTTTCTATCTTTCTCTTTTTCTGTCTCTCGCCCTCCCCCTTCTCTTTCTCTCTCTTTTTCTGCCTCCCTCTCTGTGTGTATGTGTGTGTCTGTCTCCCTCCCTCTCTCTTCCTCTTTCTCTCCCTCTCTCTTTCTGTTTCTTTCTTTTTCTCTCTCTCCCTCCCCCTTCTCTTTCTCTCTCTTTTTCTGCCTCTCTCTCTCTCTGTCTCTGTCTCCCTCCCTCTCTCTTCCTCTTTCTCTCCCTCTCCCTGTCTTTGTTTCTGTCTTTCTCTTTTTCTGTCTCTCTCCCTTCCCCTTCTCTTTCTCTCTCTTTTTCTGCTTCCCTCTCTCTCTGTGTGTGTGTCTCTCTCTGTCTCCCTCCCTCTCCCCCCCTTCCTTTCTCTCTGTCTTTCTGTTTTTATCTTTCTCTTTTTCTGTCTCTCTCCCTCCCCCTTCTGTCTCTCTCGTTTTCTGCCTCCCTCCCTCTGTGTGTGTGTGTATGTTTGGGTCTCTGTCTCTCTTTTTCTGTCTGTCTCCCTCTCTTTCTCTCTCTCTCCCTCTCTAGCTTTCTCTTTTTCTGTCTCTCACTTTTTCTACTTCCTTCTCTCTGTGTGTATGTCTCTGTCTCTGTCTCTCTCTCTCCCTGTCTCTCTGTCCCCTGTCCTCTGTCCTCTGTCTCTCCCCGGCTGGCAGAGCTTTAGCCCAGCTCTGCCTGCTCCCCCTGGGGCTTCCCCGCCCCTGTGCCCGGGATTTCTGGGGTTGGACCCCTCCCTCTATGCCTATCATTCCCCAGCCCAGTCACCCAACTCTGGAGCAGGGATGGACCGGGAATCCTCCTGGGAATTTTTAACCCTGTCAAAGAGGCTCCCAGGAGCCCTGAACAGGGAGCACTGAAGAGCAAGGGCTAGACAGAGCAGTAGTTGTGCAGACGACCTTGCCCAGAAAGGTGCGCCATTCACGTCCACTGAGGAGGCCGCAGTGGTGGCCTTGGGTGGCAGAGAGGTTGATGCCTACTTTTAATAGTAATAATAATAATGGTACTTGTTGAGCGCTTACTTTGTGCCAAGCACTCTTCTCAGTGCTGGGGTAGATACCAGGTAATCACATTGGACACAATCCCTGTCCCTCACGGGGACTCACAGTCTTAATCCCCCATTTTACAGTTGTAGTAGCTGAGGCCCAGAGAAGCTAAGTGACTCGACCAGATCACACCGCAGACATGTAGTGGAGTCAGGATTAGAACCCACGACCTTCTAACCATCAGGCCTGTGCTCTATCCACTACGCCATGCTGCTTATCCCGACTCTGCCACTTGTCAGCTGTGTGACCTTGGGCAAGTCACTTCACTTCTCTGTGCCTCAGTTCCCTCATCTGTAAAATGGGGATTAAGGCTGTGAGCCCCACGTGGGACAACCTGATTACCTTGTATCCCTTCAGCGCTTGTATATATTTATATATGTTTGTACATATTTATTACTCTATTTTACTTGTACATATTTATTTTATTTATTTTATTTGGTTTATATGTTTTGTTGTCTGTCTCCCCCTTCTAGACTGTGAGCCCGCTGTTGGGTAGGGACCGTCTCTATTTGTTGCCAACTTGTACTCCCCAAGCACTTAGTACAGTGCTCTGCACACAGTAAGCGCTCAATAAATTCGATTGAATGAATGAACAGTGCTTGGCACATAGTAAGCGCTTAACAAATACAATTATTATTATTATTATTCTCTAGAATAAAGCTGCCGTTCCCCAGGCCCACCTCCCCCTAACCCAACCCCTGACTGCCCCTCTCGAGCCCCTCTTCCCCTGATGGGAACAAGACCCCCTGCCCCTCCCCCAGCCCCACAGTAACCAAGCCCCCCATCTTCCATCAGTCCTTCCCCCCAGCATCATCTCAGAGGTGCCATCCATGGGTTCAAATCCCGGCTCCGCCAATTGTCAGCTGTGTTACTTTGGGCAAGTCACTTCACTTCTCTGGGCCTCAGTGAACTCATCTGTAAAACGGGGATTAAGACTGTGAGCCCCCCGTGGGACAAGCTGATCACCTTGTAACCTCCCCGGAGCTTTGAACAGTGCTTTGCACATAGTAAGCGCTTAATAAATGCCATCATCATTATTATTATTATTATTATTATCCAGGCCCACAGCAAGCACCCTCCTACCCTCATAGGGGCCGGCCCGAGCCCCAGCTGTCCTCTGCTACCCAGCCCGGACACTACTGTGCCCTCGGCCCCAGGAGGGACTAAGGAATAAAAATATTGACCAGCATGACTAGCAATGGTCAGCACGGCCAGGGACTCACGGTAAGTGGGGCCAGCGGACATTATCAAGGACCATCGAGTCGTTCCCGATTCACAGAGACTCTAGGGATCTATTTTCTCCAGAACATCCTGTTTTCTGCCATAATCTGTAACCTTTCTAACGGTTCTTCCGTTATCGTTGTTAAGGTCTCTGTCTAGCTGCGAGTCTGCCTCTTCCACGCTTTCCCTGGACTTTTCCTAGCATTAGTGTCTTCTTTGGAAAATTAGTCCTGCTGATTATGTGTCCACAATCTGCTATTTGGCCTTCCAAAGACCACTTTGGTTTAATTTACTCCTGGCCAGGTGCTCCCAGAGTTGGAGCCGCAGAGTCAGAGGTGTCAGATAATAATAATAACAATGAGGTGGTTAAGCGCTTACTATGTGCCAAGCACTGTTCGGGATACAAGGTAATCATGTTGCCCCACATGGGGCTCACAGTCTTAATCCCCATTTTACAGATGAGGGAACTGAGGCCCAGAGAAGTGACTTGCCCAAAGTCACACAGCTTAAAAGTGGCGGAGCCAGGATTGGAACTCCCAATCAATCAATCGTATTTATTGAGCGCTTACTGTGTGCACAGCACTGTACTAAGCGCTTGGGAAGTCCAAGTTGGCAACATCTAGAGACGGTCCCTACCCAACAGCGGGCTCACAGTCTAGATGGGGGAGACAGACAACAAAACAAAACATATTGACAAAATAAAATAAATAGAACAAATATGTACAAATAAAATAGAGTAATAATAAGGCTGTGCTCTTTCCACTGAGCCACGCTGCTTCATCAGATAGTCCGGACTGGGTCACTGGGGGAGGGTCAGGGATGGAGAGGGGAGAGTCAGGGGTGTGGGATGGTCAGTGCTGGGTCACTGGGCAAGGATGGAGAGAAGAATCAGGGCTGTTGGATGGTCCATCCTTAACCACGACGATGGATGTTGACAAGTCCCATCACCCTCACCTCTGGACTCGGGGGATCCCGGCCCCCTCGCCCCTGCCCCATGCACACCTGCTCCCTGACACAAACACGCGAATCTCCGCCCTGGTTCCTGCCAGGCATGCAAACCTGCAGCAGGAGTGCCAGTGTGGATTGACTGTGGATTTCTAGACTGTGAGCCCACTGTTGGGTAGGGACCGTCTCCATATGTTGCCAGCTTGTACTTTCCAAGCACTTAGTACAGTGCTCTGCACACAGTAAGCGCTCAAGAAATACGATTGATTGATTGACTGAAGACAGAGCTGCCCCTGGGTGAGGTCAGCCTCTCGCTCGGCCCATCAGGGGCTGGGCCGGAGAGGGAGGGGGTGATCGGGCCACTCCAGTGCTCCCCTGCCCATGTGCTGCTCGCTCTTCCTGTTTCACAGCGGACACTTCTGCATCCTGAAGGAAACCCCCGGGCGGCCCTATGAGGTGGGAAAAACCGGCCACCCGGGCTCGGGTTGGGGGTTGGGGAGACTTTGTGGGCTCAGACCGCCCTGGAGCAGCTGCAGGGTGGCACATCAGGGCAGTAGGACCAGGATTCCCATCAGAACCAGGCCCCGGTGGCCCCCCGCATGGCCAGGAAGCAGCGTGGCTCAGTGGAAAGAGCCCGGGCTTTGGAGTCAGAGGTCAGGGGTTCAAATTCCGGCTCCGCCAGTTGTCAGCTGTGTGACTTCGGACAAGTCACTTCACTTCTCGGGGCCTCAGTTCCCTCATCTGGAAAATGGGGATGAAGACTGTGAGCCCCCTGTGGGACAACCTGATCACCTTGTCACCTCCCCGGCGCTTGGAACAGTGCTTTGCACATAGTAAGCGCTTAATAAATGTATTAAGTACAGTGGCTCTGCACACAGTAAGCACTCAGTGGGAGCCAGAAGGACCTGCTCCTCTACTTGTCTACTGTGTCACGTGGGCAAGTCGCTTGACTTCTCTGGGCCTCAGTTACCTCCTCTGTAAAATGGGGATTAAGATTGTGAGCCCCATGTGGGACAGGGATTGGGTCCAACCTGATTAGGTTGTATCTACCTTATCGCTTAGTACAGTATTTGACACATAGTAAACGCTTAACAAATACCATTGTTATTAATAAAAACGATCGATTGATTGATTGACAAGAGTCAGTCCCGAGAGGTGTTTTGGAACCAGACTTCGCAGCCACCTCTACCCGCCCTCTCCCCGGAGATGGTGGTGACTTTTCCCTCTGACTTCCACCTTGGCCCTCACATCCACACGGGTGCCCACACAGTTTCCAGAGTGGAAAACTCTGAGGAAAACAAGGCCTCCCAGGACCTGCCATTTGTTTACCCAGTTCCTCCAAGCAAGTTGGAAAACCCCCGATGTGGTCATATATAAGGGCAGAGCAGAGGGGCAGCAGAAGGTAATAATAATAATGATAGCATTTATTAAGCGCTTACTATGTGTAAAGCACTGTTCTAAGCACCTGGGAGGTTAACAAGGTGATCAGATTGTCCCACGGGGGGCTCACAGTCTTCATCCCCATTTTACAGATGAGGTCACTGAGGGCCAGAGAAGCCTCTCCCCCACCTCCCCCTCCCCGGAAAGACCCCCCCATCGCACTCTGTCATCCGTCTCTGACTTCCAGCTGCTTCCCGGTGACCGGAGGGATCAGGGAGCACAGGGCCAGGAGCCCCGACAACACTCCACAGCGGAACCCGAGGGATTTAAAATAAAGGTAGGGAGAGCAACCGAGGTCTGTCCCTACACTACAGCCCCCCAACTCCATACCCTCAAGCGCTTAGTACAGCGCTCTGCACATAGTAAGCGCTCAATAAATACGACTGATGATGATGATGATACCCTCCCACCAGGATCCACTCCCCACTTCCAATAATAACAATAATAATAATAATAATGGCATTTATTAAGCACTTACTATGTGCAAAGCACTGTTCTAAGCACTGAGGAGGTTACAAGGTGATCAGGTTGTCCCACGGGGGGCTCACAGTGTTAATCCCCATTTTACAGATGAGGACACTGAGGCACAGAGAATAATAATGATGATGATGGCATTTGTTAAGTGCTTACTATGTGCAAAGCACTGTTCTAAGCACTAAGGAGTTTACAAGGTGATCAGGTTGTCCCACGGGGGGCTCACAGTCTTAATCCCCATTTTACAGTTGAGGTCACTGAGGCACAGAGAATAATAATAATAATAACGGCATTTGTTAAGCGCTTACTATGTGCAAAGCACTGTTCTAAGCGCTGGGGAGGTTACAAGGTGATCAGGTTGTCCCACGGGGGGCTCACAGTCTTAATCCCCATTTTACAGTTGAGGTCACTGAGGCACAGAGAATAATAATAATAATGATGGCATTTGTTAAGCGCTTACTATGTGCAAAGCACTGTTCTAAGCACTGAGGAGGTTACAAGGTGATCAGGTTGTCCCACGGGGGGCTCACAGTCTTAATCCCCATTTTACAGATGGGATAACTGAGGCACAGAGATGTGAAGTGATTTGCCCAACGTCACACAGCTGATAACTGGTGGAGCCGGGATTTGAACCCCTGACCTCTGACTCCAAATCCCGGGTTCTTTCCACTGAGCCACGCTGCTTCTCAATAATAAGTAAGGTATTTGTTAAGCACTTACTATGTGCCAGGCACTATACTGAGCACTGGGGTGGATACAAGCAAATCAGGTTGGACACACTCCCTGTCCCACGTGGGGTTCGCAGTCCTGATCCCCAGTTTACAGATGAGGGAACTGAGGCCCAGAGAAGTGAAGTGACTTGGTCAGGGTCACACAGCAGACAGCTGGTGGAGCCGGGATTAGAACCCATGACCTTCCAGGCCCATGCTCTATCCACTATGCCATGCTGTGACCTCTGGACTCCTGGTTGCGGGGAATGAGGACTCCCGCAAGCCTCCTCGAGCAAAATCTCCCCTCTAGACTGTAAGCTCATTGTGGTCAGGGATTGTGTCTGTTTATTGATGCATTGTACTCTCTCAAGCGCTTAATACAGTGCTCTGCACACAGTAAGTGCTCAATAAATATAAATGGGTGAGTGAAAGTCTCCAGCTCTGAACCCATGTTCCTGGGGTCGCTGGAATCCAACAGGGCTTTGTCCAGGCTAGAAGCAAAGGGCAACTAGGTGAGCAAGACGGGCTAGTGAAGAGAAGCAGCATGGCTCAGTGGAAAGAGCCCGGGCTTTGGAGTCAGAGGTCATGGGTTCAAATCCCGGCTCCACCAATTGTCAGCTGTGTGACCTTAGGCAAGTCACTTAACTTCTCTGTGCCTCAGTCACCTCTTCTGTAAAATGGGGATTAAGACTGTGAGCCCCCCATGGGACAACCTGATCACCTTGTAACCTCCCCAGCGCTCAGAACAGTGTGCTGCCCATAGTAAGCGCTTAATAAATGTCATTATTATTATTATTAGTGAGAAAGAGGTTGGCTGGGCAACTGGGAGGAGGGGACGAGGAGAGCAGGAGGAGGAAGGTGAAAATCAGGTGAAGCGTACGATGGCTGGAGACTGTGAGCCCACTGTTGGGAAGGGACTGTCTCTATATGTTGCCAACTTGTACTTCCCAAGCGCTTAGTACAGTGCTCTGCACACAGTAAGTGCTCAATAAATACGATTGATTGATTGATTGATTGATTGATTGATTGATTGATTGGAGAGGCCTTGGTAGGCCTGACTGACTGTTCCTTTCTGTTCCCTTTTTCCATTTCTGGAAGTCAAGTTTTCAAGTACCTCTGTGGTTCCGCAGCCGAAAATGCCCCAGATGTTCCCTTAATGTAGTAAATTCAAGAGATCCCAGAGGGGTTTGGATAGATCTGTGGATGGGGGTCCAAGCTGGGTCACTGAGAGAGAGGCGGGGATGGAGAGGGGAGAACTGTGGGTGTTGGGTGGTCCGTGCTGGGTCACTGGAGGAGAATTGGAGAGGGGAGAGTCAGGGATGAAGAGGGAAGAATCACGGGTGTTGGTGCATTCATTCAATCGTATTTATTGAGCGCTTACTGTGTGCAGAGCACTGGACTATGCGCTTGGGTAGTACAAGTTGGCAACGTATAGACTGTGAACCCGCTGTTGGGTAGGGAAAGTCTCTATATGTTGCCAACTTGGACTTCCCAAGCACTTAGTACAGTGCTCTGCACACAGTAAGCACTCAATAAATGCGATTGAATGAATGAATATAGAGACGGTCCCTACCCAAAAAGAGGTTGGTCCGTGCTGGTCATTGGGGGAGAGTCGGGTATGGAGAGGGGAGAGTCAAGGATGGAGAGGGGAAAGTGAGAGGTAATAATAACAATTATGGCATTTATTAAGTGCTTACTTTGTGCAAAGCACTGTTCTAAGCGCTGGGGAGGTGATCAGGTTGTCCCACAGGGGGCTCACAGTCTTAATCCCCATTTTACAGTTGAGGTCACTGAGGCACAGAGAATAATAATAATAATAATAATAATAATAATAATAATGACAGTTGTTAAGTGCTTACTATGTGCAAAGCACTGTTCTAAGCACTAAGGAGGTTACAAGGTGATCAGGTTGTCCCATGGGGGGCTCACAGTCTTAATCCCCATTTTACAGATGAGGCACAGAGAATAATAATAATGATGATGGCATTTGTTAAGCGCTTACTATGTGCAAAGTATTGTTCTAAGCGCTGGGGAGGTTACAAGGTGATCAGGTTGTCCCACGTGGGGCTCACAGTCTTCACCCCCATTTTACAGATGAGGGAACTGAGGCACAGAGAAGTTAAGCGACTTGCCCAAAGTCACACAGCTGGCAACAGGCGGAGCTGGGATTTGAACCCATGACCTCTGACTCCAAAGCCCGGGCTCCTTCCACTGAGCCACGCAAGAGGTGTTGGATGGTCCATGCTGTGCCACTGAGGGAGTGTCAGGGGCATTAAGCAGCATGGCTCCGTGGAAAGAGCCCGGGCTTTGGAGTCAGAGGTCATGGGTTCAAATCCCAGCTCCGCCAACTGTCAGCTGTGTGACTTTGGGCAAGTCACTTAACTTCTCTGTGCCTCAGTTCCCTCCTCTGTAAAATGAGGATGAAGACTGTGAGCCCCCGGTGGGACAACCTGATCACCTTGTATCCTCCCCAGCGCTTAGAACAGTGTTTGGCACATAGTATGCGCTTAACAAATGCCATCATTATTATTACTATTATCAGTGATGTTTATTCATCATCAGCACCATCATCAACACTGGTATTTAACGAGTGCTTACTGCGATCAGAGCATTGTGCTAAACACCTGGGAAAGAGCAGTACAGAAGAGTTGATAGACACAATTCCTGCCCACATGGAATTTGCAATCTAGAGAAGGAATATTTGATGATACCAGGGAGAGTCACGGGGGAGAGTCAGGGGGGTCGGACAGTCCATGCCTAACTTTGTAACCTCGTCTCTAGACTGGAAGCTCATTGTGGGCAGGGTCCACTTCACGTCTACCACTCTGTTGTATTGTACTCTTTTAGACTGTGAGCCCACTGTTGGGTAGGGACTGTCTCTATACGTTGCCAACTTGTACTTCCCAAGCGCTTAGTACAGTGCTCCGCACACAGTAAACGCTCAATAAATACGATTGATTGATTGATTGATTCAAGCACTCAGTATGGTGCTCTGCATCCAGTGAATGCTCAATAATACCAGTGATTGATGGTGTGTGTCCATTCATTCATTCATTCATTCATCCAGTTGTATTTATTGAGCGCTTACTGTGTGCAGAGCACTGTACTAAGCGCTTGGAAAGTACAAGTCGGCAACATATAGAGACGGTCCCCACCCAACAACCAGCCTACAGCTCCTTCAAGCATCCTGTTGGGCCTGTTGAAGACAGAGCTCGTGGTGGGCAGGGAATGTGTCTGCTTATTCCATCAATCGTATTTATTGAGCGCTTACTGTGTGCAGAGCACTGTACTAAGCGCTTGGGAAGTACAAGTTGGCAACATATAGAGACAGTCGTCATCATCATCATCAGTAGTATTTATTGAGCGCTTACTGTGTGCAGAGCACTGTACTAAGCACTTGGGAAGTACAAGTTGACAACATATAGAGACAGTCATCATCATCTTCATCAATAGTATTTATTGAGCGCTTACTGTGTGCAGAGCACTGTACTAAGCACTTGGGAAGTACAAGTTGGCAACATATAGAGACAGTCCCTACCCAACAGTGGGCTCACAGTCTAAAAGACTGTTATATTGTATATTGCATTGTTATATTGTACTCTCTCAAGCGCTCAGTACAGTGCTCTGCACACAGTAAGTGCTCAATAAATATGATTGAATGAATGAGCCTGAACCTGGATGGGCCTCGGGGCTGAGCCGGTTGAGGAGGCAGGGCGGGCACGTTGCCCAATGCTACCCAGCTAATCAAATTACCGGAAAATTATCTTAGAGGAAGTGATGTTTTTAAAACCATGAAAAGAAATGACTTTGCTGTCCTGGTTTTACACTGTATTTACGCGCTTGTTGTTTTGAATTGCCCAAAGTTTATTTTTTCCACGGCACCTGGTGGGGGGAAGACTCCCCCAGTGTGACCAAACTTGTGGCCGGCGGGGCTCAGGAGGGAATCCTGCGGCCGGACAACAGGCTGGACCCCGCGTATCGCCATGGCGAGCAAGAGAAGGAAGTGAAAGCCCCCAGCCCAGCGAGGGCTGAGAGCTAAACGTTGCTAGGGTTACCTAGCTGAGAAGCAGCATGGCTCAGTGGAAAGAGCCCGGGCTTTGGAGTCAGAGGTCATGGGTTCAAATCCCAGCTCCGCCACTTGTCAGCTGTGTGACTTTGGGCAACTCACTTAACTTCTCTGTGCTTCAGTTACCTCATCTGTAAAATGGGGATTAAGACTGTGAGCCCCCAGTGGGACAACCTGATCACCTTGTAACCTCTCCAGCGCTTAGAACAGTGTTTTGAACATAGTAAGCGCTTAATAAATGCCATTATTATTATTAAGAGCCCAGGCTTTGGAGTAAGAACTCATGGGTTCAAATCCCAGCTCCGCCAACTGTCAGCGGTGTGACTTTGGGCAAGTCGCTTAACTTCTCTGTGCCTCAGTTACCTCATCTGTAAAATAGGGATTAAAACTGTGAGCCCCCCCGTGGGACAACCTGATCACCTTGTAACCTCCCCGGCGCTTAGAACAGTGCTTTGCACATAGTAAGAGCTTAACAAATACCATTATTATTATTATTATTACCTGCTAATGGCAGCTTCCTCCAGGAACATTTTAGTTTTCCTCAACTGAGGGCTGAGGCCAGAGAAGCAGCATGGCTCAGTGGAAAGCGCACAGGCTTGAGAGCCAGAGGTCATGGGTTCTAATCCCAGCTCCACCATATGTCTGCTGTGTGACCTTGGGCAAGTCACTTAACTTCTCTGAGCCACGGTTCCCTCATCTGTAAAATGAGGATGAAGACTGTGAACCCCATGTGGGACAACCTGATCACCTTGTATCCCCCCCCCCCAGCGCTTAGAACAGCGCTTCGCACATAGTAAGCGCTTAACAATTGCCATTATTATTATTATTATTTATGACCAAAACTGATGGCGATTATTCAATATTATTATTAATTGTGATTATTATTCATTCATTCAATCTTATTTATTGAGCGCTTACTGTGTGCAGAGCACTGTACTATATGCTTGGAGAGCAACAAATAGAGACAATCCCTACCCAACAACAGGCTCACAGTCTAGAAGAGGAGAGATAATTATATTAATAATAATAGTGGTATCTGTTAAGTACTTACTCTGTGCCAGGCACTCTACTGAGCGCTGGGGTGGATACAAGCAAATCGGGTTAGACACAATCCCTGTCCCACACGGGGCTCACAGAATCAATCCCCATTTTGCAGGTGAGGTAACTGAGGCCCAGAGAAGTGACGTGATTTTCCCAAGGTCATAGAGCAGACAAGTGGCGGAGCCGGGATTAGAACCCATGCCCGGGCTCTATCCACTAGACCATGATGTTTCTCATTATGACCGCCTCATCACTTATGTACATATCCGATGCTTAGCGGAAAGAATACAGGCCTGGGAGACAGAGGACCTGGGTTCTAATCCTGGAATCCTCCCCCCACCCACCTTTTAGACTGTGAGCCCACTGTTGGGTAGGGACTGTCTCTATATGTTGCCAATTTGTACTTCCCAAGTGCTTAGTACAGTGCTCTGCACATAGTAAGCGCTCAATAAATACGACTGATGATGATGATGGCTCTACTACTTGTCTGCTGCGTGACCTTGGCAAGTTGTCTCACCTCTCTGGGCCTCAGTTTCCTTCTCTGTAAAATGGGGATTAAATCCTACTTCTTCTACTTAGACTGTAAGCCCCACGGGGGACTGGGATTGTGTCCAATCTGAACATCTTCTAATTATCCCAGTGCCTAGAACACATAATAATAATAATAATAATAATAATAATAATGGCATTTATTAAGTGCTTACTATGTGCAAAGCACTGTTCTAAGCGCTGGGGAGGTTACAAGGTGATCAGGTTGTCCCACGGGGGCCCTCACAGTTTTCATCCCCATTTTATCAATCAATCAATCAATCAATCGTATTTATTGAGCGCTTACTGTGTGCAGAGCACTGTACTAAGCGCTTGGGAAGTACAAGTTGGCAACATGTAGAGATGGTCCCTACCCAACAGTGGGCTCACAGTCTAGATGAGGGAACTGAGGCCCGGAGAAGGTAAGTGACTTGCCCAAAGTCACACAGCTGACAGTTGGCGGAGCCGGGATTTGAACCCCTGACCTCTGGCTCCAAAGCCCGGGCTCTTTCCACTGAGCCACGCTGCTTCTCTAGAAGCAGTAGGTACCTAAAAAATACCATAATTATTATGATTATTATTCTATCCATCTGTAATTAATTTTAATGTCTGGTTCCCCAATTACACTGTAAGCTCCTCGAAGGCAGGGATCATTTCTACTTTATTGTATTCTACCAAGTGCTTTGTTCAGCACTCTGTACACATTCAGCGCCAGTAAGTACCACCGATCGGCTGAAAGATCCCACAGACCGGCAGGTGAGTCCCCAAGGGACCGAAATCCCATCTAACTCTGCCCCTATCTTCATCATCAATCGTATTTATTGAGCGCTTACTATGTGCAGAGCCCATCTTACTTCTATTTATGTCTGTCTCCTCCTCTAGACTGTAACATCATTGTGGGCAGGGACTGTATTTGTTACATTGTTCTACTGTATTCTCCCAAGCACTTAGTACGGTGCTGTGCACACGGTAAGCGCTCAGGAAATACGATCGACTGACTGACTGATTGCAGTGCTCGTCGCAGAGCGGATGCTCGGTCGGCAGCGCTCTTTCCTGTCAATCCTATTTATTGAGCGCTAAGTCCCCCTCTTCAGGACAAACAACCAGACTGAAATGCGGGAGAGTCGAGTCTCTGGATCGGTGGCATTTAATGATGGCATTTATTAAGTGCTTACTATGTGCAAAGCACTGTTCTAAGCGCTGGGGAGGTTACAGGGTGATCACGTTGGGGGGCTCACAGTCTTAATCCCCATTTTACAGATGAGGGAAGTGAGGCCCAGAGAAGTGAAGTGACTTGCCCAAAGTCACCCAGCTGACAGTTGGCGGAGCCAGGATTTGAACCCATGACCTCTGACTCCTAAGCCCGGGCTCTTTCCACTGAGCCACGCTGCTTCACTAAGCATTTCCCAGGTTGCGGATCCCCTCAGAGCCAGACGTTACCCCCGGCTCACCAGGATGAACGGGAAAAGCGTCTGGTGGCGGCCAGTTTGGGAAGGAGCAAGGAGTCAGGAGTGGTCATTCAGGCTTTGACTGGGGCCACTGTGTCCCCTCTAATAATAATGATGGCTTTTATTAAGCGCTTACTATGTGCAAAGCACTGTTCTAAGCGCTGAACCTCTAAGCTTGTGTTCCATCTCTCGCTGACCTCACTGGAAGCCCAGAGACTTCCACTAATAATAATAATCATTGTGATAGTTGGTAAGCACTTACAGTGTTCCGAGCACTGTGCTAAACGCCGGGGCGGATACAAGATGATCAGGTAGAAAAGAGTACCTGTCTGTCCCACATGGAGCTTACAGTCTAAGGGGCAGGGGGAACGGGAATTTAATCCTCATTTTACAGACAAGGCAAATGAGGCCCCGAGAAGTTATGACTTGTCTGAGGTCACACCGCAGGCAAGGGGTGGAACCAGGATTAGAACCCAGGCCCTCTGACTCCCAAGTGTGGGCTCTTTCTTCTGGGCCAATCAGTGGTATATATTGCACACTTACTGTGCGCAAAGCACTGTGCTAAGTGCTTTGGAAAGTACACTGTAACAGAGTTGGGAGATGCGATCCCTGTCCTCAAGGAGCTTACAGTGTGCAGGGAGAAACGGACATGAAAATACGGTACAGATAGGAAAACCTTCCTCTCTTCTCGGCCCCGTGGTGTGGGAGGTTCTGGCCGACTCCAGTCACGGAGACCCAGTGGCTTTGATCAGCTCCGGCCCCAAGCTTCCCCCCACACCCAAACACTCTGGGATGAGAGAAGTCCAAACCAGGTGCAGCTCTGTTCCGAACCGGGCCCTGGTCCAGAGAGAGGAGGAGAGGAGCGAGGCCACAGATAGGCTGAGCAGCAAGAAGTTCTGGCCTGAGGAGACCAGTGGGATTTAGCCAGTCACCTCATGGGAAAACCGGGATGCGGCAATCCTTCTCTGTCCCAGAGCAAAGCCTGGAAGTGATGGTTTGTATCACCAGCTTGGAAAAGTGTCTCCAGGGCTCCACGGGTCTCAGCGGATCCATCCCCACCCATGGTGCCAATACCCGCTTAGTATCTCACGGACTGTGGGCACAGACCTTCCATGAGGGCAGAGTCAGACTCTGCCAGACTGGCCAACGCGTTGTTTCGGAGAGATGGAGTGGGCGCCGTGGCCAAGCTGCGCTCGAATCCTCTGTGTCCCTCAGGTATCTGCGGAAATCATCGCCGGGTCGGCTACGTCCCCCAGGCTGGCCACCCGACGTGGCTGGCAGCTGATTGGCAGGGGCAGGGCTGTGGCACGAAGGCCTGTGTCAATGTCCACCCAAGGACCAATGTCCACCCGCAAGTGATGCGGGTGGGGGGCCTCAGACACCAGAAAGACCACTCTGCCAGGGAGCCGCAGAGCCGGACCACGTCCTGCTGCCCCGCACCCATCCCCGGAGATGTCCGGTGGTCGGCAGACTTCTCCAGGTGATGATGACGGTATTTGTTAAGCGCTTACTCTGTGTCAACCGCTCTTCTAAGCACTTGGGTTGAACACAGTCCCTGTCCCACACGGGGCTCACAGTCTTCATCCCCATTTTCCAGTTGAAGTAACCGAGGCCTAGAGAAGTGAAGCGACTTGCCCAAGGTCACCCAGTAGACAAGTAGAAGAGCTGGGATTAGAATAATAATAATAATAATGGCATTTATTAAACGCTTACTATGTGCAAAGCACTGTTCTAAGCGCTGGAGGGGTTATAAGGTGGTTGTCCCATGGGGGGGGGGGGCACAGTCTTAATCCCCATTTGACAGATGAGGGAACTGAGGCCCAGAGAAGTGAAGTGACTTGCCCAAAGTCACACAGCTGACAATTGGTGGAGCCGGGATTTGAACCCACAACTTCTGACTCCAAAGTCCGTGCTCTTTCCACCGAGCCCCGCTGCTTCTCAATCCAGGTCCTTCTGACACCCGGACCCAGGCTCTACCCACTAGGCCTTACTGCTTTCCGGTCTTCACCCGGCCACGCCAGCTTGGGATCTCCCACTTCTGGGCTCCAGCTTCCAGCCCCCGCGCCCCTCTCCTGCCAGCCCAGCCGGGCACCGGCGGGGCGATGTGGTGGGCAGCCCACCGCTTTAAACGAGGGCAGGGGCCCCGGCAGGGGCCACCTCCCTGCTAGGTTGGGTGGAGATCTGCAGGTTGGGGGTGCTGAGTTCATCGCTGCCCCCACCCCCGGCCGCGCTGCCCAGGTGGAGCAGGGCGAGGGGCTGCGGGACCCCCGTCCGGCCCGGCCCCGGCTCAGGGCCGGACTCCGGGCCCCGCAGGCCGCCGGCCTGCGAGAGGTGCGTCGTGAGCGCTCCGGAAGCCACCAGGTTGGACACAGAGCCGCACCTGGTCAGGTTCTCGTCGAAAAACTGCTTGTACAGCTCCTCCACCTTCTTCTCCATGTAACTGTTCAGCAGGGAGTTAGACAGGGGCAATCCAGCTGGGAACAGGCTCCTCTCTGGGACCTCGTCCCCCCGTGGCGGGCGCGGGGCGGAGGGGGCCCCGGGCGGCTCCTCTCCGGCCGGCTGGCCCGGCGGGATGTCCGCCGAGAGCAGGACCGGGCCTGGGGAGGTGCCTCCGGGGGAGAGGCCGTCCTCGCCATCGTAAATGCTGGCCACGCGGTCGCCGCCGATCTGGAGGTCGGGGTAGGCCCGGCAGATGCTGGCTCCGGACCAGGACCGGTACAGGTCCAGCTGGCCTTCTCCTCCGCCAGCCCCGGGGACACCCCCCAAAAAGGGCACCGGAGCCCCCGGGATGGTCCTCTCACCTACAGTCCCCCAAGGGACCACCCGTTCCCGGCTTCTGGGGCCCGCAGGGGAAATGGCCCCATCTTCCGGGCCTCGCAGCTGGCTCTGCCACATGTCCTGCCCGGGCTTTGGCTTTCCCGGGCACCGGTGGGGGTCCGGAGGGTGGGTCTCTTTCTTCCCTCGGTAGGCGAGGCCGCTCAGGCAGCCTTCGGCTAACATTTCCGAAGCAAAGGCTTCGGGCCGGCGCGGCTCGGCCTGCTCCTCCTGCAAAGACGAAAGAACGCCAAGGAGGAAATGTCGGGGGGGGGGGTGGGCGATATAGCTGGGGGCCAGAAGGATGTGTACCTCTTTATGTGTGTGGTGTGTGTTTGTGTGTACACATGTGAGAGCATGAGCAGGCATGAACCCAGTCCACCCTGTTCTGAGCGCTGGAGTAGAGACAAGTTATAACTCTATTTATTTTATTTGTGCATATTTATTCTATTTATTTTATTTTGTTAATATGTTTTGTTTTGTTCTCTGTCTCCCCCTTCTAGACTGTGAGCCCACTGTTGGGTAGGGACTGTCTCTATATGTTGCCAACTTGTACTTCCCAAGTGCTTAGTACAGTGCTCTGCACACAGTAAGCGCTCAATAAATACGATTGAATGAATGAATTAAAGTTAATCAGGTGGGACACAGTCCCTGCCCTACAATGGATTGACAATCAGGCAGAAGGGAGAACAGGTATGGAATCCCCATTTTACAGATATGGAAAATGAAGCACAGGGTAGTTAAGTGACTTGCCCAACGTCACACAGTAGGCCAGTGGTAGAGCTGGGATTAGAACATCAGCGCTTAGTACAGAGCTTGGCACACAGTAGGTACTTAACAAATGCCATATAAAAATGGGTCTCTGGTTCCCAGGCCCATGTCTTATCCACTAGACCAGAAACAGACATCAATACCAGGAAATAAAATGACAGATATATACATAAGTGCCGTGGGCTGGGGGAAGGGGTAAGAGAAAAGGGGGCCAGTCAAGGTGATGCAGAAGGGAGTGGGAGATGAGGAGAAGTGGGGCTTAATCTGGGAAGGCCTCTTGGAGGAGATGGACCTTCAGTAAGGCTTTGAAGGATGGAAGAGTAATTATCTGTGGGATTTGAGGAGGGAAGGCATTCCATCATTCCATTCCATTGTTATTATTATTATTATTATTATTATTATTATTATTATTATTATTATTCCAGGTCAGAGGCAGTACGTGGGCCAGGGTCGGCGGCGAGACAGGCGAGATGGAGGCACAGCTGCTTACTATGTGCCAGGTGTTGTACTAAAGCACTGGGGTAGATACAAGCTAATCAGGTTGGACACGGTCCCTGACCCACATAGGGCTCACAGTCATCCATTCATTCATTCAATCGTATTTATTGAGCGCTTACTGTGTGCAGAGCTCTGTACTAAGCACTTGGGAAGTACGAGTTTGCAACATATAGAGACGGTCCCTACCCAACAGAGGGCTCACAGTCTAGAAGGGGGAGACAGACAACAAAACAAAACATATAAACCAAATAAAATAAATAGAATAAATATGTACAAGTAAAATAAATAAATAGAGTAATACATCCGTACAAACATATATACATATATACAGGTGTTGTGGGGAGGGGAAGGAGGTAAGGCAGGGGGGATGGGGAGGGGTGTAGGGGGAGAGGAAGGAGGGGGCTCAGTCTGGGAAGGCCTCCTGGAGGAGGTGAGCCCTCAGTAGGGCTTTGAAGGGAGGAAGAGAGCTAGCTTGGCGGATGTGCGGAGGGAGGGCATTTCAGGCCAGGGGGAGGACGTGGGCCAGGGGTTGACGGTGGGACAGGCGAGAATGAGGCACGGTGAGGAGATTAGCGGCAGAGGAGCCGCTAGGCAGTCGTAGTCCCCAATTAGCAAATGAGGTAACTGAGGCTCAGAGAAGTGAAGTGACTTGCCCAAGGTCACACAGCAGATTGGTGGCTTAGAACCCAGGTCATGTGGCTCCCAGGCCCGTGCTTTCGAAAGATTGTTTGGGAGCCCGCAGCCTTCTTTTCCCTAGGATGTCCAGATCTGTAATATTATTGATTTATATTAATAGCCTTCTCCCCTTCTAGACTGTGAGCTCCTTTGAGAAGTCGATCCCATTCCACTAAGCTGCAGCCCTGGATCACCTCCACAGTTTGCTTCCTTCACTCTTGTGCACGAGTCGCAGAGCGCTGCTGGCGGAAATCTAGACATCTGTCCGACCTCGCCCGCTTCAAGTTTATCCATACGTGTTTTTACTCTGCCCTCTCCTCTGCCTGGAAACATTATTTCCCCATCCTTAATGATACCCACGCCCTTTGCCCTCACCAGTTGTTCCAGATGTTTAATTCCCTCCTCAAACCCCCTGTCCCCCCGTCTCCCCCCATCTCTTGCCCCTAATGATCTGGTCAAGTACCTTCTTGAGAAAATCGAAAATAGGCGTGATCTCCTAAAATCTCCCCTGCTCCTCCCCAGTCCCTCCCCCTTCCTGCCCCTTCTTCAACTCTCCCATCTTTCCCAGCAGTATCTCTGAAGATCTCCCACCTTCTCTCAAAATCACCCTGTCCACCTGCACATTCATTCATTCAATCGTATTTATTGAGTGCTTACTGTGTGCCGAGCACTGTACTAAGCGCTTGGGAAGTACAAGTCGGCAACAACCCCATCCCTTCGCCCCTTATCAAAACAGTTGCCCCCTCCCTTCTTCCCTCCCTAACTGCCATCTTCAACCGTTTGCTCTCTGATGACTTCCCCACCGCTTTCAAACATGCCCATGTCTCCCCATTCTAAAAAAACTTCCCTTGACCCCACGATTCCCATCTCCCTCCTATCTTTCCTCTCCAAATTCCTTGAGCAAGTTGTCTACACTCACCATCTCAAGTTCCCCTCCTCCGATTCTCTCCTCGACTCCCTCCGATCTGGCTTCCGTCTCCTTCGCTCCACAGAAACCTCCCTTTCAAAGGTCACCAAAGATCTACTTCTTGCCAAATCTGACAGCCTCTATTTCATCCTAATCCTCCCAAACGCTCAGCTGCCTTCAACATTATTGACCCCCGCCCCTCTTTCTCCTGGAAACATTATCCAATCTCGACTTCCCAGACCCTGTCCTCTCCTGGTTCTCCTCCTATCTCTCTGGCCGCTCATTCTCAGTCTCCTTCACGGGCTCCTCCTCTGCCTCCCACCCCCTAACTGCGAGGATCCCTCAAAGTTCAGTTCTTGACCCCCTTTTATTCTCCATCTACACCTTCTCCCTTGGAGAACTCATTCGCTCCCATGGCTTCAGTTATCACGTCAATGCAGATGATTCCCAAATCTCCATCTCCAGCCCTGATGTCTCTCCCTCTCTGCAGTCTTGCATTTCTTCCCTCCTTTAAGACGTCTGTACTTGGATGTCCTGCCATCACCTTAAACTTCACATGTCAAAAACAGAGCTCCTCATCTTCCTCTGACTTTCCCTTCATTCTAGATAGCATCACCATCCTTCCTGGCTCACAAGCTCATAATCTAGGTGTCATCCTTGACTCCTTATAATAATAATAATGACGGCATTTATTAAGCGCTTACTATGTAAAAGGCACTGTTCTAAGCGCTGGGGAAGTTACAAAGTGATCAGGTTGTCCCACGGGGAGCTCACAGTCTTAATCCCCATTTTACAGATGAGGTAACTGAGGCCCAGAGAAGTGAAATGACTTGCCCAAAGTCACACAGCTGACAACTGGCAGAGCCGGGATTTGAACCCATGACCTCCGACTCCAAAGCCCGTGCTCTTTTCCACTGAGCCACGCTGCTTCTCTCATTCAACTCACATACACTTGTACAGATTTACTATTCTATTTACTTTCTCAATGATGTGCATGTAGCTTTAATTCGATTTGTTCTGACGATTTTGACTCCCGTCTACACGGTTTGTTTTGTTGTCTGTCTCCCCCTTCTAGACCGTGAGCTCGTTTTTGGGTAGGGACCGTCTCTATACGTTGCCGACTTGTACTTCCCAAGTGCTTAGTACAGTGCTCTGCGCACAGTAAATGCTCAATAAATACGATTGATTGATTGATTGATTGCTCTGCACACTGTAAATGCTCAATAAATACGATTGAATGAATGAATGAATGAATATACAATCCCTCACTAAATCCTATTGGTTCCACCTTCACAACATCGCCAAAATCTGCTCTTTCCTCTCCATCCAAACTGTTACCACATTAATCCAACCACTTAATGCGTCCAGCTTGATTACGTATGAGCCACCTTGCTGATTTCCCTGCCTTCTATCTCTCCCCACTCTTGTCCCTCCTGCACTCTGCTGCATGGGTCACTTTTCTACAAAAATGCTCAGGCCATGTTTCCCCCACTCAAGAACTTCCAGGGGTTGCCCGTCCACCTCCACATCAAACAGAAACTCCATACCCTGGGATGTAAAGCGCTCGATCACCTTGTCCTCTCCTACCTCACCTCGCTACTCTCCTACTGTAACCTAGCCCGCGTTCCGTTGAAACTTGAACAGAACCTGGTTTAGGGAATTTTTTTTTCGGATTGTTCATTTAACTTGTTAAGTGCTTTCTATGTGCCAGGCACTGTACTAAATGCTGGAGTAGAGACAAGATCATCAGGTGGAACACAAGTCCATTGGACTCTGTCTTAATCCCCATTTTATAGGTGAGGTAACTGAGGCACAGAAAAGTTAAGTGACTTGCACAAGGTCAAACCGCAGACGTGGCGGAGTCAGGATTAGAACCCAAGTCCTCTGACCAAGTCCTACTGAGAGCTCACCTCCTCCAGGGAGGCCTTCCCAGACTGAGCCCCCTTTTTCCTCTCCTCCTCCCCATCCTCCCCGCCCTACCTCCTTCCCCTCCCTACAGCACCTGTATATATGTTTGTACAGATTGATTACTCTATTTATTTTACTTGTACATATTTACTATTCTATTTATTTTGTTAGTGATGTGCATCTAGCTTTATTTCTATTTATTCTGACGACTTGACACCTGTCCACATGTTTTGTTTTGTTGTCTGTCTCCCCCTTCTAGACTGTGAGCCCGTTGTTGGGGAGGGACCGTCTCTGTTGCCGACTTATACTTCCCAAGCGCTTAGTACAGTGCTCTGCACACAGTGAGTGATCAATAAATGTGATTGAATGAATGAAGGAATGACCACCAGGGCCATGCGCTTTCCACTGGGTCAGGCTGTTTCTCATTTCCTATAGTGTGCACAAATATCCCTCTTTAATCTAGAGTCTCACAATGTTCATATTATTATGATTATGGTATTGGTTAAGTGGTTAGAGAAGTGCTTTGCACACAGTAAGCGCTTAATAAATGCCATCATTATTATTATTATTATTATTATTATTATTATTATTATTAGAGAAGCAGCATGGGTTAGCAGAAAGAGCACGGATTTAGGAGTCAGAAGTCATGGGTTCTAATCCCGGCTCTGCCACTTGTCAGCTGTGTCAGCTTTGTGACTTTGGGCACCTCACCTAACTTCTCTGTACTTCAGTTGCCTCATCTGTAAAATGGGGATTAAGACTGTGAGCCCCACGTGGGACAACATAATTACCTTGTATCTTCCCCAGCGCTTAGAACAGTGCTTGGCATATAGTAAGCGCTTAACAAATACCAGCAATAATAATAATAATAATAATAATAATAATAATAACAATGATAATGGTATTTATTAAGCGCTTACTATGTGCCAAGCACTGTTCTAAGCGCTGGGGAGGTTACAAGGTGATCAGGTTATCCCACATGGGGCTCACAGTCTTAATCCCCATTTTACAGATGAGATAACTGAGGCCCAGAGAAGTGAAGTGGCTTGCCCAAAGTCACACAGCTGACAAGTGGTGGAGCCGGGATTTGAACCCATGACCTCCGACTCCAAAGCCTGGGCTCTTTCCACTAAGCCACGCTGCTTCTCCTGTTATTATTATTATATTATTATAATATTATTTTAATTATTATTATATATTATATATCATATATTATATTATGTTATATGTATGATATATTATAATGCATTATTATAATTAATAATTGTGATTATTGTAGTTGATTATAATTATTATAATAATTAATAATTATAATTATAATTAATTATTATTATTATTATGCTAACCTCACTGTTCCTGTTCTCGCCACCAACACCTCACCCACGTCCTCCCTTCTCAAATCTGACAGACAGTTACTCTCCCCACCTTCAAAGCCTTATTGAAGGCCCATCTCCTCCAAGATGCCTTCCCGAAGCCCTCTTTCCCTTTTCTTCCACTCCCTCCTGCATCGCCCTGACTTGCTCCCTTTGCTCTTCCCCCCTCCCAGCCCCACAGCACTTATGTACACATCCGTAATGTATTTATTTATAGTAATGTCTGTCTCTCCCTCTAGAATGGAAGCTCGTTTTGGGCAGGGAATGTGTCTGTGACATTGTTATATTGTACTCTCCAAAGCACTTAGTACAGTGCTCTGCATCCAGTAAGCACTCAATCAATACAATTGATTGTTTGTGGATAGGGAACACGTCTACCAACCCCGTTGTATTGTACTCTCTGAAGCACTTACTACAGTGCTCTCCCTTCTGATTCATCTATTCATCCCCTTCTAGACTGTGAGCCCACTGTTGGGTAGGGACCGTCTCTATATGTTGCCAACTTGTACTTCCCAAGCGCTTAGTACAGTGCTCTGCACACAGTAAGCGCTCAATAAATACGATTGATTGATTGATTGATCTATGCACTTGGATCTCTAACCTTTGGACATTTGATATTCGCCTCACCCCCACCCCTCTACAATAATAATAATAATGGCATTTATTAAGCGCTTACTATGTGCAAAGCACTGTTCTAAGCGCTGGGGAGGATACAAGGTGAGCAGGTTGTCCCACGGGGGGCTCACAGTTTTCATCGCCATTTTACAGATGAGGTCACTGAGGCACAGAGAAGTGAAGTGACTTGCCCAAAGTCACACAGCTGACAAGTGGCGGAGCCAGGATTTGAACCGATGACCTCTGACTCAGCGGCCCAGACTGAGCCCCTTCATTCCTCTCCCCTCGTCCCCCTCTCCATCCCCCCCTCTTACCTCCTTCCCTTCCCCACAGCACCTGTATATATGTATGTATGTATGTTTGTACATATTTATTACTCTATTTATTTATTTATTTATTTATTTTACTTGTACATATCTATTCTATTTATTTTATTTTGTTAATACGTTTGGTTTTGTTCTCTGTCTCCCCATTCTAGACTGTGAGCCCACCGTTGGGTAGGGACTGTCTCTATATGTTGCCACCTTGTACTTCCTAAGCGCTTAGTACAGTGCTCTGCACACAGTAAGTGCTCAATAAATACGACTGACTGATTGATTGATTGGCTCCAAAGCCTGAGCTCTTTCCACTGAGCCACGCTGCTTCTCATACTTATGTACATATCTTTAAATTATGCATGATATATTATCAACTATTCATTTATTCATATTAATGTCTGCCCCCTCCTCTAGACTGTAGGCTCGTTATGGTGTCTGCCACTTCTCCTGTATTGTACTCTCCCAAGTGCTCAGTACAGCGCTCTGCACATAGCAAGCGCTCAATAAAAACTATTGATTGTTTAATGGACTGATCCCATCCAAATCCCAGCCGGAAAAGGGAACTCCAGCTGGGAGACTGACATCGGGGTGGGGTGGGCTCTTTTGCAACATAGCTTGCGTAAACATCCAAATTCACCCCGCCGTATGGAGCCCGGCTTTCTTTCCGTTTATGCAAATGTTTCAAACCGAGTCCAATTCTCCTTTTGCTTGTCCAGATTTTTCCTCCACGCCCTGGGAACTTCCACACGCTGTGCCCGGGCCCAATCTGACAGGCTTGTCCGGGGGCCAAGATGATCGAAATCCCTGTTTCCCAACAGGGCCCAGGGCAGAGTTCGGAGTAGAGGCAGCTTGGATTTCTCAGGAAGACCCCAGCCTCCTTTCCTAAAAGTCCAGGCCGGAGAACACTTAATTGACTGGTCAGTCGGTGGTATTTATTAATAATAATAATGGCATTTATTAAGCGCTTACTATGTGCAGAGCACTGTTCTAAGCGCTGGGGAAGTTACAAGGTGATCAGGTTGTCCCACGGGGGGCTCACAGTCTTCATCACCATTTTGCAGATGAGGGAACTGAGGCCCAGAGAAGTGAAGTGACTTGCCCAAAGTCACACAGTTGACAAGTGGTGGAGCCGGGATTTGAACCCGTGACCTCTGACTCCAAAGCCCGGGCTTTTTCCACTGAGCCACGCTGCTTCTCTAATTTATTGAGCGCTTACTGTGCGCAGAGCACTGTGCTTGGGGCTGGGGAGAGTACAGCAGTGGTAGCAGACCGGACCCGTGCTCTCGAGGAGCTGACCGTCAAATGGAGCGTGGCTCAGTGGAAAAAGAGCCCGGGCTTTGGAGTCAGAGGTCGTGGGTTCAAATCCCGGCTCCGCCACTTGTCCGCTGTGTGACTTTGGGCAAGTCACTTCACTTCTCTGGGCCTCGGTTCCCCCATCTGTAAAATGGGGATGAAGACTGTGAGCCCCACGTGGGACAACCCGATTACCTTGGATCTACCCCAGCGCTTAGAACAGTGCTTTGTACATAGTAAGCGCTTAACAAATACCAACATTATTATTATTATTAAATGGAGGGAAATATCCCTCGGGAAAGCCCTCGTTTCTCTAACTCACAGAGGAGGCCGAGGCTGGAAAGGGCTGGCAGTTAATCAATCGATCGATGGCATTTCCTGACCCTGAGCCCCATGCGGGACGGGGGGGACTGTGTCCGACTTAACTTGTAACTACTCCAGTGTTTAGAATGCCGCTTTATACATAGTAAGCACTTAACAAATGCCAGAATAATAATAATAATAATAATAATAATTATGGCATTTGTTAAGCGCTTACTACGTGCAAAGCACTGTTCTAAGCGCTGGGCGGGGTTTATTTATTTATTTATTTTGCTTGTACATAGCTATTCTATTTTATTTTGTTAGTATGTTTGGTTTTGATCTCTGTCTCCCCCTTTTAGACTGTGAGCCCACCGTTGGGTAGGGACTGTCTCTAGATGTTGCCAATTTGTACTTCCCAAGCGCTTAGTACAGTGCTCTGCACATAGTAAGCGCTCAATAAATACGATTGATGATGATGATGATCAAGTTGTCCCACGTGGGGCTCCCAGTCTTAATCCCCATTTTTACAGACGAGGTAACTGAGGCTCCGAGAAGTTAAGCGACTTGCCCGTGGTCACACAGCAGACTGGTGGTGGAGCCGGGATTCGAACCCACGACCTCTGACTCCAAAGCCCGGGCTCTTTCCACCGAGCCACGCTACTTTTCTAGAAGAATATTGAGCGCTTGCTATAGAGGGCTGGACTGAGAGATGGAGACAGCGCAGTCCGACAGGATCGGAAGACCCGTCCCCTGCCCGCAGTGTAGTTGGGGGGTCCTGACTTACCCTTCCGATGGTGTTTTTGGGGGGTGGGGGGCACCCACCAGCTCCAAGCTCACCCCACCGCCTCCGCCTCCTTCAGGGAAGACCACCCGAGGCCTGTCGTCTCCTCAGTTGACCCCGCTAGCCCTAGGCCTGCGGCCGCCGCGGATCTGAGCGGGCACCCGGTTCCCCTTCCGCCGGCCCGGCCCCCGGCAGTCCCTCGTCCGGGCCCCAGGATGTGGGGAGGGACGGACGGAGGGAAGTGTGGAGACGGACCCGGTTTCGGGGGGAAGAGAAAAGCAGCCCTGTGGCTGCGGCCTGGAGTGGGAACTTCTCATTTTGAGTGTCGGCCCAAACGGGGTGGGATGTTAGCTCCCGCAGTGGTGGCATAGGCCATCAATCGGTCAGTCAGTCGTTACTGCGTGCGGAGCGATAACCATAATCATAATATTAATTGCGGTGTTGGTTAAAGGCTTACTATGTGCCAATCACTATTCTAAGTACTGCGAAGCAGCGTGGCTCAGTGGAAAGAGCCCGGGCTTTGGAGTCAGAGGTCACAGGTTCAAATCCCAGCTCTGCCAATTGTCGGCTGGGTGACTTTGGGCAAGTCACTTTACTTCTCTCTGCCTCAGTTCCCTCATCTGGAAAATGAGGATTAAGACTGTGAGCCCCCCGTGGGACAACTTGATTAACATGTAACCTCCCCAGAGCTTAAAACAGTGCTTTGCACATAGTAAGCGCTTAATAAATGCCATCATCATTGTCACTGGGGTAGATACAGGATAATGGGGTTGGACAGAGTTCATGTCCCCCATGGGGCTCACATTCTTAATCCCCATTTTACAGGTGAGGTAACTGAGGCACAGAGAAGTTAAGCGACTTGCCCAAGGTCACGCAGCAGACAAGTGGCGGAGAAGGGATTAAAACCCTCGTCCTCCAACTCCCAGGCCTGGGCTCTTTCCTCTAGGCCATGCTGCTTCCTGGACTAAGTGCTGGGGAGAGTGCAATATAACAGACACAATCCCTGCCCACATCCCAAGAGCTTGGTACAGTGCTCTGCACACAGTAAGCGCTCAATAAATACAATTGATTGATTGATTCTCTGTCTCCCCCTTCTAGACTGTGAGCCCACTGTTGGGTAGGGACCGTCTCTATATGTTGCCACCTTGTACTTCCCAAGCGCTTAGTACAGTGCTCTGCACACAGTAAGCGCTCAATAAATACGATTGAATGAATGAATGAATGAACGAGCTTACAGTCTAGAGGGGGAGACAGGCAGTGATATAACTAAATAAAATTACAAATATTTCCATAAGGACTGTGGGCTGCGGGTGGGGGGACTAAAGTGAACAAGTCAACCAATCAATCATATTTTTTGAGAGCTTACTGTGTGCAGGGCACTATACTAAGCGCTTGAGAGGGTACAATATAATAAAGTTGGTAGACACATTTCCTGCCCACAGAGAGCTTATAGTCTAAAGGGCAATAGCTCTACCAATCAAGAGAAGCAGCGTGGCTCTGTGGAAAGAGCCCGGGCTTTGGAGTCAGAGGTCATGGGTTCAAATCCCGGCTCTGCCAATTGTCAGCTGGGTGACTTTGGGCAAGTCACTTCACTTCTCTGGGCCTCAGTTACCTCATCTGTAAAATGGGGATGAAGACCGTGAGCTCCTCCTGGGACAACCTGATCACCATGTAACCTCCCCAGAGCTTAGAACAGTGTTTTGCACATAGTAAGCGCTTAATAAATGCCATAAAAAATTAAAAAATCAATCAATTAATGATATTTATTGAATGCTTATTGTCTGCGGAGCCTGTACTAAGTGCTTGGGAGAGTACAACAGAGCACAACAATACAGTCTAGAGGAGGAGACAGGCATTACTATAAATATTGATATAAATATCAGCATGTTTAATAAGTGAATTTATTTATATTAATGACTCCTTGCTCACCCCCTCCCTTCTGCCCCCAGGAAGCCTGGAGAGGAAACAACGTGGCTCAATGGAAAAGAGCACGGGCTTTGGAGTCAGAGGTCATGAGTTCAAATCCTGGCTCCACCAATTGTCAGCTGTGTGCCTTTGGGCAAGTCACTTAACTTCTCTGTGCCTCAGTTCCCTCATCTGTAAAATGGGGATTAAGACTGTGAGCCCCCCGTGGGACAACCTGATCACCTTGTAACCCCCCCAACGCTTAGAACAGTGCTTTGCATATAGTAAGCGCTTAATAAATGCCATCATTATTATTATTATTATTATTACTGAAACTACTGAGGGCCTGCCTGGGAGTCAGGAGATATGGGTTCTAATTCTGACTCTGGCCCGTGCCTGCTGTATGACCTTGGACAAGTCACTTTGCTGTGCCTCAGATACCTCATCTGTAAGATGGGGATGAAACACTTCATTCATTCATTCATTCATGCATATTTATTGAGCTCTTACTGTGTACAGAGCACTGTACTAAGTGCTTTGGAAATACAAATCAGCAACATATCGAGACGGTCCCTACCCAACAACGGGCTCCCATCTCATCCTCATCTGTCAGGTGAACATAGCTCATCTTACGGCAGCGTGGCTTAGTGGGAAGAGCACGGGCTTGGGGGGCAGAGGTCATGGGTTCTAATCCGGCCTCTGCCACTTTGAGCTGTGCGACTTTGGGCAAGTCACTTAACTTCTCTGTGCCTCAGTTACCGCATCTAGAAAATGGGAATTAAGACTGTGAGCCCCATCTGGGGCAACCTGATAACTTTGTATCTCCCCCAGCACTTAGAACAGTGCTTAGCACATAGTAAGAGTTTAACAAAAACCATTATTATTATTATTAAACACTTGTTCTCCCTCTGCCTTGGACTGTGGGATTGGACTGTGTCCATTCTGCTTGTATTGTATCTATGTCTGTACCTTTCACATAGTGCTTAAGAAATGCTATTATCATTATTATTACTATTATTATTATTGAGCCTTCCCTGTCTAATCTCTCACCTCCTCACCCTATTCTCACTCCCTCTGTGTAATTTATGCTCTTGTCAGCCCCATTGAGCACTGTGATACTCACCCCTCCCTCACAGCACTTAAAAACAGCCTGGCTTAGTGGCCTGGACTGTGAGCCCGCTGTTGGGTAGGGACCGTCTCTAGATGTTGCCAACTTGGACTTCCCAAGAGCTTAGTCCAGTGCTCTGCACACCGGAAGCGCTCAATACATCCGATTGAATGAATGAAGCGTTTGGGAGAGGATATATAACAATGTATCGGACATTCCCTGTCCTTCCATCCCCTCCCCCGCCCTCAACTGTCCACTGAGCGAAGCGATTCATTCATTCATTCATTCAATCGTATTTAATGAGCGCTTACTATGTGCAGAGCACTGTACTAAGCGCTTGGAAAGTACAATTCAGCAACAGATAGAGACAGTCCCTACCCAACAACGGGCTCACAGTCTAGAAGGGGGAGACAGACAAAACAAAATAATAATAACAGTATCAAAATAGATTAGAGTTATAGATATAAACACATCATTAATAAAATAAATAGAATAATAAATATGTACAAATATACATAATCTGCGGGGTGGAGAAGGGGGTAGAGCAGAGGAAGGGAGTAGGGGAGATGGGGAGGGGAGGAGGAGCAGAGGTAAAGGGGCTCAATCTGGAAAGGCATCTGCTGTGTGACCTTGGGCAAGTCACCTCACCTCTCTGGGCCTCAGTTCCCTCATCTGTAACTCGATACTGTGTCCATCCTGATTAAACCGTATCTACCCCTGCATTTAGAACAGTGATTGGCACATAGTAGGCTCTTAACAAGTACCACTATTATTACTATTATCGTCATTATCATTATTATTATATTCATTTAGTGATTTGTGAATCATTGGTATCGATTTCAAATTCCAAAACCTGGAATAGACGCGAGCGGCCCGCCCCCTCGCAAAAGCGATGCGCGGGCGGGGCTCTCATCACCGCCCACTGTTGGGTAGGGACCGTCTCTAGATGTTGCCAATTTGTACTTCCCAAGCGCTTAGTACAGTGCTCTGCGCACAGTAAGCGCTCAATAGATACGATTGATTGATTGATTGATTGATTGATCACCGCCCCATCCCTCCTCCCAGATTTTTAGCCAATGAGCGGCTGCCTTCCCCTTCGGCCAATCGGGAGCTTCGGTTGGTTTCCCTTAGCAACCAGCTGGGTTTCCCGGAGCGGTCCTGCCGTTGCCCTGGCAACGGGAGGAGGGAGGAAGGGGAGGAGGAGGGGAAGGGAAGGAGGGGGAGAGGTCGTCACCCCACGACCCCCACCCCCACCCAGAGCTGGACCATGAGCCTTCGTGGCGGCGGCGACGACCCCAGCCACGGCATCAGGGTCTATTACAGCAGCGTGAGCGGCTCCCGGGAGGTGATGCTGATCATCATCATCACTCGTATTTATTGAGCGCTTACTATGTGCAGAGCACTGTACTAAGCGCTTGGGAAGTACAAATTGGCAACGGATGATGATGATGGTATTTGTTAAGCGCTTACTATGAGCCAAGCACTGTTCTAAGCGCTGGGGGGAGAGCCAAGGTAATCAGCCTGCCCCACGTGGGGCTCACAGTCTCAATCCCCATTTTCCAGATGAGGGAACTGAGGCACAGAGAATAATAATATAATAATGGTATTTGTTAAGCGCTTACTATGTGTAAAGCACTGTTCTAAGCACTGGGGGGAAACAAGGTGATCAGGTTGTGCCACGGGGGGCTCACAGTCTTAATCCCCATTTTCCAGGTGAGGGAACTGAGGCACAGAGAATAATAATATAATAATGGTTTTTGTTAAGCGCTTACTATGTGCAAAGCACTGTTCTAAGCACTGGGGGGCTACAAGGTGATCAGGTTGTGCCACGGGGGGGCTCACAGCCTTAATCCCCATTTTCCAGATGAGGGAACTGAGGCACAGAGAATAATAATATAATAATGGTTTTTGTTAAGCGCTTACTATGTGCAAAGCACTGTTCTAAGCACTGGGGGGATGCAAGGTGATCAGGTTGTCCCACGGGGGGCTCACAGTCTTAATCCCCATTTTCCAGATGAGGGAACTGAGGCCCAGAGAAGTGAAGTGACTTGCCCAAAGTCGCACAGCACACAAGTGGCGGAGCTGGGATTAGAACCCACGACCCCTGATTCCCAAACCCGGGATCTTTCCACTGAGTCACGCTGCTCAGGTGAGGGCCGGGGGGCGGATGGAAGCCCCCAGCCCCAATTTCCAAGCTTCTGAGCCTGGTGAAAAGGCCTCCCCCCCACCCCAGATCACCACCATCATCAGCAATCAATCGGGCAGTCAATCGACAGAATGAATGATGGCATTAAGCGCTTACTAGATGTCACACACTGTTCTAAGCGCTGGGGTAGATAGGAGCTAATTAGGTTGGACCCAATCCCCGTCCCACCTGGGGCTCGCAGTCTTGACCCCCATTTTACAGATGAGGGAACTGAGGCCCAGAGAAGTGACTTGTCCAAGGTCACATAGCAGACAAGTGGCAGAGCTGGGATTAGAACCTGGGTCCTTCTGACTCCCGGGCCTGTGTTCTATCCACTAGACCACGCTGCTTCTTGGTCGTATTTACTGAGCGCCTGGACTGTACTGAGCGCTAGCACCGAACTGAGGACTCTCGGGGAAACTGGACACCCCTTTGGCAACCGTGGAGCGAATGAGGCCACCTGCATGTGAACAATTCTTGGCGGACATCAAGATCAAGAGCTATTTGAAGTGTGCTACGTGGCTACTTTCATTCGATCGTATTTATTGAGCGCTTACTGTGTGCAGAGCACTGTCCGAAGCACTTGAAGTAGTCTGTTGAACGCGGGGGTGATGGTTAGAACAATTCAGCGTATTGATCGATCGGTTTGTGCAGAGTCCTGGTCAAATGCTTAGAACCGTGCTCTGGACTGTAAGTGCTCAATAAATACCTTTGATGATGATGAGAAAAGTCTGTAGACTGCAGGGTCGTCACCCACGTCACCTTATTGAGAATCTTACCTCCTTCCCTTCCCCACAGCACCTGTATATATATATACATATATATATATGGTATACAGAAATGCTCTGGGCATGTCACTCCCCTCCTCAAAAATCTCCAGTGGTTACCTATCAACCAATGAATCAAGCAAAAACTCCTCTCAATTTCAAGGCTGTCCATCCCTGTAAACATATATATATATATATAGATATATCTATGTATATATATATATCTATATATATATATGTTTGTACATATTTATTACTCTATTTATTTATTTATTTTACTTGTACCTATCTATTCTATTTATTTTATTTTGTTAGTATGTTTGGTTTTGTTCTCTGTCTCCCACTTCTAGACTGTGAGCCCACTGTTGGGTAGGGACTGTCTCTATATGTTGCCAGCTTGTACTTCCCAAGCGCTTAGTACAGTGCTCTGCACACAGTAAGTGCTCAATAAATACGATTGATTGATTGATTGATTGATTAAGCAGCGAGGGTTAGTGGAAAGAGCCCGGGCTTGGGAGTCAAAGGTCATGGGTTCTAATTCCGGGCCCAACACTTGTAGGCTGTGTGACCTTGGGCAAGTCACTTCGCTTCTCTGGGCCTCAGTTCCCTCATCTGTCAAATGGGGATGAAGACTGTGAGCTCCACGTGGGACAACCTGATCACCTTGCATCCTCCCCAGTGCTTAGAACAGTGCTTGACACCTAGTAAGTGCTTAACAAATACCACCATTATTATTATTATTATTATTATTACACTCTCTGTGGGCAGGGATGATATCCACCAACTCTAGTGTACTCTCCCAAGTGCTCGCTACAGTGCTCTACACACAATAAGCGCTCAGTAAATATCATTGATGATGATGACTGTGAGCCCGTTGTTGGGTAGGGACCGTCTCTATATGTCGCCAACTTGTACTTCCCAAGCGCTTAGTCCAGTGCTCTGCACACAGTAAGCGCTCAATAAATACGATTGAATGAATGGAATGAATGAATGATGATGGGAATGGTCTGTTAAAATGCAGGGTCGTGACCCACTAGACTGTACGCTCTTTGTGGACACGAATTATGTCTACCAACTCTAGCGTACTCTCCCAAGTGTTCACTACAGTGCTCTGCACACAGTAAGCTCTCAGTAAATACCACTGATGAAGGTGATGATGATCATGAGAATGGTCCATAGAATTCAGGGTCATTCATTCGGTCAGTCGTATTTATTGAGCGCTTACTGTGTGCCGAGCACTGTACTACGCCCTTGGAAAGTACCATGAACCACCAAACTGTACAATCTTTGTGGGCAGGGGTTGTGTCTACCAATTCTACCATACTCTCCCAAGCACTTACTACAATGCTCTGCACACAGTAAGCGCTCAGTAAATACTATCGATTGATTGATTGATCTTGAAGCATGGTGTGCTGCAGGGCAAACTTGATCAGTTATATAATGACTGATAAAAACCCTGTGGGGTTGATTATTCCAGGAGTTCTCTGGTTCTCACTTGGAGAACTAACAGACATAAGAAATGTCGAGGCCTCCCCTTTTCCCGGAATCACCCCGGCCCCTACAAGAGCGAGCGTTCCTTGCACCCTGAATTCATTCATTCATTCATTCATTCATTCAATCGTATTTATTGAGTGCTTACTGTGTGCAGAGCACTGTACTAAGCGCTTGGGAAGTACAAGTCGGCAACATGTAGAGACGGTCCCACCCAACAACGGGCTCACAGTCTAGAAGGGGGAGACAGACAACAAAACAAAACATGTAGACAGGTGTCAAAATCGTCAGAACAAATACCATTAAAGCAATATGCACATCATTAACAAAATAAATAGTAAATATGTACAAGTAATTAAATAGAGTAGTAAATCTGTACAAATATATGTACGGGTGCTGTGGAGAGGGGAAGGAGGTAGGGTTGGGGGGATGGAGAGGAGGAGGGGAAAAGGGAGTTTCAGTCTGGGAAGGCCTCCTGGAGGTGGTGAGCTCTCCATAGGACTTTGAAGGAAGGAAGAGAGCTAGCTTGGCGGATGTGTGGAGGGAGGGCATTCCAGGCCAGGGGAAGGACGTGGGGCGGGGGTTGACGGTGGGACAGGCAAGAACAAGACCCCGAGAGGAGGTTAGTGGCGGCAGAGGAGCGGAGGGTGCGGGCTGGGCTGGAGAAGGACAGAAGGGAGGTGAGATAGGAGCGGGTGAAGGGATGGACAGCCTTGAAACTGAGAAGAGTTTCTGCTTGATTTGTTGATTGACAGGCAACCACTGGAGATTTTTGAGGAGGGGAGTGACATGCCCAGAGCATTTCTGTACAAAAATAATCCAGGCAGCAGAGTGAAGTATAGATTGAAGTGGGGAGAGACAAGAGGATGGGAGATCAGAGAGGAGGCCGATGCAGTAATCCCGTCGGGATAGGACGAGAGATTGAACCAGCAAGATAGCGGTTTGGATGGAGAGGAAAGGGCGGATCTTGGCGATGTTGTGGAGGTGAGACCGTCAGGTTTTGGTGATGGATCGGATGTGAGGGGTGAAAGAGAGAGCGGAGTCGAGGATGACACCGAGGTTGCGGGCTTGTGAGACGGGAAGGATGGTAGTGCCGTCTACAGGGATGGGAAAGTCAGGGAGAGGGCAGGGTTTGGGAGGGAAGATAAGGAGTTCAGTCTTGGACATATTGAGTTTTAGTTGGTGGGCAGACATCCAGATGGAGATGTCCTGAAGGCAGGAGGAGACACCAGAGACCATGGCGGGGGTGGCATTGGGAGGAGCAGGTGGGCAGGACCACCAACCCCCCTCTCTCCCGGCTCGGGTAGGTGAAACAGCACCAGACGGAAGTGCTGCGGATCCTGGATGGGAACAGGACGCCGTATGAGCTGGTGGACGTGTCCATCAGCGACCTGGTGCTCCAGGAAATGAGAAAGAAGGCCGGGGACCCGGAGGCCGTGCCGCCACAGATCTTCAACGGAGAACAGTACTGCGGAGTAAGAGCGGCCGCCCGATGCCAGCTGGCACTGCCGAGGGGACGGGCATGGGGACTCCCGGCCGGAATGGCCCAGGCGCCCCGCTGTCTGCTGAGACGTCAGGGCCCAGGCCTCTCGCCCTTCCAGGAGTCGATTCGGGTGCCCCTGCCCAGCCTGTCCCTGCCGGGGCCTGGAGTGCAACGAGGCGGCAGGTGGGCAGGGGCAAGGCATGGGCCAGAAGCTCACAGCCGGTCACTCAGGTCCCTCTGGGGGCTTCTGGGGGGAACCGAGGGGTCAGAAGACTGTCACAGGCCATTCATTCATTGTCATATTTTTCCAGCGCTTTCTGTGTGCAGAGCACTGTACTAAGCGCTTGGGAGAGTTCATTATGACAATATGACAGACACGTTTCCTGCCCACAGTGAGCCTATCTTGCTTCCCTAGCCCCCAACTAGGGGGGCAACCCCTCCTGCATATAGAGAAGCAGCATGGCTCAGTGGAAAGTGCTCTGCACACAGTAAGCGCTCAATAAATACGATTGAATGAATGGAAAGAGCCCGGGCTTTGGAGTCAGAGTTCATGGGTTCAAATCCCAGCTCCACCAATTGTCAGCTGTGTGACTTTGAGCAAGTCATTTCACTTCTCTGGGCCTCAGTTACCTCATCGGTAAAATGGGGATTAAGACCGTGAGCCCCCCGTGGGACAACCTGATCACCTTGTAACCTCTCCAGCGCTTAGAACAGTGCTTTGCACATAGTAAGCACTTAATAAATGCCATTATTATTATCAGGGCTTCACCTCCAACCCATCATTTTCAAGGGAGAGGCCAGTTTTTCCCCCGGGGCCTTGGCTCCCCTTGGGGGAGAGGGGGAGGGTCAGGGGCTGGGGGGGGGACAGGGAGAGGCGTGGACACTTGTACCCCCAAATGGAAGGGGCTTCCCACCCAGGGATCGGTGGGGGCGGAGGGGAGGCCCTGGCCTTGGCTCATCCCAAAGGGTGGGTCCATCTTCCCTGTATCCAGGACTTCCAGAAGCTGTTCGAGGCCACAGAAAACAAAGAGGTCCTGAAGTTTCTGAAGGGGCCGTCAGTCAAGCTGCCCGAGCCCAAGAAATCCAAGAGCCATTTGGCGAGCGGCCCGTAGGAGCCGGACAGTGGGAGAGCTGCCGGTCAAATGCGTGGAATTAGCTTTGTAACGGGTGTCCGGCGGAAAGGCCCTATTAAAGTTGGACACGATCGTGAGGCCGTGGACACCTGTGGGTCATTGCAGGCCACCAAACTGGCTCTGTATGGCCCGGGACCCCTACACTGGTCCTGCCTTGGGTTCTCAGGTTAGGGGGGGGACCCTTCCAGGCCCCACGAGGCCGCAGTTTGAAACCATTCATTCATTCATTCATTCATTCAATCGTATTAATTGAGCACTTCCTCTGTGCAGGGCACCGTACTAAGCACTTGGGAAGTACAAGTTGGCAACCTATAGAGACGGTCCCTACCCAACAACGGGTTCACGGTCTAGAAGGGGGAGACAGACGACAAAACAAAACAAGTAGACAGGTGTCAATACCATCAGAATAAATAGAATTATAGCTATATACACATCATTAATAAAAATAAATAGAATAGTAAATATTCTAAATAAATATAAATATATATAAATTTAAATATAAATATACATTTATATAAATATAAAAATATATTTAGAATATAAATATGCTAAATAAATAGAGCAATAAATCTGTACAAGCATAAATACAGGTGCTGTGGGGAGGGGAAGGAGGTAGGGCGGGGGGATGGGGAGACTTTTAGACTTTTAGACTGTGAGCCCACTGTTGGGTAGGGACTGTCTCTATATGTTGCCAATTTGTACTTCCCAAGCGCTTAGTACAGTGCTCTGCACATAGTAAGCGCTCAATAAATACGATTGATGATGATGGGGAGGAGGAGAGGAAAAAGGGGGCTCAGTCTGGGAAGGCCTCTTGAAGGAGGTGAGCTCTTTTGCCGCCGAGACTGGGACCCAGTAAACGGGGAGGAGGAAGAGGAAGGAGGCCGGCACAGAGTGGCTCAATGGAAAGAGCCCGGGCTTTGGAGTCAGAGGTCATGGGTTCAAATCCCGGCTCCACCAATTGTCAGCTGTGTGACTTTGGGCAAGTCACTTAACTTCTCTGGGCCTCAGTTACCTCATCTGTAAAATGGGGATTAAGACTGTGAGCCCCCCGTGGGACAACCTGATCACCTTGTAACCTCCCCAGCACTTAGAACAGTGCTTTGCACATAGTAAGTGCTTAACAAATGCCATTATTATTCCCCCTCGTCCCCCTCTCCATCCCCCCATCTTACCTCCTTCCCTTCCCCACAGCACCTGTATATATGTCTGTACATATTTATTACTCTATTTATTCATTTATTTATTTTACTTGTACATATCTATTCATTTTATTTTGTTAGTATGCTTGGTTTTGTTCTCTGTCTCCCCCTTTTAGACTGTGAGCCCAATGTTGGGTAGGGACTGTCTCTATATGTTGCCAATTTGTACTTCCCAAGCGCTTAGTACAGTGCTCTGCACATAGTAAGCGCTCAATAAATATGATTGATTGATTGATTGTTAGCCATCAGCGGGGCACTTGGGTATGTCCGGAGGAGTCGGGTGGTGGGGGGGATTCCTAATTTCCCTAATTTCCACTTGCATCCAGGTCTCCCCCTCCCCACCAGCATGTGCTTGGGAAGGGGAAGGGGGCTAGGACCCCCTCTCTCCCCGGGACTAACAGATGGTGGGGCTGAGCCCAACGAGGCTTTGTTAAGCACAGCTGTGTGGGAGAAAACCAAATTTCCATCTGTGCCCTGTCGGGGAAGGGCCGGATGGACAGGAGGACCAGCCAGACCGGGAGGAGGAGGCGGACATCTCCAAGGATTGCCTGGGCAGCAGTGATTTTAGAAACAAAGAAACGCCTGATGGGTCCCTAGCTGGAGGAGGAGGAAGATTTGAGAAGCAGCGTGGCTCAGTGAAAAAGAGCCCGGGCTTTGGAGTCAGAGGTCATGGGATCAAATCCCGGCTCTGCCACTTGTCAGCTGTGTGACTTTGGACAAGTCACTTCACTTCTCTGGGCCTCAGTTCCCTCATCTGTAAAATGGGGGTTAAGACTGTGAGCCCCCCAGGGGACAACCTGATCACCTTGTAACCTCCCGAGCGCTTAGAACAGTGCTTTGCACATAGTAGGCGCTTAATAAAGTGCTTAGTACAGTTTTCTGCACACAGTAAGCGCTCAATAAGTACGATCGATTGATTAATAAATGCCATCGTTATTATTATTATTTGGGAATGGAAGCTTCCCCCGCTCACAGGGCGGTGCCGGCCGGCACCTGCTCCTACAATCCCAGCTATAAATTCTAGCGTCGGGGTCGGGAACCCAAGGCGGGCCCGGGGAATGACCAGTTCCAAGCAGCAGGACTCTGCCTCCCAAGAGACCCCCAGGCCAATAATAATAACAATGGCATTTATTAAGCGCTTACTATGTGCAGAGCACTGTTCTAAGCACTGGGGTGGTTACAAGGTGATCAAGTTATCCCACGGGGGGCTCACAGTCTTCATCCCCATTTTACCTATGGAGTAACTGAGGCACAGAGTAGTTAAGTGACACACAACGCCCACATGGAAGTTACACCTCCCTCACACTGTTCTCCCGGCCTGTAGTTCCCTCTCTCCCATCTGCCAGGACACCATCCCTTCCTTCCTCTCCCCCTCGTCCCCCTCTCCATCCCCCCCATCTTACCTCCTTCCCTTCCCCACAGCACCCGTATATATGTATATATGTTTGTACATATTTATTACTCTATTTATTTATTTATTTTACTTGTACATATCTATTCTATTTATTTTATTTTGTTAGTATGTTTGGTTTTGTCTCCCCCCTTTAGACTGTGAGCCCACTGTTGGGTAGGGACTGTCTCTATATGCTGCCAATTTGTACTTCCCAAGCGCTTAGTACAGTGCTCTGCACACAGTAAGCACTCAATAAATACGATTGATTGATTGATTAAGTGACACACAACGCCCACATGGAAGTTACACCTCCCTCACGCTGTTCTCCTGGCCTGTAGTTCCCTCTCCCCCATCTGCCAGGACACCATCCCTCCTCCACCAGGAAGTCTTCCCAGCTCAATTCCCATTGTACCGACATCCCTCCCCAAGCCTGTGTGTACACACACCCCTGTACAGGCCCCGTGCCTTTGTTCGCGGTTAGTCGGCCGTTTCACCCCGATTCACTTGGGTCACTCTGCTCTCCCGCCAGCCTCCACTGCAAATCATTTCCATCTCACGCAGCGCTTGTGAGTCCCCACTGGGACAACCAATCACCTTGTAACCTCCCCAGAGCTTAGAACAGTGCTTTGCACATAGTAAGTGCTTAATACATGCCATCATTACTAATAAATGCCATCATTACTTGAGGGTTGGGAATGTGCGTCGCTGCTGTTGTAATCTCCCAAGCACTCAGTTCAGTACCTGGCAGCTAGCAGGTGCCCAGTAATAATAAGAATAATGATGGCATTTGTTAAGCGCTTACTATGTGCAACTATGTACAGTGCTCTGCACATAGTAAGCGCTCAATAAATACGATTGATGATGCAAAGCACTGTTCTAAGCGCTGCAGAGGCTACAAGGTGATCAGGTTGTCCCACTTGGGGCTCACAGTCTTAATCCCCATTTTACAGATGAGGTAACTGAGGCCCAGAGAAGTTAAATGACTTGCCCAAAGTCACACAGCTGACAACTGGCGGAGCCGGGATTTGAACCCACGACCTCTGACTCTTTCCAATGAGCCACGCTACTTCTCTAGCAGCGTGTAGGTCCTAGTACAGCGCCTAGGAACCAGCAGGCGACCAATACAGTGTCCGAAAGCCAGATGTTGCCCAGAACGGTACCTGTGAGCCAGGAGGTGTCCAGCACAGTGCCTGAAAGCCAGCAGGTGCCCAGTACAGTGCAGGTTCCCACCTCCTCCAAGAGGCCTTCTTTGACTAAGCCCTCCTTTCCTTTTCTCTTACTCCCTTCTGTGACTTGCTCCTTTAATTCACCTCCCCCAGCACTTCGATACATATCTGTCATTTATTTATTCATTCAATCGTATTTTTCGAGTGCTGTACGGGGAGGGGTGACCACTGCACACCCAGTCCCCCATGACACGCACAGCCATTACAGGACAGACAAGCATCCGGCAAGCGCTTAGTACAGTGCTCTGCACACAGTAAGCGCTCAATAAATACGATTGATTGATTGATTGATTGTGTCTTTTATCATCATCATCATCATCATCAATCATATTTATTGAGCGCTTACTATGTGCAGAGCACTGTACTAAGCCCTTGGGAAGTACAAATTGGCAACATATAGAGACAGTCCCTACCCAACAGTGGGCTCACAGTCTAAAAGGGGGAGACAGAGAACAAAACCAAACATACTAACAAAATAAAATAAATAGAATAGATATGTACAAATAAAATAAATAAATAAATAGATAGAGTAAAAAATATGTACAAACATATATACAGATGCTGTGGGGAAGGGAAGGAGGTAAGATGGGGAGGACTTTTAGACTGTGAGCCCACTGTTGAGTAGGGACTGTCTCTATATGTTGTCAATTCGTACTTCCCAAGCACTTAGTCCAGTGCTCTGCACACAGTAAGCGCTCAATAAATACGATTGATTGATTGAGAGAAGAACCAGGCCAGAATTCAGCCGGTCGATCAGAGAGCCGAGTATCTGACTGCTTCCCTTCCAGTCGTCTGAGCTGTGAATGTTTTTGTTGGTATGTTTGGTTTTGTTCTCTGTCTCCCCCTTCTAGACTGTGAGCCCACTGTTGGGTAGGGACCGTCTCTATGTGTTGCCAATTTGTACTTCCCAAGCGCTTAGTACAGTGCTCTGCACATAGTAAGCGCTCAATAAATACGATTGATGATGATGATGATGAATGTTTCTCCCAAACTGCCACCATGGGTAGGGGCAGCAGGAAGGACGCCGTGTTCTTGGCAGTTGGCATCGCCCGATGGACACAGCACAGGGCTGAGAGTCGGGAGACCCATCTTCTAGTCCCAGTTCCGCTGCTGGCCCGCTGGGTGACCTGGGGCAAGTCACTTAACCTCTCTGTGCCTCCCTATTTATTTTACTTGGATCTGTAGATGAGCAGCGTGGCTCAGTGGAAAGAGCACGGGCTTTGGAGGCAGAGGGCGTGGGTTCAAATCCTGGCTCCGCCAATTATCAGCTGTGTGACTTTGGGCAAGTCACTTCTCTGGGCCTCAGTTACCTTATCTGTAAAATGGGGATTGACTGTGAGCCCCCTGTGGGACAACTTGATCACCTTGTAAATTCCCCAGTGCTTAGAACAGCGCTTTTTCTAGACTGTGAGCCCACTGTTGGGTAGGGACCGTCTCTATATGTTGCCAACTTGTACTTCCCAAGCGCTTAGTACAGTGCTCTGCACACAGTAAGTGCTCAATAAATACGATTGATTGGTTGATTTACTTTTACATATTTACTATTCTATTTATTTTGTTAATGATGTGCAATTAGCTTTAATTCTATTTGTTCTGACGACTTGACACCTGTCCACATGTTTTGTTTTGTTGTCTGTCTCCCCCTTCTAGACTGTGAGCCTGTTGTTGGGTAGGGACTGTCTATATGTTGCCAACTTGTACTTCCCAAGCGCTTAGTACAGTGCTCTGCACACAGTAAGCGCTCAATAGATATGATTGATTGATTTAATTTTACATATTTACTATTCTATTTATTTTGTTAATGATGTGCAATTAGCTTTAATTCTATTTGTTCTAACGACTTGACACCTGTCCACATGTTTCGTTTTGTTGTCTGTCTCCCCCTTCTAGACTGTGAGCCTGTTGTTGGGTAGGGACCGTCTATATGTTGCCAACTTGTACTTCCCAAGCGCTTAGTACAGTGCTCTGCACACAGTAAGCGCTCAATAAATATGATTGATTGATTGATTTACTTTTACATATTTACTATTCTATATATTTTGTTAATGATGTGCAATTAGCTTTAATTCTATTTGTTCTGACAACTTGACACCTGTCCACATGTTTTGTTTTGTTGTCTGTCTCCCCCTTCTAGACTGTGAGCCTGTTGTTGGGTAGGGACCGTCTATATGTTGCCAACTTGTACTTCCCAAGCGCTTAGTACAGTGCTCTGCACACAGTAAGTGCTCAATAAATACGATTGAATGACTGAATGAAAGTAGGGACCGCCTCTATAGGTTGCCGACTTGTACCTCCCAAGTGCTTAGTCCAATCAATCAATCAATCAATCGTATTTATTGAGCGCTTACTGTGTGCAGAGCACTGTACTAAGCGCTTGGGAAGTCCAAGTCGGCAACCTATAGAGGCGGACCCTACTTTCATTCATTCATTCAATCGTATTTATTGAGCACTTACTCAACATATAGAGAGGGTCCCTACCCAACAGTGGGCTCACAGTCTAGAAGGGGGAGACAGAGAACAAAACAGAACATATTAACAAAATAAAATAAACAGAATAGATATGTACAAGTAAAATAAATAAATAAATAGAGTAATAAATGCGTACAAACATATATACATATATACAGGTATATAGTCCAGTGCTCTGCACCCAGTAAGTGCTCAATAAATACGATTGAATGAATGAATGAATGAATGAATGAATGTGCCCCACTTCCCCCATCTTTAAAACGAGGGTAAGATCCTCCCTATTAGTCTTTGAGCCCAGGGGCGACCAGGACTGTGTCCAACCTGACTGCCCTCTCGCTACCCCAGCGCTGGCACCGAACTACTTAATAACTGGTTAATAATGACATTAGTTAGTATCAAAGAGCACTGCACCAGTCTAGAGCCCTGGCAAAGTCACAGAGTGCAACTGGCCGACATGGTGGGTATCCATCACTGGCCTTCCCCTCCTTTCTGCATCACCCCTTTATTCAACCCCTCTCCCAAGCCCCACAGCCTCTATGCCCGTATCTGTAATTGATTTATTTCTAATAATGATAATAATAATAATAATGTTGGTATTTGTTAAGCGCTTACTATACGCCAAGCACTGTTCTAAGCGCTGGGGTAGATACAAGGTAATCAGGTTGTCCCCCGTGGGGCACACAGTCCTCATCCCCATTTTGCAGATGAGGGAACTGAGGCACAGAGAAGTGAAGCGACTTGCCCAAAGTCACCCAGCTGACAAGTGGCAGAGCCGGGATTAGAACCCATGACCTCTGACTCCCAAGCCCGGGCTCTTTCCACTGAGCCACGCCGCTTCCCTATTAATGTCTGTCCCCCACTTTAGACTGCAAGCTCACTATGGGCAGGGAATATGTCTGTTTGCTGTTGTAAAGTACTCTAGCCAGCACTTAGTACAGTTCTCTGCTCACAGGGAGTGCTCAATAAATATAGTGTGGCTTAGTGGATAGAGCACCGGCCTGGAAATCAGAAGGTCTTGGGTTCTAATCCCAACTCCGCCACTCGTCTGCTGAGGTACCTTGGGCAAATCACTTCATTTCTCTGTGCCTCAGTTCCTTCATCTCTAAAATGGGGAAGAAGACTGTGAGCCCCATATGGGGCAACCTGATCACCTTGTATCCCCCCCAGCGCTTAGAACAGGGTTGTGTACATTGTAAACGCTTAATAAATGCCATCATCATCATTCTTTGGGCCTCAGATACCTCACCTCTAAAATAGGGATTAAGAGTGGGAGCTCCATGGGGGACAGGGACTGTATCCAACCTCACTGACTTGAATCCACCCCAGCACATAGAATATTGCCTGGCACCTTGTAAGCTCTTAACGAGTACAATAATAATAATAATAACATTTACTGTATATTTATCTAATTATGAATTTATTAAGTGTAATTTATGAAGTAATTTATTCTAGACTGTGAGCCCACTGTTGGGTAGGGACTGTCTCTATGTGTTGCTGACTTGTACTTCCCAAGCGCTTAGTACAGTGCTCTGCACACAGTAAGCGCTCAATAAATACGATTGATTGATTAATTGATAAGTGCTCACTATGTGCAAAACATTGTTCTAAGCGCTGGGGAGGTTACAAGGTGATCAGGTTGTCCCTCGGGGGGCTCACAGTCTTAATCCCCATTTTCCAGATGAGGTAACCGAGGCCCAGAGAAGTGAAGTGACTTGCCCAAAGTCACACAGCTGACAAGCGGTGGAGCCGGGGTTTGAACCCAGGACCTCTGCCTCCAAAGCCCGGGCTCTTTCCACTGAGCCACGCTGCTTCTCTAATAATAACAACAATAGTAGTAATAATACTACTATTAGTATTAATAGTATTAATACTATTAATACTATTAGTAGTAATAATACTACTATTGGCACTATTAATAGTGCCAATTTGTACTTCCCAAGCGCTTAGTACAGTGCTCTGCACATAGTAAGTGCTCAATAAATACGAATGATGATGATGATGATGATGATAATAATAAATACAATTGACTGCCTTATTCCAGAATGGGAGGCCGACTGTTTAAATATTTTCCCAAAGGGGCACCTGTCGGCTAGGGACACGACGACTCTACAGCCAATGTGTCCCTTTACTGAATTGAACATTGTGGACAGAAAGGAGTGACAGGAGGAATTAAACAGAGTGCGCATGTGTGTGTTTGTGTGAGAGAGAGAGAGGGAGAGAGAGAGTGTGTTAAAAGAACTGGTTTCTCTAGTCCAGCTTTCTCAGAAGGATGTCACCGCAGGCCGGACCTGGCCTATTGACGAGTACTTTTACCCACCAAGATACAAGTGTGTCCCCCTGTCCCCCCCGTGCTGCCCCAAATCCCATCCCCCTTGTCCTGTGAGCCCACTGTTGGGTAGGGACTGTCTCTATATGTTGCCAATTTGTACTTCCCAAGCGCTTAGTACAGTGCTCTGCACACAGTAAGCGCTCAATAAATACGATTGATGATGATCCCCCTTTCCCGCTGCTGCAGTGGTTTACTTGCTTTGATGGCTGCTTTCTCGTTTCTAGACTGTGAGCCTGTTGTTGGGCGGGGATTGTCTCTATCTGTGGCCAAATTGTACTTTCCAAGCGCTTAGTCCAGTGCTCTGCACACAGTAAGCGCTCAATAAATACGATTGATGATGATCCCCCTTTCCCGCTGCTGCAGTGGTTTACTTGCTTTGATGGCTGCTTTCTCGTTTCTAGACTGTGAGCCTGTTGTTGGGCGGGGATTGTCTCTATCTGTGGCCAAATTGTACTTTCCAAGCGCTTAGTCCAGTGCTCTGCACACAGTAAGCGCTCAATAAATACGATTGAATGAATGAATGAATGATGGATGGATGACCCACTGGCCGGCGCCCCCTGGTGGTCGAGACGAGTAAGTGCTGGAGCACCACTCATCATCATCATCATCATCATCAATTGTATTTATTGAGCGCTTACTATGTGCAGAGCACTGTACTAAGCGCTTGGGAAGTACAAATTGGCAACATATAGAGACAGTCCCTACCCAACAGTGGGCTCACAGTCTAAAAGGGGGAGACAGAGAACAAAGCCAAACAGACTAACAAAATAAAATAAATAGAATAGATATGTACAAATAAAATAAAAAAAATAATAAATAGAGTAATAAATATGTACAAACATATATCCATATATACAGGTGCTGTGGGGAAAGGAAGGAGGTAAGATGGGGGGGGATGGAGAGGGGGACGAGGGGGAGAGGAAGGAAGGGTCTCAGTGTGGGAAGGCCTCCTGGAGGAGGTGAGCTCTCAGCAGGGCCTTGAAGGGAGGAAGAGAGCTAGCTTGGCGGATGGGCAGAGGGAGAGTCACTCCCCCAAGAAGACCCGTTTTGAGGGGTTTCTGTGAGGGAAAAACCTGTTAATAATAATAATAATGGCATTTGTTAAGCGCTTACTATGTGCAAAGCACTGTTCTAAGCGCTGGGGGGGGATACAAGGTGATCAGGTTGCCCCACGTGGGGCTCACAGACTTAATCCCCATTTTCCAGGTGAGGGAACTGAGGCTCAGAGAAGTTAAGTGACTTGCCCAAGGTCACACAGCAGAAGCGTGGCGGAGCTGGGATTCGAACCCATGACCTCTGACTCCAAAGCCCCAGTTCTTTCCACCGAGCCACGCTGTTTTTGTTTCCTGGGGCTGTGCCCAGGGACAGCTGTACCTCAGAGCCCAGCCAATCTGTCCGGCAGAGTCAGGCAGGCAGGCAATCGTATTTATTAATTAATTAATAATAATGGTATTTGGGTTCTAATCCCCGCTCTGCCACTTGTCAGCTGGGTGACTCTGGGTAAGTCACTTCTTTTCTCTGGGCCTCAGTTCCCTCATCTGTAAAATGGGAATTAAGACTGTGAGCCCCATGTGGGACAACCTGATGACCTTGTATCTACCCCAGCGCTTAAAACAGTGCTTGGTACGTAGTAAGTGCTTAATAAATACCATCATTATTATTATGATAGTAAGCGCTTAACAAATGCCATTATTATTATTATTATTTGTTAAATGGTTACTACATGCCATGCACTGTTCTAAGCGCTGGGATAGATCCAAGGCAGGTTGTCCCCCGGGAGGCTCACAGTCTTAATCCCCATTTTACAGATCAGATAATTGAGGCCCAGAGAAGTGAAGTGACTTGTCCAAGGTCACACAGCAGACAAATGGCTGAGTTGGGATTAGAACCCACGTCCTCTGATCCCCAAGCCTGGGCTCTTGCCACTAAGAGAAGCAGCGTGGCTCAGTGGAAAGAGCCCGGGCTTTGGAGTCAGAGGTCATGGGTTCAAATCCCACCTCCACCAATTGTCAATTGTGTGACTTTGGGCAAGTCACTTAATTTCTCTGTGCCTCAGTTACCTCATCTGTAAAATGGGGATTAAGACTATGAGCCCCTCATGGGACAACCTGATCACCTTCTATCCTCCCTAGTGCTTAGAACAGTGCTTTGCACATAGTAAGTGCTTAATAAATGCCATCATTATTATTATTTTTATAGGTCATGGGTTCAAATCCCCAGCTCTGCCAATTGTCAGCTGTGTGACTTTGAGCAAGTCACTTAATTTCTCTGTGCCTCAGTTACCTCATCTGTAAAATGGGGATTAAGACTGTGAGCCCCCCGTGAGATGACCTGATCACCTTGTATCCTCCCCAGCACTTAGAACAGTGCTTTGCACATAGTAAGCACTTAATAAATTATTTTTTAAAATAATTTAAAAAAATAAATAAATACAAATAATAATAATAATGGCATTTATTAAGTGCTTACTATGTGCAAAGCACCGTTCTAAGTGCTGAAGCACTATCTGCACATAGTAAGCACTTAATAAATGCTATTAAAATAATTTAAAAAATAAATAAATACTAATAATAATAATAATGGCATTTATTAAGTGCATACTATGTGCAAAGCACCGTTCTAAGTGCTGAAGCACTGACTGCACATAGTAAGCACTTAATAAATGCTATTAAAATAATTTTAAAAAATAAATACAAATAATAATAATAATAACATTTATTAAGTGCTTACTATGTGCAAAGCACTGTTCTAAGTGCTGAAGCACTGTCTGCACATAGTAAGCACTTAATAAATGCTATTAAAATAATTTTAAAAAATAAATAAATACAAATAATAATAATAATGGCATTTATTAAGTGCTTACTATGTGCAAAGCACTGTTCTGAGTGCTGAAGCACTGTCTGCACATAGTAAGCACTTAATAAATGCTATTAAAATAATTTTAAAAAATAAATAAATGCAAATAATCATAATAATGGCATTTATTGAGTGCTTACCATGTGCAAAGCACTGTTCTAAGTGCTGAAGCACTGTCTGCACATAGTAAGCACTTAATAAATGCTATTAAAATAATTTTAAAAAATAAATAAATGCAAATAATCATAATAATGGCATTTATTAAGTGCTTACTATGTGCAAAGCACTGTTCTGAGTGCTGAAGCACTGTCTGCACATAGTAAGCACTTAATAAATGCTATTACAATAATTTAAAAAAATAAATACAAATAATAAGAATAATGGCATTTATTAAGTGCTTACTATGTGCAAAGCACTGTTCTGAGTGCTGAAGCACTGTCTGCACATAGTAAGCACTTAATAAATGCTATTAAAATAATTTTAAAAAATAAATAAATGCAAATAATCATAATAATGGCATTTATTGAGTGCTTACTATGTGCAAAGCACTGTCCTGAGTGCTGAAGCACTGTCTGCACATAGTAAGCACTTAATAAATGCTATTAAAATAATTTAAAAAAATTAATAAATGCAAATAATCGTAATAATGGCATTTATTAAGTGCTTACTATGTGCAAAGCACCGTTCTAAGTGCTGAAGCACTGTCTGCACATAGTAAGCACTTAACAAATGCTATTAAAATAATTAAAAAAAATAAATACAAATAATAATAATAATGGAATTTATTAAGTGCATACTATGTGCAAAGCACCGTTCTAAGTGCTGAAGCACTGACTGCACATAGTAAGCACTTAATAAATGCTATTAAAATAATTTTAAAAAATAAATAAATGCAAATAATCATAATAATGGCATTTATTAAGTGCATACTATGTGCAAAGCACCGTTCTAAGTGCTGAAGCACTGTCTGCACATAGTAAGCACTTAATAAATGCTATTAAAATAATTTAAAAAATAAGTAAATACTACTAATAATAATAATGGCATTTATTAAGTGCTTACTATATGCAAAGCACTGTTCTAAGCGCTGAGGCACTGTTCTAAGCGCTAATGACTGACCAACTGACTCCCAGGGCTGTGTCCAAACTGATCAGCTTGTAGCTTCCCCAAGCACTTAAACAAAAACACACAAAAAAGAAGCAGCGTGGCTCAGTGGAAAGAGCTTACGTTCTTATCTGTAGTTTTCTTTATTTATATTAATGTCTGTCTCCCCCTCATGACTGTAAGCTTTTAGATTGTGAGCCCACTGTTGGGTAGGGACTGTCTCTATATGTTGCCAACTTGTACTTCCCAAGCGCTTAGTACAGTGCTCTGCACACAGTAAGCGCTCAATAAATACGATTGATGATGATGATGGGCAGGGAATGTCTGTTTTATTAATAATAATAATAATAATGGCATTTATTAAGCGCTTACAATGTGCAAAGCACTGTTCTAAGCGCTGGGGAGGTTACAAGGTGATCAGGTTGTCCCACGGGGGGCTCACAGTCTTCATCCCCATTTTCCAGATGAGGTAACTGAGGCACAGAGAAGTTAAGTGACTTGCTCAACGTCACACAGCTGACACTTGGCGGAGCCGGGATTTGAACCCATGACCTCTGACTCCAAAGCCTGGACTCTTTCCACTGAGCCACGCTGCTTCTCTGTACTCTTTATTGTTATACTGTACTCTCCCAAATGCTTAGTACAGTGCTCTGCACACAGTAAGCGCTCAGTGGAAAGAGCCTGAGCTTTGGAGCCAGAGGCCATGGGTTCAAATCCCGGCTCCGCCGCTTGTCAGCTGTGTGACTTTGGGCAAGTCACCTCACTTCTCTGGGCCTCAGTTCCCTCATCTGCAAAATGGGGATGAAGACTGTGAACTCCACGCGGGACAACCTGATCACCTTGTATCCCCCCAGCGCTTAGAACAGTGCTTTGCACATAGTAAGGGCTTAATCGATGCCATTATTATGATTATTTGTATTTATTTATTTTTTTAAATTATTTTAATAGCATTTATTAAGTGCTTACTATGTGCAGACAGTGCTTCAGCACTTAGAACAGTGCTTTGCGCATAGTAAGCACTTAATCAGTGCCATTGTTATTATTATATGTATTTATTTATTTTTTTAAATTATTTTAATAGCATTGATTAAGTGCTTACTATGGGCAGACAGTGCTTCAGCACTTCACCATCATTATTATTATTAAAAAAGCGGGCCGGATTTCCCAGCAGGGTGACAATGAACCTCAGACCAAGAAGCACCTTCCAGCAGGTTTTTTCTTTTTTTAATCACAATCGAAACACATCAAAGAGGTACAATTTGTGTGGGGGGGGGGGCGATTCCTCGCCTTTCTCTCCCCTCTCTGAATGGCTGTAGGCGGGTGGGACTCAAACCATAATACAAAACCGTAATAATAAACCGAGTTGCCTTTTTGCGGTTGAGGTGGCAAACCCGGGCGACCCCCGCCCGGCCCCCTCCGCATCCCAGCGCCCTGGTCGCGGGAAATGCCCGTCTGTCGTCGGGATGTTTGGCTACAGAGGCGATGAATTGGTCAGGATTTGGGATGGCCAACCCATTTTTCTTGAAGCCGAGGTCGTGCTGCTTTTGGTTTTGCTGCTGCTGCTGCTGTAAATACGAAAAAGCCGTGGAAATTCCTCTTCCAGAAGGTTTAAGGCAGAATGGCGCGAGTTGCTTCAGTCTTGCTGCTGGGCCATGGCTTTGGCTTCCTGAGAATGGGAACAGAGGGAAATGGGAATGCGCGGAAAGCCGGACTTGCCCCACGACCCCTGACCCCGAAGGAGCGATGGTTGAGCGACGGGCCTGGGGTTTAAGGATGGAAACCCCCGGGCGGAGGAGTTGATTCTAGTGCTGGTGGCTGGCACGGTGCCCTCTGGTTATCATCAATCGTATTTATTGAGTGCTTACTAGGTGCAGAGCACCGTACTAAGCGCTTGTTTATAATGGCATTTATTAAGCGCTTACTATGTGCAAAGCACGGTTCTAAGCGCCGGGGGGGATACAAGGTCATGAGGTTGTCCCACGTGGGGCTCACAGTCTTCATCCCCATTTTACAGATGAGGGAACTGAGGCCCAGAGAAGTTAAGTGACTTGCCCAAAGTCACACAGCTGGCAAGTGGCGGAGCCGGGATTTGAACCCATGACCTCTGACTCCAAAGCCCGTGCTCTTTTCCACTGAGCCACACTGCTTCTCTTATATATGTTATATATATATATATATATGTTCTCTTATATATGGTTATATATGTTTGTACATATTTATTACTCCATTTATTTATTTTACTTGTACCTATCTATTCTATTTATTTTATTTTGTTAGTATGTTTGGTTTTGTTCTCTGTCTCCCCCTTCTAGACTGTGAGCCCACTGTTGGGTAGGGACCGTCTCTAGATGTTGCCAGCTTGTACTTCCCAAGCGCTTAGTACAGTGCTCTGCACTCAGTAAGTGCTCAATAAATACGATTGATTGATTGATTGATTGATTGGTCCCCCCAACCCATCATCTGCCCGTCGGGACCCTGAGCACCACGTGCGGGTTTGGGGTGAGGCAGGGGCGCCGTACGCGGCCTATTGCCCGCCGAGGCGTCTGAAACAGTGTAGCTTAGTGGATAGACTCCGGGCTTGGGAGTACAAAGGAGGTGGGTTCGAATCCAGACTCCGCTATATGTCTGCTGTGTGAGCTTGAGCAAGTCCCTCCTCCCCCTCTCCATCCCCCCCGCCTTACCTCCTTCCCCTCCCCACAGCCCCTGTATATATGTTTGTACCGATTTATTACTCTATTTATTTTAATTGTACATATTTACTATTCTATTTATTTTATTTTGTTAATATGTTTTGTTTTGTTGTCTGTCTCCCCCTTCTAGACTGTGAGCCCGCTGTTGGGGAGGGACCGTCTCTATATGTTCATTCATTCATTCAATCGTATTTATTGTTGCCAACTTGTACTTCCCAAGCGCTTAGTACAGTGCTCTGCACACAGTAAGCTCTCAATAAATACGATTGAATGAATGAATGAAGTCCCTTCACTTCTGTGCCTCAGTTCCCTCATCTGCACCTTCTAGACTGTAAGCCCACTGTTGGGTAGGGATTGTCTCTATATGTTGCCAGCCTGTACTTCCCAAGCACTTAGTACAGTGCTCTGCACACAGTAAGCGCTCAATAAATACGATTGATTGATTGATTGATTGATCTGCAGAACAGCGATTCAATCCCTGTTCTCCCTCCTAATTAAACTGTGAGCCCCATGTGGGACCCGATGACCTTGTACCTTCTCCAGCGCTTAGTACAATGCTTGACACATACTGAGCACTTGAAATGATGATGATGATGATGGCATTTATTAAGCGCTTACTATGTGCAAAGCACTGTTCTAAGCGCTGGGGAGGTTACAAGGTGATCAGGTTGTCCCACGGCGGGCTCACAGTCTTCATCCCCATTTTACAAATGAGGTCACTGAGGCCCAGAGAAGTTAAGTGACTTGCCCAAAGTAACCCAGCTGACATTTGGCAGATCTGGGGATTTGAACCCGTGACCGCTAATAATAATAATAATGATGGCATTTATTAAGCGCTTACTATGTGCAAAGCACTGTTCTAAGCGCTGGAGTAGATACAAGGTAATCAAGTTGTCCCACGTGGGACTCAAAGACTTAATCCCCATTTTCCAGATGAGGTAACTGAGGCCCAGAGAAGTTAAGTGACTTGTCCAGAGTCACCCAGCTGACAATTGGCGGAGCTGAGGATTTGAACCCGTGACCTATAATAATAATAATAATGATGGCATTTATTAAGCGCTTACTATGTGCAAAGCACTGTTCTAAGCACTGGGCTAGATACAAGGTAATCGAGTTGTCCCACGTGGGGCTCACAGACATAATCCCCATTTTCCAGATGAGGTAACTGAGGCACAGAGAAGTTAAGTGACTGGCCCAAAGTCACACAGCTGACAAGTGGCGGAGCCGGGATTTGAACCCATGACCTCTGACTCCAAAGCTTGTGCTCTTTCCACTGAGGCATGCTGAAATATATATTATTATAATTATTATTTTGTCCTGACGACTTGACACCTGTCATGTTTTGTTTTGTTGTCTGTCTCCCCTTTCTAGACTGTGAGCCCGATGTTGGGTAGGGACCGTCTCTAGATGTTGCCAACTTGGACTTCCCAAGCGCTTAGTACAGTGCTCTGCACACAGTAAGTGCTCAATAAATACGACTGAATGAATGAATGAATTATTATTAGTGTGACATGGTGGATAGAGCACAAGCCTGGGAGTCAGAAGGTCACAGGTTCTAATCCTGACTCCCCCACTTGTCTGCTGTGTGACCTTGGGTAAGTCACTTCACTTCTCTGGGCCTCAGTTACCCAGTGGGACAGGGACTACTGTGTCCAACCCGATTTGTTGTATCCACCCCCGCATTTAGAACGGTGCCTGGTACATAATAATAATAATAACGGCATTTATTAAGTGTTTACTATGTGCAGAGCACTGTTCTAAGCGCTGGGGAGGTTACAAGGCCATCAGGTTGCTCACAGTCTTCATCCCCATTTTCCAGATGAGGTAACTGAGGCACAGAGAAGTGACTAGTAAGCACTTAAGAAATAGCGTTATTATCATTACTGTTGCCAACTTGTACTTCCCAAGCGCTTAGAACAGTGCTCTGCACACAGTAAGCGCTCAATAAATACGATTGAATGAATGAATGAATTACTATTATTATATGGAAGAATAATCATAATAATGTGGAGGCCTTCCCAGACTGAGCCCCCTCCTTCCTCTCCCCCTCGTCCCCATCTCCATCCCCCCCATCTTACCTCCTTCCCTTCCCCACAGCACCTGTATATATGTATATATATTTGTACATATTTATTACTCTATTTATTTATTTATTTTACTTGTACATATATATTCTATTTATTTTATTTTATTAATATGTTTGGTTTTGTTCTCTGTCTCCCCCTTCTAGACTGTGAGCCCACTGTTGGGTAGGGACTGTCTCTAGATGTTGCCAACTTGTACTTCCCAAGCGCTTAGTACAGTGCTCTGCACACAGTAAGCGCTCAATAAATATGATTGATTGATTGATTAATAATTATGGTATTTGTTAAGTGCTTGCTATATGCCAAGCGCCGTTCTAAGCGCTGGGAGAGATGCAAGGTAATCAGGTTGTCCCACGTGGAGCTCACAGATTTTATCCCCATTTTCCAGATGAGGGAACTGAGGCCCAGAGAAGTGAAGTGAGCTGCCCAAAGTCACCCAGCTGACAAGTGGCGGGGCCGGGATTAGAACCCATGACCTCTGACTCCCAGGACGGTGCTCTGTCTACTGAGCCGAGCTGAAGCGGCACGGCCCAGTGGAAAGAGTTCAGGTTGGTGAGCCCCGAGAGCGCAGCGTCTTTAGAACTCAGTCCCAGGACGGTCTGCGCGCAGGCAGGGGAATGTCCAGTCCTACCTTTGAACCCGGCGGTGCGGTCAGTCCCAGGAAGGCGTATACGGCGTTGTTTTCCCTGGCTTCAAAGAAGGCTTCGTAGTCCTTGCGGGAAGACAGGGAAACGGAGACTGAGCACCCGCCAGACTGAGCCCCCTTTTTAATAATAATAATAATAATGATGTTGGTATTTGTGAAGCGCTTACTATGTGCGTAGCACTGTTCTAAGCGCTGGGGGAATACAAGGAGATCAATCAATCAATCAATCAATCGTATTTATTGAGTGCTTACTGTATGCAGAGCACTGTACTAAGCGCTTGGGAAGTACAAGTTGGCAACATATATAGAGACAGTCCCTACCCAACAGTGGGCTCACAGTCTAGAAGGAGATGAGCTTGTCCCACGTGGGGCTCACAGTCTTAATCCCCATTTTACAGATGAGGGAACTGAGGCACAGGGAAGTGAAGTGACTTGCCCAAGGTCACAGAGCAGACATGTGGGGGAGGTGGCATTCGAACCCATGACCTCTGACTCCAAAGCCCGGGCTCTTTCCACTGAGCCACGCTCCTCCACCCCACCCACCCTGCCCTACCTCCTTCCCCTCCCCACAGCACCTGGATATATGTTTGTACAGATTGATTACTCTATTGCGAGAAGTAATAAAGTAATAGAGTAATAGAGTCTATTGTACTTGTACATATTGACTATTCTATTTATTTTGTTAATGATGTCCATCTAGCTTTAATTCTATTTGTTCTGACGCCTTGACACCTGTCCACATGTTTTGTTTTGTTGTCTGCCTCCCATTTCTAGACTGTGAGCCCGTTGTTGGGTAGGGACCGTCTCTATATGTCGCCGACTTGTCCTTCCCAAGCGCTTAGTCCAGTGCTCTGCACACAGTAAGCGCTCAATAAATACGATTGAATGAATGAGGAGCGGTGAGCGGCGGGGAACGCAGGGACCCCGCAGGCTCACGAGGACGGGGAGGGGGACACATCTTGGAGAAGTGGGAAGGTGCTCTGCACACAGTAAGCGCTCAATAAATACGATTGAATGAATGAGGGGCGGTGAGCGGCGGGGAACGCAGGGACCCCGCAGGTTCACGAGGACGGGGAGGGGGACTCATCTTGGAGAAGTGGGAAGGGCAGTGGCAGCACCAAGCATCTCTCAGCCGGGGGGAAAACCCTGCCTGCTGCCAACTCACACGTTTCCCTTTCCTGAGGCGGGGGTGAGGGGGAAGGAGGGCGTCCACCGGGCTGGATGCCGCGCCTGCTTCCTGGACCAGTACAGTGCTCTGCATATAGTAAGCGCTCAATAAATACCATTGATTGATTGATTGATTGATTGACCATGCCTGGCCTGGCCCGGCCCGGCCTGGGCCTTCCCGGCTTCTCCCTCCTCTCCCCTCCCCAATCTCAGGAAAGGCCTGGGCCTGCAGGTCCACCAGACGAAGACGCTGCGTTGACCTTCTTCCCCCACTTCAGGCAAGCTAAAGGGCCAACAGAGTGGTTGGGGGCCACCCCCAAGTACTATCGCCCAACCCTCTTGACACCGAACACCGTGGGAGAAGTGGCCCTCTTCCTCCTCCTGTCCCCCCTGCTGCAGGGTCGGGGCCTGGGTTGCCACAGTGACCGGGCATCTGGATCCCCCCCATCCCCGGGTGACCCCACGGAGGAGGGCGGGGGGCTCTCACCCCACGGTACTGGCACCCGTTGAAGATCTGGGGGGGCAGAGGGTTCCCCTTGGCGGGCCGACTGTTCTCGGGGACGTTGTCCCTCATCCATTTGCGGTTCTCCTCGTTGGCCGCGATGTCCTTCTCCTCGAAGCCGATCTTGTTGGCTTCCAGGAAGCCCAGGACATCCTGCTGTTTCTTCTTGATCTGGAATGGGGGAGCGGGAGGGCGGGGGATCCCATGAGCAGAGGGGACGACATCCCGGGCAGCAGGGACCCTCTGCCCTCAGTCCCAGGAGCCTTGGGAGAGCTCTCTTTCCCCAGAAGCCACCCCAACACCCGACCCACCCACCCACCAAGCCCCCGAGGAGTCCTCAGGGAGCAGTATCGCTATTTAATAATAATAATAATGATGGTATTTATTAAGCGCTTATTACGTGAAAAGCACTGTTCTAAGCGCTGGGGGAGGTTACAAGGTGATCAGGTTGTCCCACGTGGGGCTCACAGTCTTAATCCCCATTTTACAGATGAGGTAACTGAGGCACAAAGAAGTGAAGTGACTTGCCCAAAGCTGGCAGTTGGCGGAGCCGGGATTTTAACCCATGACCTCTGACTCCAAAGCCCGTGCTCTTTCCACTGAGTTGATGCTGCTGTCAGCTGTGTGACTTTCGGCAAGTCACTTCACTTCTCTGGGCCTCAGTTACTCATCTGTAAAATGGGGGTTGAGATGGTGAGCCCCACGGGGGACAGCTTGTTCATCTTGTATCCTCCCCGGCGCTTAGAACAGCGCTTTGCACATAGTAAGCGCTTAACAAATACCATCATTATTATCATTATTACTGAGAGTTCACCTCCTCCAGGAAGCCTTCCCAGACTGAGCCCCCCTTAACAGTGCTTTGCACATAATAAATGCTTAATAAATGCCATCATTATTATTATCCTCTGCTCCTCCTCCCCTCCCCATTGCCCCCACTCCCTCCTTCTACTCCACCCCCTTCCCCGCCCCACAGCACTTGTGTATATTTGTACATATTTACCACTATTTTATTAATGATGTGTATATTACTCCCCTCGTCCCCCTCTCCATCCCCCCATCTTACCTCCTTCCCTTCCTCACAGCACCTGTACATATGTATATATGTTTGTACATATTTATTACTCTATTTATTTATTTACCTTACTTGTACATATCTATTCTATTTATTTTATTTTGTTAGCATGTTTGGTTTTTTTCTCTGTCTCCTCCTTCTAGACTGTGAGCCCGCTGTTGGGTAGGGACTGTCTCTATGTGTTGCCGACTTGTACTTCTCAAGCGCTTAGTACAGTGCTCTGCACACAGTAAGCGCTCAATAAATACGATTGATTGATTGATTGATATTATCTATTTTGATGCTATTGAGGCCTGTCTACTTGCTTTGTTGTCTGTCTCCCCCCTTCTAGACTGGGAGCCCGTTGCTGGGTCGGGATTGTCTCTATCTGTGGCCGAATTGGACTTTCCGAGTGCTTAGTCCAGTGCTCTGCACCCAGTGGCTCAGTGGAAAGAGCCCGGGCTTTGGAGTCAGAGGTCATGGGTTCAAATCCCTGCTTTCCCAGTTGTCAGCTGTGTGACCTTGGGCAAGTCATTTCACTTCTCTGGGCCTCAGTGACCTCAACTGTAAAATGGGGATTAAGACTGTGAGCCCCCCATGGGACAACCTGATCACCTTGTAACCTCCCCAGCGCTTAGAACGGTGCTTTGCACATAGTAAGTGCTTAATAAATGCCATCATCATCATCAGTAAGCGCTCTCTACATACGATTGAATGAACCCTTCAAAGCCCTACTGAGAGCTCACCTCCTCCAGGAGGACTTCCCAGAATGAGCCCCTTCCTTCCTCTCCCCCTAGCCCCCCTCTCCATCCCCCCATCTTACCTCCTTCCCTTCCCCACAGCTCCTGTATATATGTATATATGTTTGTACATATTTATTACTCTATTTATTTATTTATTTATTTTACTTATACATATCTATTCTATTTATTTTATTTTGTTAGTATGTTTGGTTTTGTTCTCTGTCTCCCCCTTTTAGACTGTGAGCCCACTGTTGGGTAGGGACCGTCTCTATATGTTGCCAACTTGTACTTCCCAAGCGCTTAGTACAGTGCTCTACACACAGTAAGCGCTCAATAAATACGATTGATTGATTGATTGACTGATTTTGTTAATATGTTTTGTCTTGTTGTCTGCCTCCCCCTTCTAGACTGTGAGCCCGCTGTTGGGTAGGGACCGTCTCTATACGTTGCCAACTTGTACTTCCCAAGCGCTTAGTACAGTGCTCTGCACACAGTAAGCACTCAATAAATATGATTGATTGATTAACTGATTTTGTTAATATTTTGTCTTGTTGTCTGCCTCCCCCTTCTAGACTGTGAGCCCACTGTTGGGTAGGGACCGTCTCTATACGTTGCCAACTTTTACTTCCCAAGCGCTTAGTACAGTGCTCTGCACACAGTAAGCGCTCAATAAACACGATTGAATGAATGAATGAATGAATGAATTGCAAACCAGCGCCCCCTATGGGTGGCCGTCCAATCGCACGGCGGCGGGCAGTCACGTGGTCCGGGGCTCGAGGGCGTCACAGCGCGCAGGCGCAGAGGGCGTCACGGCGCGCGGGCGCGGGCGGGGCCTCAGGGGGGGACTGGAAACCGCCGTTTCCCCAGGGTCTCCCCCCGCGGCCGCAGAGCCGGAGCGGGGTCACGGGGTCACGGGGGGGGAGGGGAATGGGGGGAAGAGGGAGGGGAAGGAGAACCTAATAATAACAATAATAATAATAATGACCGTATTTATTAAACGCTTACTATAACCATAATGATGGTATTTGTTAAGCGCTTATTATGTGCTTATTATCTCCCCCTTCTAGACTGTGAGCCCGTTGGTGGGTAAGGACCGTCTCCATATGTTGCCAACTTGTACTTCCCAAGTGCTTAGTACAGTGCCCTGCACACAGTAAGAGCTCAATAAATACGATTGAATGAATGAATGAATGTGCCTTCCCAGACTAAGCCCCTTCCTTCCTCTCCCCATCGTCCCCCTCTCCATCCCTCCCATCTTACCTCCTTCCCTTCCCCACAGCACCTGTATCTATGTATATATGTTTGTACAGATTTATTACTCTATTTATTTATTTTGCTTGTACATATCCATTCTATTTATTTTGTTAGTATGTTTGGTTTTGTTCTCCGTCTCCCCATTTTAAACTGTGAGCCCACTGTTGGGTAAGGACTGTCTCTATATGTTGCCAACTTGGACTTCCCAAGCGCTTAGTACAGTGCTCTGCACACAGTAGGCGCTCAATAAATACGATTGATTGATTGTGCCAGGCACTGCTCTATTTATTTATTTTACTTGCCAACTTGTCCTTCCCAAGTGCTTAATCCAGTGCTCTGCACACAGTCAGCGCTCAATAAATACGATTGAGTGAATGAATGAATGTGGCAAACATTGCTCTATCTATTTATTTTACTTGTACATATTTATTCTATTTATTTTATTTTGTTAACGTTGTTTTGTTGTCTGTCCCCCCCTTCTAGACTGTGAGCCCGCTGTTGGGTAGGGACTGTCTCCATATGTTGCCAACTTGCCCTTCCCAAGCGCTTAGTACAGCGCTCTGCACACAGTAAGCGCTCAATAAATACGATTGAATAAATGAATGAATGAATGGTCCAAGCACTGCTCTATTTATTTATTTTACTTGCCAACTTGTACTTCCCAAGCGCTTAGTACAGCGCTCTGCACACAGCGCTCAATAAATACGATTGAATGAATGAATGTACCAAGCACTGCTCTATTTATTTATTTATTTTACTTGTACATATTTACTATTCTATTTTATTTTGTTAGTATGTTTGGTTTTGTTTTCTGTCTCACCCTTCTAGACTGTGAGCCCGCTGTTGGGTAGGGACCGTCTCTACCTGTTGCCGACTTGGACTTCCCAAGCGCTTAGTACAGTGCTCTGCACACAGTAAGCACTCAATAAATACGATTGAATGAATGAATGTGCCAAGCACTGCTCTATTTATTTATTTATTTTATTTTGTTAAGATGTTTTGCTGTCTGTCTCCCCCTTCTAGACTGTGAGCCTGCTGTAGGGTAGGGACCGTCTCTATATGTTGCCAACTTGGACTTCCCAAGCGCTTAGTACAGTGCTGTGCACACAGTAAGCACTCAATAAATACGATTGAATGAATGAATGTTGCCAACTTGTCCTTCCCAAGCGCTTAGTCCAGTGCTCTGCACACAGTAAGTGCTCAATAAATACGATTGAATGAATGAATGAATGAATGTGCCAAGCACTGCTCTAAGTGGAGAAGCAGCCCGGGCTTGGGAGTCAGAGGTCATGGGTTCTAATGCCGAATATAGCTTTAATTCTATTTGTTATAGCTTTAATTCTATTTGTTCTCAGAGCTTTAATTCTATTTGTTCTTATAGCTTTAATTTTGTTTGTCCTATTTGTTCTGACGATTGACACCTGTCTCCATGTTTTGTTTTAACATGTATAAGTGTTATAAACAATGTATAAGCAATGTATAAACAATAAACAATTGTTTAAACAATGTATGTTATACTTCCCAACTTTTACTTCCTAAGCGTTTAGTACAGTGCTCTGCACACAGTAAGTGCTCAATAAATACGATTGATTGAATGAATGAATAGCTTTAATTCTGTTTGTTCTAATAGCTTTATTTCTGTTTGTTCTTACAGCTTTAATTCTGTTTGTCCTATTTGTTCTGACGATTTTGACACCTGTCTACATGTTTTGTTTTAATAATCATGGTATTTACTAAGCGCTTACTATGCACAAAGCACTGTTCTAAGCGCTGGGGAGGTGACAAGGTGATCAGGTTGTCCCCGGGGGGGCTCACAGTCTTCATCCCCATTTTCCAGATGAGGGAACTGAGGCCCAGGGAAGTGAAGTGAGTTGCCCAAAGTCACCCAGCTGACAATTGGCAGAGTTGGGATTTGAACCCATGACCTCTGCCTCCCAAGCCCGGGCTCCTGTCCACTGAGCCACACTGCTCTCTGAAGTTGGTTCCGAGCGAGTGCGGGCCCTTCGTCACCCCGCCCCTGTCTTCCGTCCGTCCTCCTCCCCTCCTCCCTCATCCTCTCCTTGCCCCTCTCCTCCTCCTGCTTCCCTCCTCCCCTTCCGGGCCCCTGTCCTCCTCCTCCTCCCTCCTCCCCTATACTCCTCCTCCTTCCCTGTCCTGTCCTCCTCCCTCCTCCTCCCTTCTCCCCTCCCCTGTCTTCCTCCTCCTCCCTCCTCCCTCCTCCTCTCCTCCCCTCCCCTCTCCATCTCTTCCCTCCTCCCCTCCCCAGCCCGATCCTCCTCCTCCTCCCTCCTCCTCCCCTCTCCATCTCTTCCCTCCTCCCCTATCCTGTCCTATCCTCCTCCTCCTCCCTCCTCCCCCCCTCCCCATCTCTTCCCTCCTCCCCTCCCCCGCCCTCTCCTTCCCTTCCTTTCCCTTCCCTCCCCTCCTCCCGGGCCCTGTTTTCCTCCTCTTCCCCCTCCCCGGCCCTGTCCTCCCCCTCCTCCCCCTCCCCCGTCTCCCTCTTCCCCCCTTCCCCGCAGGCCAGGACAGGAAGCGCGGGTGCCATGGCAACGGCGCCCTGCCCTCCCCCCGCCAGATGTGCGCGCGCCGCCGTCCTGGCCGACCACCGGACCCCCGCCCCCCCATTCCTCAGCCCCCCAGCCTCCCACCCCCTCGGCCCCCATCCTCCCAGCCCCTCGGCCCCCCATCCTCCCACCCCCTCAGGCCCCCCATCCTCCCACCCCCTCGACCCCCCATCCTCCCAGCCCCTCGACCCCCATCCTCCCAGCCCCTCGGCCCCCCATCCTCCCACCCCTTCTGAACCCCCATCCTCCCACCCCCTCGGAACCCCCATCCTCCCACCCCCTCAGGCCCCCCATCCTCCCACCCCCTCGGCCCCCCATCCTCCCACCCCCTCGGCCCCCATGCTCCCATCCCCTCAGCCCCCCATGCTCCCACCCCCTCAGCCCCCCATCCTCCCACGCCCCCATGCCCTCAGCCCCCCCCATGCTCCCACCCCCTCAGCGCCCCCCCCATGCTCCCAGGCCCTCAGCCCCCACCCCGCCATCCCCCAGCCGGGCCATATAAGGCCCCAAACTCCCAAATGTGGGAGCGGCGGCGGCTGGTGTGGTCCCAGCGGGCGGACGGATGGATGGACGGACGGATGGACAGCTGGGGCCCAAATAAGGGAAAACTCTGGTCTGGACCCAGACCAGCCACAAACCAACCCAACCGGGCCAAACCGAGCCCAACCGAGCCGAACGGCGCCGGGCACCCAGGGGCTACAGCCCAGGGCCCGCCACTTCCAAGGCCGGCCTGCCCATCCCGGCCTGCCAATCCGACCCCCATCCGTCCATCCGTCCGCCGGCTGCCCTCGCCCAACTCACTAAATTCCCCTGGGCCGCCCTCACCGCATCGGGAAAACTCGGATTAAGACTGTGATTCCCATGTGGGACACGGATTTTGCCTAACCTAGTTAGCTCCTTCTAGACTGTGAGCCCACTGTTGGGTAGGGACCGTCTCTATATGTTGCCAACTTGTACTTCCCAAGCGCTTAGTACAGTGCTCTGCACACAGTAAGCGCTCAATAAATACGATTGATTACCGCAGCGGTTACTACAGTGCCCCGCACACATTAACTGCTCAATAAATACGACTGATTGAGCACCGGTGCCTACGGTGTGCAGGGAACTGGATTGGGTGTCTACTACGGGGCGAGCACTGTGCTACATGTCTAGTTTCTGCAGGGTCCAGGACTGAGCCCCTATTGTGAGAAGCAGCGTGGCTCAGTGGAAAGAGCCCAGGCTTGGGAGTCAGAGGTCATGGGTTCAAATCCCGGCTCCACCAATTGTCAGCTGTGTGACTTGGGGCAAGTCGCTTCACTTCTCTGGGCCTCAGTTCCCTCATCGGTAAAATGGGGATGAGCCCCACGTGGGTCAACCTGATCACCTTGTAACCCCCCAGCGCTTAGAACAGTGCTTTGCACATAGTAAGCGCTTAACAAATACCATCATTATTAGTGTCTGCGGGGTCCCAGACTGAGTCCCTACTGTGTACAGGATGTGGCTTGGGACACACGCATGTATCAATCAATTGCTATTATTTATTCATTCAATTCATTCAATCGTATTTATTGAGTGCTTACTGTGTGCAGAGCACTGTATTAAGCGCTGAATGAATTTATTGAGCACTTTTTGTGTGCAGAGCAGAGAAGCAGCGTGGCTCAGTGGAACAAGCCTGGGCTTTGGAGTCGGAGGTCATGGGTTCAAATCCCGGCTCCGCCAATTGTCAGCTGTGTGACTTTTTGGGCAAATCTCTCCCCCTTCTAGACTGTGAGCCCACTGTTGGGTAGGGACCGTCTCTACATGTTGCCAACTTGGACTTCCCAAGCGCTTAGTACAGTGCTCTGCACACAGTCAGCGCTCAATAAATACGATTGAATGAATGAATGAATAAATTCGTCCACTCCGCAGCACCTGTATATACGTTTGTACATATTTATTACTCTATCTTACTTGTACATGTTTACTATTCTATTTATTTTATTTTGTTAATATGTTTTGTTTTGTTGTCTGTCTCCCCCTTCTAGACTGTGAGCCCGCTGTTGGGTAGGGACCGTCTCTACATGTTGCCAACTTGGACTTCCCAAGCGCTTAGTACAGTGCTCTGCACACAGTCAGCGCTCAATAAATACGATTGAATGAATGAATGAATAAATTCGTCCACTCCGCAGCACCTGTATATATGTTTGTACATATTTATTACTCTATTTATTTTACTTGTACATATTTACTATTCTATTTATTTTATTTTGTTAATATGTTTTGTTTTGTTGTCCGTCTCCCCCTTCTCGACTGTGAGCCCGCTGTTGCGTAGGGACCGTCTTTATATGTTGCCAACTTGTACTTCCCAAGCGGTTAGTACAGTGCTCTGCACACAGTAAGTGCTCAATAAATACGATTGAATGACTGAATGAATAAATTAATCCACTCCGCAGCACCTGTATATATGTTTGTACATATTTATTACTCTATTTTACCTGTACATATTTACTATTCCATTTATTTTATTTTGTTAATATGTTTTGTTTTGTTGTCCGTCTCCCCCTTCTTGACTGTGAGCCCGCTGTTGGGTAGGGACAGTCTCTATAAGTTGCCAACTTGGACTTCCCAAGCACTTAGTCCAGTGCTCTGCACACAGTAAGCGCTCAATAAATACGATTGAATGAATGAACAGCCACACAATAGTCCTTGTCGTCGTGGGCGAGGCCATCGGCTGGGAGTGCCAAGCAGACAGCGGGGCCCACTGGGTGCCCGCTGGGAGCCACCCACCTTCCCATGGGCGAGGGGCTTTGTGGTGTCTCATGCTTTTCGCACACACGTTCCCAATGAGGCTGACTGGAATCAAGCCCCTCGGACCAACTTACTACACACCGGGCACTGTACTAAGCACTTCTCTGCAGCTGCTGGGCAGAAAACTGTGCCAGCTGCCAAGGTGTGTAAACCGCCTCCGGCGTCCAGAGCCCCAAACTCCACTTTCAGGGGCCATTCCTGGGGCTCTGGGCATCTACCATCATCATCATCATCATCAATCGTATTTATTGAGCGCTTACTGTGTGCAGAGCACTGTACTAAGCGCTTGGGAAGTACAAATTGGCAACACCTGGGTCCGTTCATTCGATCGTATTTACTGAGCGCTTACTGTGGGCAGAGCACTGTACTAAGCGCTTGGAAAGCAGAGAAGCGGAACGGCTCGGTGGAAAGAGCGCGGGCTTTGGAGTCAGAGGTCGTGGGTTCGAATCCCGGTTCCGCCACATGTCTGCTGTGTGACCTTGGGCAAGTCACTACACTTCTCTGAGCCTCAGTTCCCTCATCTGGAAAATGGGGGTGAAAACTGTGAGCCCCACGTGGGACAACCTGATCACTTTGTAGCCCCCCGCCAGTGCTTAGAACAGTGCTTCGTGCATAGTAAGCGCTTAACAAATGCCAACATTATTATTATTATTCTCTGCCCCTCAGTTCCCTCATCTGTAAAATGGGGATTAAGACTGTGAACCCCCCGTGGGACAACCTGATCGCCTTGTAACCTCCCCAGCGCTTAGAACAGTGCTCTGCACATAGTAAGTGCTTGACAATCAATCAATCGTATTTATTGAGCGCTTACTGTGTGCAGAGCACTGTACTAAGCGCTTGGGAAGTACAAGTCGGCAACACATACAGTCCCTACCCAACAGCGGGCTGACAGTCTAGAAGTCTAGAAGACAAATACCATTATTATTATTATTATTATTATTACAATTCGGCAACAGAAAGAGACAATCGCTCCCCAACAACGGGACCCCCCGGGGCAGCTTTCTGACATCCAGAAACCTTCATTTATTTATTCTTTAAGGTTTTCGTTAAGCGCTTCCTATGTGCCAGGCACTGTACTAAGCACTGGGGTAGATACCAGCTAATCAGGTTGGACACCATCCCTGCCCACCCTGGGGCTCGCAGTCTTAATCTCCATTGACCAGATAAAGGAAACGGAGGCCCAGAGAAGTGAAGTGACTTGTCCAAGGTCACACAGCAGGCAAAGGTGCGGAGCCGGGATCAGAACCCAGGTCCTTGTGGCTCACAGGCCCGGGCTCTAGCCACTGGGCAGTACTGCTTCATCCGCCAACGTGAGCTTGGTTTCCTGCCCTCGGCCAAACCCACTGGCCGGTGGGGAGAATCGGCATCACGGCAACTGACAGGAAGATACAACCTGATTAACTTGTATCCCCCCCAGCGCTTAGTACAGTGCCTGGCACACAGTAAGAGCTTAACTGAGAGCTCACCTCCTCCAGGAGGCCTTCCCAGACTGAGCCCCTTCCTTCCTCTCCCCCTCGTCCCCCTCTCCATCCCCCCCTTCTTACCTCCTTCCCTTCCCCACAGCACCTGTATATATGTATATATGTTTGTACATATTTATTGCTCTATTTATTTTACTTGTACATATCTATTCTATTTATTTTATTTTGTTAGTATGTTTGGTTTTGTTCTCTGTCTCCCCCTTCTAGACTGTGAGCCCACTGTTGGGTAGGGACTGTCTCTATATGTTGCCAACTTGTACTTCCCAAGCGCTTAGTACAGTGCTCTGCACACAGTAAGCGCTCAATAAATACGATTGATGATGATGCTGATGATGTATATATGTTTGTACATATTTGTTACTCTACTTTACTTGTACATATCTATTCTATTTATTTTATTTTGTTAGTATGTTTGGTTTTGTTCTCTGTCTCCCCCTTTTAGACTGTGAGCCCACTGTTGGGTAGGGACTGTCTCTATATGTTGCCAATTTGTACTTCCCAAGCACTTAGTACAGTGCTCTGCACACAGTCAGCGCTCAATAAATACAATTGATGATGATGATGTATATATGTTTGTACATATTTATTACTCTATTTTACTTGTACATATCTATTCTATTTATTTTATTTTGTTAGTATGTTTGGTTTTGTTCTCTGTGTCCCCCTTTTAGACTGTGAGCCCACTGTTGGGTAGGGACTGTCTCTATATGTTGCCAACTTGTACTTCCCAAGCGCTTAGTACAGTGCTCTGCACACAGTAAGCGCTCAGTAAATACGATTGATGATGATGATGATGATGTATATATGTTTGTACATATTTATTACTCTATTTTACTTGTACATATCTATTCTATTTATTTTATTTTGTTGTATATTTGGTTTTGTTCTCTGTCTCCCCCTTTTAGACCATGAGCCCACTGTTGGGTAGGGACTGTCTCTGTATGTTGCCAACTTGTACTTCCCAAGCGCTTAGTACAGTGCTCTGCACACAGTAAGAGCTCAATAAATCATCATCATCATCAATCGTATTTATTGAGCACTTACTGTGTACAGAGCACTGTACTAAGCGCTTGGGAAGTACAAGTTGGCAACATATAATAAATAAAATAAATACGATTGATTGATTTATTGATTGATTGATTGATTTTAAAAAACAGAGACCAGATAAGCGTCCCTAGGGAATAATCCCTTCGCTCCGATCTTAAACCACGGAGGGCATCCATCCGCTTTTGTGGCTTATCCGCGACAGAATTCAGGCCAGATTTTCACCCTCGAGGTTCCTTCGAGGTGAAAACGATGCCCACAAAGGAGCCTTTCTACAAGAAATCCAGGCTTTGCAACTTTGAATGTCACTGGGGCCTCCTCTTCCCGGGAAGCCGAAGCTTCCTCCTAGGCAAATTCACTCATTCAGGCGTATTTATTGAGCGCTTACTGTGTGCGGACCACTGTACTGAGCGCTTGGAAAGTACAAATCAGTAACATATAGAGACGGTCCCTACCCAACATCAGGCTCACAGCCTAGAAATAACTTCCCCCTCAGGGCAGGGGGGCTTATCCAGATCCCAACCTCGTCCAACCTGGTCAACTTGTATCTTCCCCAGCGCTCAGTACAGTGCCTGGCACATAGTAAGCACTTAACAAAGAAGCAGCGTGGCTCAGTGGAAAGAGCTCGGGCTTTGGAGTCAGAGGTCGTGGGTTCAAATCCTGGCTCCACCACAAGTCTGCTGCGTGACCTTGGGCAAGTCACTTCACTTCTCTGAGCCTCAGTGACCGCATCTGTAAAAATGGGGGTTAAGACTGTGAGCCCCACGTGGGACAACTTGATCACACTGTATCCCCCCCAGCGCTTAGAACAGTGCTTTGCACATAGTAAGCGCTTAACAAATGCCATCATTATTATTATTATTATTATTAACAAACACCATAAAAATAAATAAAACTGTAGGAGGCCGGGTGGGACCTCCCAGGACCTCCCGTTGTCCCCGCTCTCCACTATCTACGCCCCACTGGAAGAACGGGGGTCCTGGCGGTTGGGGGAGCCGCTCAGAACAGTGCTTTGCACATAGTAAGCGCTTAACAAACCCTAGGAAATAATCCCTTCTCTCCGATCTCCAGGAGGCCTTCCCACACTGAGCCCCCTCCTTCCTCTCCCCCTCGTCCCCCTCTCCATCCCCCCATCTTACCTCCTTCCCTTCCCCACAGCACCTGTATATATGTATATATGTTTGTACAGATTTATTACTCATTTATTTATTTATTTTACTTGTCCATATCTATTCTATTTATTTTATTTTGTTAGTATGTTTGGTTTTGTTCTCTGTCCCCCCCTTTTAGACTGTGAGCCCACTGTTGGGTAGGGACTGTCTCTGTATGTTGCCAACTTGTCCTTCCCAAGCGCTTAGTACAGTGCTTTGCACACAGCGCTCAATAAATATGATTGATTGATTGATCTTAAACCTCAGAGTGCTTAGGTTTGTGCTTAGTGCACCTTAGTGCTCCCCACTAAGCCCTGGGGAGGTCACAAAGTGATCAGGTTGTCCCACGTGGGGCTCACAGTCTTCATCCCCATTTTCCAGATGGGGGAACTGAGGCCCAGAGAAGTCAAGTGATTTGCCCAAAGTCACCCAGCTGACAGGTGGAGGAGCCGGGATTTGAACCCGTGACCTCTGACTCCAAAGCCCGGGCTCTTTCCACTGAGCCATTTGCTCTTAAAATAAAGCTCCCGGACGCTGAAAACTCACGAGCCGAAAGATTATAGTTTCAACGCAAGCTCTACGAGCGGAACCGGGGACCGATCTGGCGCTGACATTGATGAGGTCGTAGTGATTATTCGTTCACTCATTCAGTTGTATTTATGGGGCGCTTACTGGGTACAGAGCACTATATTAAGCGCTTGGGAGAGTATAATAGAACAATAAACAGGCATATTCCCCACCCACCATGTGCTTACAAGAAATCTAGAGGGAGAGACAGACATTAATACAGCCCACTGTTGGGTAGGGACCGTCTCTAGATGTTGCCAACTTGTACTTCCCAAGCGCTTAGTACAGTGCTCTGCACACAGTAATCGCTCAATAAATACGATTGATTGATTGATTAATAGAAATGAATAAATGACAGGGATGGACCAAAGTGGTGTGGGGCCGAGAGTGGGGGGAAGAACAAAGGGAGCAAGTTGGGCGATGCAGAAGGGAGTGGGAGAAGAGGAAAGGGGGGCTTTTTTTTTAATGACATTTATTAAGCGCTTACTATGTGCAGAGCACTATTCTAAGCGCTGGGGAAGTTACAAGGTGATCAGGTTGTCCCACAGGGGGCTCACAGTCTTCATCCCCATTTTACAGATGAGGTAACTGAGGCCCAGAGAAGTTAAGTGACTTGCCCAGAGTCACACAGCTGACAATTGGTGGAGCTGGGATTTGAACCCATGACCTCTGACTCCAAAGCCGGGGCTCTTTACCACTGAGCCACACTGCTTCTCTAATGCTGCTTCTCTGAAGGGAGGGGCTTCCTCCCTTCAAATCCCTACTGAGAGCTCACCTCCTCCAGGAGGCCTTCCCAGACTGAGCCCCCTTTTTCCTCTCCTCCTCCCCATCCCCCATCCTACCTCCTTCCCCTCCCCACAGCACCTGTATATACGTTTGAACAGATTTATTACTCTATTTTACTTGTACATATTTACTATTCTCTTTATTTTGTTAATGTTGTGCATCTAGCTGTACTTCTTTTTGTTCTGATGACCTGACACCTGTACTTTATTTATTTATTTTATTTGTACATGTTTATTCTATTTATTTTATTTTGTTAATATGTTTTGTTTTGTTGTCTGTCTCCCCCTTCTAGACTGTGAGCCCACTGTTGGGTAGGGACCGTCTCTATCTGTTGCCAACTTGTACTTCCCAAGCGCTTAGTCCAGTGCTCTGCACACCGTAAGCGCTCAATAAATACAACTGAATGAATGAATCTAGCTTTACTTCTTTTTGTTCTGATTACTTGACACCTGTCCTTTATTTATTCATTTTATTTGTACATGTTTATTCTATTCATTTTATTTTGTTAATATGTTTTGTTTTGTTCTCTGTCTCCCCCTTCTAGACTGTGAGCCCGTTATTGGGTAAGGACCGTCTCTATCTGTTGCCAAATTGTCCTTCCCAAGCGCTTAGTCCAGTGCTCTGCACACAGTAAGCGCTCAATAAATACGATTGAATGAATGAATGAATGTCCATATGTTTTGTTTTGTTGTCTGTCTCCCCCTTCTAGACTGTGAGCCCACTGTTGGGTAGGGATTTTCTCTATCTGTTGCCAAATTGTACTTCCCAAGCGCTTAGTCCAGTGCTCTGCACACAGTAAGCGCTCAATAAATACGATTGAATGAATGAACAAATGTCCACATGTTTTGTTTTGTTGTCTGTCTCCCCCTTCTAGACTGTGAGCCCGTTATTGGGTAGGGACCGTCTCTATCTGTTGCCCAATTGTACTTTCCAAGCGCTTAGTCCAGTGCTCTGCACACAGTAAGCGCTCAATAAATACGATTGAATGAATGAACAAATGTCCACATGTTTGGTTTTGTTCTCTGCCTCCCCCTTCTAGACTGTGAGCCCGTTGTTGGGTGGGGACCGTCTCTAGATGTTGCCGACTTGTACTTCCCAGGCGCTTAGTACAGTGCTCTGCACACAGTAAGCGCTCAATAAATACAATTGAATGAATGAATGAATGAATGAATGAATGAATGAGGAGATGTGCCTTCGGTAATCAATCAATCGTATTTGTTGAGCGCTTACTGTGTGCAGAGCACTGTACTAAGTAGGCTTTGAAGGGGTGGGAGCAATTGTCGGATTTGAGGAGGGAGGGCGATTAAGCATGGGCTCTGCACGGAGCGCTGTGCTAAACGCTGGGGGAGATCTAAGATGCTCAGATCGACCAAGGTCCCTGTCCCCCATGGGATTCCTGGGCTAAGAAGAGGAGCAGGAGTCTTCTCGGCATTTTACAGAGGAGGAAGCGGAGGCCACACAGCAAGACGGACCACAGCTGGAACTGGGAACACTGGGAAAAGGCCCGTTGGCCTTCTCCTCACCCCCTCCCCCGGGACTCGCTGGGAAACTCTCCCAAAGCAGGCCTTCCTTCTTTTTTTCTTTCTCTTCAAACGGCATGCGGTTAGCGCTGACTCTGTGGCAGGCACTGTACTGAGCGCCGGAGTAGACGCAAGGTAACCACGTTGGACGTAGCCCAAGTCCCACATGGGGCTCACGGCCTGAATCCCCATTTTACAGGCGAGGGAACTGAGGCCCAGGGAAGTGGCTTGCCCAAGGTCATACAGCAGACAAGTGGCGGAGCCGGGATTAGAACCCAGGTCCTCCTGAATCCCAGGCCTGGGCTCTATCCATTAGGCCACACCGCTTCTCTTGAGCGGAAATTTCGGCCCCGCTAAATTCATTCATTCATTCAATCATATTTGTTGAGCACCTATAATAATAATAATAATAACGGTACTTATTAAGCGCTTACTATGTGCAAGACACTGTTCTAAGCGCTGGGGAGGTTACAAGGTGATCAGGTTGCCCCACGGGGGGCTCACAATCTTAATCCCCATTTTCCAGATGAGGGAACTGAGGCCCAGAGAAGGCCCCCCCCCACTTTTAGACTGTGAGCCCATTATATGTTGCCAACTTGTACTTCCCAAGCGCTTAGTACAGTGCTCTGCACACAGTAAGCGCTCAATAAATACGATTGATTGATTGATTGATTGAAGTGACTTGCCCAAAGTCACACAGCTGACAATTGGCGGAGCCGGGATTCGAACCCATGAACTCTGACTCCAAAGCCCGGGCTCTTTCCACTGAGCCATGCTGCTTACTGTGCGCAGAGCGCTGTACTAAGCGCTTGACGTAAACCCGACCCGGCCTCCGGGTCCAGCTAACAGTGAGAAGCGGCCGGGGGGGATGGGAGGCCGTGGGAATCACCGCAGTGAAAACCCGGATCATTTCCCGTGGCCACCACCACCGGCTGGCCGGGGAACGTCTGGAGCTCCACGTGGGGCTGAAGCAGCGTGGCTCAGTGGAAAGAGCCCGGGCTTTGGAGTCCGTGGTCGTGGGTTCAAATCCCGGCTCTGCCAATTGTCAGCTGTGTGATCTTGGGCAAGCCACTTAACTTCTCTGGGCCTCAGTTCCCTCATCTGTGAAATGGGGGTTGACTGAGAGCCCCCTGTGGGACAACCTGATCACCTTGTAACCCCCCAGCGCTTAGAACAGTGCTTTGCACAGAGTAAGCGCTTAATAAATGCCATCATTATTATTATTATTATTATCCACCTCCTCCAGGAGGTCTTCCCTGATTGACTCCCACCTTCCCGGTCACGTCGGTCCTGGGCCACCTCTTCCAGGAGGCCTTCCCTGACCGATCCCCGCCATCCCGCCAGTCCTCAACCGCCCCCCTGATTGACCCCATCTTCCTGGTCACAGAGGTCTTCAGCCACCTCCTCCAGGGAATATAAGTAGGGACCGTCTCTCTATGTTGCCAACTTGTACTTCCCGAGCGCTTAGTACAGTGCTCTGCACACAGTAAGCGCTCAATAAATACGACTGAATGAATGAATATGTCTACCGTTTCTGCTATATCGTGCTCTACCACGAGCTTAGACAGGAAGCACTCAATAAATACAACTGATTGACCCCTCTGCAACCATCCTAATTCTATCGGTAAATCAATCGTATTTATTGGGCACTTATTATGTGCAGCGCACTGTATTAAACATTTGGGAGAGTACAATATAATACTAATTGTGGTACTTGTTATGCACTTATTATGCAACAAACACCGTTCTAAGGGCTGGGGTTGATACAAATTCATCAGGTTGGGCAAAGGCCCGATCCCCCATGGGGCTCACAGTCTCAGCAGGAGGAAGGATTGGGATCGAAGCCCCATTTTCTAGACTGTGGGCCCGCTGTTGGGTAGGGTCCGTCTCTATATGTTGCCGACTTGTACTTCCCAAGCGCTTAGTACAGTGCTCTGCACACAGGAAGCGCTCAGTAAATACGATTGAATGAATGAATTTTACAGATGGGGAAACTGGGCCACAGAAGTGACTTGCCCAGCGTCACCCGGGAGGCAAGTGGCAGAGCTGGAATATATGTTCAACCACTTTTTATATATATATATTTATAATATATAGTATAATATATAATATAATAATATAATCATAATATTAATATTGATGTTATATTAATAATATATGATAATATAATATATTATAATGTATAATTATATGCAATATAATATCATGTAATATAATATGATATTATATTATAATATGATATAATATGATATATATATAGTTTGGGCAGGGCACCTTTCTCTGCCTCCTTTTTCTTATCTGTAAAATGGGGCTAAAATCCCTGCAGTCCCCCCTCTTAGCCTGGGGGAGGGCCTGTTTCTGATCTGATAATAATAATAATGGTGTTTGTTAAGCCCACTGTTGGGTAGGGACTGTCTCTATACGTTGCCAACTTGTACTTCCCAAGCGCTTAGTACAGTGCTCTGCACACAGTAAGCACTCAATAAATACGATTGATTGATTGATTGATTAAGCGCTTACTATATATATCATTTTATATCTATATCTATATAGAGATATATAAATATATTTATATATATAGTAAGCGCTTAACAGATATGTATAGATATATTTATATCGTTTCACATATATAGGAGAAGCAGAGTGGCTTAGAGGAAAGAGCACAGACTTGGGAGTCAGAGGTCATGGGTTCAAATCCCGACTCGGCCACGTGTCTGCTGTGTGACTTTGGGCAAGTCACTTAACTTCTCTGTGCCTCAGTTCCCTCACCTGTAAAAGGGGGATTAAGACTGTGAGCCCCACGTGGGACAACCTGGTCACTTTGTATCCTCCCAAGAGCTTAGAACGGTGCTTTGCACATAGTAAGTGCCCTGCCCACAAGGAGCTTACAATCGAGATAGAGGGGGAGACAGACATTAATATTTGCAAATGCCACTATTATTATTATTATTATTATTATTATTATTATTATTATATATCCCTGGGTATATGAGTAGGTAGACCTGTTCCCTGCCCTCAAGGAGCTTACGATCGAGATAGAGGGGGGGACAGACATTAATATTCGCAAATGTCATTATTATTATTATTATTATTATATATCCCTGGGTATATCAGAGTAGGTAGACCTGTTCCCTGCCCACAAGGAGCTTACAATCGAGACAGAGGGGGAGACAGACATTAATATTTGCAAATGCCATAATTATTATTATTATTATTATTATTATTAACATTAATGGCATTTATTAAGCGCTTACTCTGTGCAAAACACTGTTCTAAGTGCTGGGAAGGTTACAAGGTGATAAGGTTGTCCCACAGGGGGCTCACGGTCTTAATCCCCATTTTACAGATGAGGTAACTGAGGCACAGAGAAGTGAAGTGACTTGCCCAAAGTCACACAGCTGACAATCGGCAGAGCCAGGATTTGAACCCATGACCTTTGACTCTAAAGTCTGGGCTCTTTCCACCGAGCCACGCTGCTTCTCTTCTATATTATTATTATATATCCCTGGGTATATCAGAGTAGGTAGACCTGTTCCGTGCCCACAAGGAGCTTACAATCGAGATAGAGGGGGAGACAGACATTAACATTTCCAAATGCCATTGTTATTATTATTGTTGTTGTTATTGTTATTATTATTATTATTATTATTATTATTTTATTATTATTATATATCCCTGGGTATACCAGAGTAGGTAGACCTGTTCCCTGCCCACAAGGAGCTTACAATCTAGATAGAGGGAGAGACAGACATTAATATTCGCAAATACAGTACAGCCTGCAGCCACCTCTTCAAGAGCCCTCCGTGACTGACACCTCACCCTGCCCCCCTGTCATTCATTCATTCATTCATTCAATGGTATTTATTGAGCGCTTACTGTGTGCAGAGCACTGTACTAAGCGCTTGGGAAATCCAAGTTGGCAACATCTAGAGACGGTCCCTACCCAACAGCGGGCTCACAGTCTCGACTTGTGCTTCCCAAGCGCTTAGTACAGTGCTCTGCACACAGTAAGCGCTCAGTAAATATGATTGATTGATTGATAGAAGGGGGAGACAGGCACAACAGCACCCTCAGCCACCTCCTCCAGGAAGCCTTCCCTGACTGAGCCCCACCTTCCTGGGAATGGTATTCTTTGTCCCCCCCTCCTCAAGGAGCCTTCCTTTTCAGGCCATCCCTCAGCCACCTCGGCCCTGATGAATTTGTTATGTCCTTGGAGAGCTTATTTATCATAGCTCTATTCTCCTTTTCAGTTACAGCGCATTCATCAGAGAAGCAGTGCGGCGCAGTAGGAAGAGCCCGGGTTTACAGTGCTCTGCACACAGTAAGCGCTCAATAAATACGATTGATTGATTGATTGATTGGGAGTCAGAGTTCATGGGTTCAAATCCCGGCTCTGCCAATTGTCAGCCGTGCGACTTTGGGCACCTCATCTGTAAAACGGGGATGAAGACTGTGAGCCCCACGTGGGACAACCTGATTAGCTTGTCTAATAATAACACTAATGGCATTTATTAAGCGCTTACTATGTGCAAAGCACTGTTCTAAGCGCTGGGAAGGTTACAAGGTGATCAGGTTGTCCCACAGGGGGCTCACAGTCTTCATCCCCATTTGACAGAGGAGGTAACTGAGGCCCAGAGAAGTGAAGTGACTTGCCCAAAGTCACCCAGATGACAAGCGGCGGAGCCGGGATTAGAACCCACGACCTCTGACTCCCAAACCCGGGCTCTTTCCGCTGAGCCACGCTGCTTTCTCTGCACCTCGCTCACCTCATCTGTAAAATGGGGATTAAGACCGCGACGTCGCCCCTCCCCATCCCGTGGGATGGGGCCTGTATCCACCCAGCGCTTAGTGGTCAGCACTCAACCGATACCATAAAAATAAAATAAAATAAACAATCCTAACAGGCCAGATGACGATGGGAAGGAGAGAGGGAGGGAGGAAGGAATGCAGTCAGAGGGCCAAAGCAGCTGTGGCCGGGTGCTCCGGCTTGGCCGAGGCGGGGGATGGAGATGGATGGGTGGGCGAGTGGTGTGGGGGTCTTCCCACCCCTGTCGCTGACACGTTCATTCATTTATTCACTCAATCGTATTTATCGAGCGCTTACTGTGTGCAGAGCACTGGACTAAGCGCTCGGGAAGTCCGAGTCAGCAACATACAGAGACGGTCCCTGTCCAACAGCGGGCTCACAGTCTAGAAGGGGGAGACAGACGACAAAACAAAACATATTAACAAAATAAAATGGAATAAGTATGTACAAATAAAATAGAGTTATAAATACGTTTAAGCATATGCATTCAATCGTATTTATTGAGCGCTTACTGTGTGCAGAGCCCTGAACTAAGCGCTTGGGAAATCCAAGTTGGCAACACCTAGAGATGGTCCCTACCCAACAGCAGGCTCACAGTCTAGAAGGGGGAGACAGATGACAAAACAAATTAACAAAATAAAATGGAATAAATATGTACAAATAAAATAGAGTTATAAATACATTTAAGCATATGCATTCATATTTATTGAGCTCTCACTGTGTGCAGAGCACTGTACTAAGCGCTTGGGAAGTCCGAGTTGGCAACATCCTAGAGATGGTCCCTACCCAACAGCAGGCTCACAGTCTAGAAGGGGGAGGCAGACGACAAAACAAAACATATTAACAAAATAAAATGGAATAAATATGTACAAATAAAATAACTGGAGTAATAAATATGTACAAACATATTCATTAAATCGTATTTATTGAGCACTTACTGTGTGCAGAGCACTGTACTAAGCGCTCGGGAAGTCCAAGTTGGCAACATCTAGAGACGGTCCCTACCCAACAGCGGGCTCACAGTACCGCACACACCATGCATGGACACACACACACACACACACACACACACACACACACACACACACACACACAAAATCCAGATTTGGTCACTTTAGGGAGAAAGACAAGAGGAGCTGCGTGGCTCAGTGAAAAGAGCCCGGGCTTTGGAGTCAGAGGTCATGGGTTCGAATCCCGGCTCCGCCACTTGTCAGCTGTGTGACTTTGGGCAAGTTACTTGACTTCTCTGTGCCTCAGTTCCCTCATCTGTAAAATGGGGATTAAGTCTGTGAGCCCCACGTGGGACAACCTAATCACTTTGTATCCTCCCCAGCGCTTAGAACAGTGCTTTGCACATAGTAAGCGCTTAATAAATGCCATTATTATTATTATTATTATGGGTTCGAATCCCGGCTCCGCCACCTGTCTGCTGTGTGACCTTGGGCAAGCCACTTCCCTTCTCTGAGCCTCAGTTCTCTCATCTGGAAAATGGGGATGGGGACTGTGAGCCCCCCGTGGGACAACCTGATCACCTTGTATCCTGCCCAGCGCTTAGAACAGTGCTTTGCACGTAGTAAGCGCTTAAGAAATGCCAACATTATTATTATTATTATTATTAAATGACTGCCAGGCAGGCGGGCGGGCCTACCTACCCACATACCCAGGCATCCTCCTCCACACATCCCGGCCACACAGGGCTGGCCCACGGTGCATTCCACGGCCCCCACCCCAACACACACACACACACACACACACACACACACACACACACACACACACACACACACCCCCATCCCGGGGGCGCGGAGGACCCGTTCTAGACCGTGAGCCCACTGTTGGGTAGGGGCCGTCTCTATATGTTGCCAACTTGGACTTCCCAAGCGCTTAGTACAGTGCTCTGCACACAGTAATTGCTCAATAAATACCATTGATTGATTGGTTGATTGATTGACCCGGGCCAGGGGTCTTGGGGAGAAAAAGACAAGGAATGTCCGGACCCCAGGGAGACACACACACACACACACTGCTTTGTTGTCTGTCTCCCCCTCCTCGCCTGTGAACCCGTTGTTGGGGAGGGACCGTCTCTATCTGTGGCCGACTTGGACTGCCCAAGCGTCTAGTCCAGTGCTCTGCACACAGTCAGCGCTCAATAAATACGACTGAATGAATCACACACACACACACACACTGCTGTGTTGTCTGCCTCCCCCTTCTAGCCTGTGAGCCCGTTGTTGGGGAGGGACCGTCTCTAACTGCGGCCGACTTGTCCTTCCCAAGCGCTCAGTTCAGTGCTCTGCACACAGTCAGCGCTCAATAAACACGATGGAATGAATCACACACACACACACACACACACACACACAGTTGTATTGTCTGTCTCCCCCTTCTAGACTGTGAGCCCACTGTTGGGTAGGGACCGTCTCTACATGTTGCCAACTTGTCCTTCCCAAGCGCTTAGTCCAGTGCTCTGCACACAGTCAGCGCTCAATAAATACGATGGAATGAATCACACACACACACACACACACACACACACACACACTGTTGTGTTGTCTGCCTCCCCCATCTAGCCGATGAGCCCGTTGTTGGGGAGGGACCGTCTCTGCGGCCGACTTGTCCTTCCCAAGCGCTCAGTCCAGTGCTCTGCACACTGGAAGCGCTCAATCAATCAATCAATCGTATTTATTGAGCGCTTACTGTGTGCAGAGCACTGTACTAAGCTCTGGGGAAGTACAAGTTGGAGTACAAGTACAAGCTCAATAAATGCAATTGAATGAATCACACACACACACACACACACACACACACACACAGTGTTGTGTTGTTTGTCTCCCCCTTCTAGCCTGTGAGCCCGCTGTTGGGTAGGGACCGTCTCTAGATGTTGCCAACTTGTCCTTCCCAAGCGCTTAGTCCAGTGCTCTGCACACAGTCAGCGCTCAAGAAATACGATGGAATGAATCACCCACCCCCCCACACACACACACACTGTTGTATTGTCTGCCTCCCCCTTCTAGCCTGTGAGCCCGTTGTTGGGGAGGGACCGTCTCTGCGGCCGACTTGTCCTTCCCAAGCGCTCAGTCCAGTGCTCTGCACACAGTCAGCGCTCAATAAATACGATGGAATGAATCACACACACACACACACACACACACACACACACACACACACACACACACTGTGGTGTTGTCCGTCTCCCCCTTCTAGCCTGTGAGCCCGTCGTTGGGGAGGGACCGTCTCCAACTGCGGCCGACTTGTCCTTCCCAAGCGCTCAGTCCAGTGCTCAGCACACAGTCAGCGCTCAATAAATACGATGGAATGAATCACACACACACACACACACACACACACACACACACACACACACACACACTGCTGTGTTGTCCGCCTCCCCCTTCTAGCCTGTGAGCCCGTCGTTGGGGAGGGACCGTCTCCAACTGCGGCCGACTTGTTCTTCCCAAGCGCTCAGTCCAGTGCTCTGCACACAGTCAGCGCTCAATAAATACGGTGGAATGAATGACCCACGCACACACACACAGGGACACACACACACACACACACACAGGGACACACACATATATAAAGGCACACACATATATAAAGGCACACACATTTTCTTTGTGTGTCTCTCTCTCTCTCTCTCTCTTTCTCTCTCTCTCTCTGTGTGTGTGTGTGGCCCCTTACCTCCATCATTGGGGGAGGGGGAGGGGGCGGGGGGTGGGAGGGAAACCATGGACAGACCCTCCCCCCCATCCCCATCCCCTCCCCCCCACCGACCACCCTAACAGCCCCCCGCCCCCCGGCCGGGTTGGGCCCCCCCAGGATGGTGGGGAGGGGTTTGGGGGGCTTTCTCACCGCGGTGGAGCCGGAGGAGGAGGCGATGTAGACGCGGATGACCATGGTGGCCCGGGTTCGGGGGAGCGGGCTAGACGCCCACCGGCGGGCCCACCCCCTCCCCAAACCGGGACCCCCCCCCGGGAGACGCCCCCGACCACCGACCACCGACCGAGAGAGCGCAGAGGGGCCCAGGGAGGCCGGAGGAGGAGCTGGGATGGGGATGGGGATGGGGATGGGAATGGGAATGGGGGTGGGACGCGACAGGGGGGAGGGGAGGGTCTCCCGAGCACCGCCCCCACCCCAGCAACGTCACTCACTCACTCACTCACACATTCAGCCATTCCATCGTCTTCATGGAGCGCCTACTATGTGCACAGCACTGGACTGAGCGCTTGGGAAGGACAAGTCGGCCACAGGCAGAGGCGGTCCCTCCCCAGCAACGGGCTCGCAGTCTAGAAGGGGGAGACGGACAACAAAACAGAACAAGTAGAATGTGTCTAGTTGTTCAATCAATCAATCAACCGTATTTATTGAGCGCTTACTATGTGCAGAGCACTGTACTAAGCGCTTGGGAAGTACAAATTGGCAACACATAGAGACAGTCCCTACCCAACAGTGGGCTCACAGTCTAAAAGACTGTAGTTGTTGTTAGACTATACTCTCCCAAGCGCTTGGTACAGTACCTGGCACACAGGAGACACCTAACAACAAAACAAAACACGCAGACAGGTGTCCAGATCGTCAGAACAGATAGAATTATAGCTATATTCATTCATTCCATCGTATTTATTGAGCGCTTACTGTGTGCAGAGCACTGGACTGAGCAGTTGGACAGTCCAACTGGACCCCAGACAGAGACAGTCCCTGCCCCAACACGGACTCACGTTCCAGAAGGGGAGTTCATTCCTTCATCTAGTCAATCATATTTATTGAGCGCTTACAGTGTGCAGAGCACTGTACTAAGCGCTTGAGAAGTAGAAGTCGGCAAAATAGGAAGACGGGCCCTACCCAACAACGGGCTCACTGTCTAGAAGGGGGAGACAGACAACAAAACAAGACATGTAGACAGGTGTCAAAATCATCATTAGTGTCCAAGAACCGACTGGGGAATTCATTCATTCATTCAATTGTGTTTATTGAGCAATAAATACGATTGATTGATTGATTGAGCACTTACTGTGTGCAGAGCACTGTACTAAGCCCCTGGGAAGTACAAGTTGGCAACATATAGAGACGGTCCCTACCCAACAGTGGGCTCACAGTCTAGAAGGAGGAGACGGACTACAAAACAAAACATATGAACAAAACAAAATAAATAGAATAAATATGTGCAAGTAAAATAGAGTCATTCATTCATTCATGCATTCAATCGTATTTATTGAGCGCTTACTGTGTGCAGAGCACTGTACTAAGCGCTTGGGAAGTACAAGTCAGCAACATCTAGAGACGGTCCCTACCCAACAGCGGGCTCACAGTCTAGAAGGGGGAGACAGACAACAAAACAAAACATAATGAACAAAATAAATAGAATAAATATGTGCAAGTAAAATAGAGTAATTCATTCATTCATTCATGCATTCAATCGTATTTATTGAGGGCTTACTGTGTGCAGAGCACTGGACTAAGCGCTTGGGAAGTACAAGTCAGCAACATCTAGAGACGGTCCCTACCCAACAGCGGGCTCACAGTCTAGAAGGGGGAGCTGGACAACAAAACAAAACATATGAACGAAATAAAATAAATAGAATAAATACGTACAAGGAAAATAAATAGAGTAATTCCCAGGAGGCTACAGACTTCCAGCCCGTTGGGTGTCACCAAGCCCACTTTTTAGGATGAGACCCCCCCAACACACATTTCTCTGGGTGGAGGTGCCTGGAACATAGTGCTCTGCACACAGTGGACTGGAGGCTCCTTGAGGGCAGGGATCATGTCTATCACATGGATAGAGCACAGGTCTAGGAGTCAAAAGGTCATTAATTAATTCATTCAATCGTATTTATTGAGCACCTACTGTGCACAGAGCACTGTACTAAGTGCTTGGGAAGTCCAAGTTGGCAACATATAGAGACGGTCCCTACTCAACAGTGGGCTCACAGTCTAGAAGAGGGAGACAGACATAAAAACAGAACAAAACAAGTAGACAGGCATCAGTAGCATTAATATAAATAAATGGAATTATAGCTACATATGCATCAAAACAAGTAAACAGGTATCAATATAAATGAAAAAGAATTATAGATATATACATATATACATAAGTGCTGTGGGGAGGGGAGGAGCGAAGGGCAAAGGGAGCGAGTGGAGGTGATGAGGAAGGGAGGGGGAACTGAGAAAAAGGGGGCTTAGTCTGGGAAGGCCTCTTGGAGGAGGAGAGCCTTCGGTAGGGCTTTGAAGGGAGGAAGAGAGCTAGTTTGGCCGATGTGCGGAGGGAGGGCATTCAGGGCCAGGGGGAGGATGTGGGCCGGGGGTCGATGGTGGGACGGGCGAGAATGAGGCCCAGTGAGGAGGTGAGCGTCAGCAGAGGAGCAGAGGGTGCGGGCTGATCTGGAGAAGGAAAGAAGGGAGGTGAGGTAGGAGGGGGCGAGGTGATGGACAGCCTTGAAGCCGAGAGTGAGGAGTTTTTGCCTGATGAGTAAGTTGACAGGAAACCACTAGAGATTTTTGAGGAGGGGGGTGACACGCCCTGAACATTTCTGTACAAAGATGATCCGGGCAGCGGCGTGAAGTATGGATTGAAGCGGGGAGAGACAGGAGGATGGGAGATCAGAGAGGAGGCTGATGCAGTAATCCAGTCGGGAGAGGATGAGAGACTGAACCAGCAAGGGAGCGGTTTGGATGGAGAGGAAAGGGCGGATCTTGGCAGTGTTGCGGAGGTGAGACCGGCAGGTTTTGATGACGGATTGGATGTGAGGGGTGAACGAGACAGCGGAGTCGAGGGTGACGCCGAGGTTGCAGGTCTGTGAGACGGGAAGGATGGTAGTGCCGTCTACAGTGCCATCTACAGTGATGGGAAAGTCAGGGAGAGGGCAGGGTTTGGGAGGAAAGACAAGGAGTTCAGTCTTGGACATGTTGAGTTTTAGGTGGCGGGCAGACATCCAGATGGAGATGTCCTGAAGGCAGGAGGAAATGCGAGCCTGGAGGGAGGGAGAGAGAGCAGGGGCAGAGATGGAGATCTGGGTGTCATCAGCGTAGAGATGATAGTTGAAGCTGTGGTACTTCTTGGTCCCCTTCTAAACTGAACCTTGAGGGACCCCTACAGTTACACACACATAGACACACTCATATAAACATGTACTCGCAGACTTGTACGCAGTCACACATTCACACTTGCAATCAAACCCACAGAGATTCATTCAGTCGTATTTATTGAGCACTAACTGCGTGCAGAGCACTGTACTAAGCGCTTGCAAACAAACATAAGACACACACAAGCACAAACACAGCCGCACAAACACCCCCACAGACAGACCATCACCAAGACCCACACAGAGACACACGGGCACAAGATCCCGGCAGATGAGCTCACACAGACACAAAGACACATCATCGGTAAGACCCACCCCAACTCACAGTCCCACAGATGCACAAACACAGTCCCGCCTTCACAACATGGCTAAAATCCATCCTTTCCTCTCCCTCCAAACCGTGGCTCAGGGGAAAGAGCACAGGCTTTGGAGTCAGAGGTCAGGGGTTCAAATCCCGGCTCCTCCAACTGTCAGCTCTGTGACTTTGGGCAAGTCACTTAACTTCTCTTGCCCTCAGTTACCTCATCTGTAAAATGGGGATTCAGACTGTGAGGCCCCTCATGGGACAACCTGATCACCTTGTAACCTCCCCAGTGCTTAGAACAGTGCTTTTATTCTATTCTATTCTATTCAATCGTATTTATTGAGCGCTTACTGTGTGCAGAGCACTGTACTAAGCGCTTGGGAAGTACAAGTTGGCAACATATGTGCTTTGCACATAGTAAGAGCTTAACAAATACCATCATTATTATTTTAGAGAAGCAGCGTGGCTCAGTGGAAAGAGCCTGGGCTTTGGAGTCAGAGGTCATGTGTTCAAATCCTGAACACATGAGAGCCTTACCGAGGGCACATCTCCTCCAAGGGGCCCTCCCAGACTAAGGTGATCAGGTTGTCCCACAGGGGGCTCACAGTATTAATCCCCGTTTTACAATTGAGGTAACTGAGGCATTTATTAAGCGCTTACTATGTGCTTACTATGTACTGTTCTAAGTGCTGGGGAGGTTACAAGGTGATCAGGTTGTCCCACAGGGGGCTCACAGTATTAATCCCCATTTGACAGTTGAGGTAACTGAGGCCCAGAGGAGTTAAGTGACTTGCCCAAGGTCACACAGCTGACAATTGGAGGAGCCGGGATTTGAACCCATGACCTCTGACTCCAAAGCCCAGGCTCTTTCCACCGAGCCACGCTGCTTCTCACTGTTCTGAGCTCTGGGGAGGTTACAAGGTAATCAGGTTGCCCTATGCAGGGCTCACTGTCTTTTCCCCATTTTACAAATGAGGTAAGTGAGGCAAAGAGAATACCATTATTATTATGTCATTATTAATCATCATCATCATCAATCGTATTTATTGAGCGCTTACTGTGTGCAGAGCACTGTACTAAGCGCTTGGGAAGTACAAATTGGCAACACATAGAGACAGTCCCTACCCAACAGTGGGCTCACAGTCTAAAAGGGGGAGACAAAACCAGACATACTACAAAATAAAATAGAATAGATATGTACAAGTAAAGTAAATAGAGTAATAAATATGTACAAACATGCATACATATATATAGGTGCTGTGGGGAAGGGAAGGAGGTAAGGTGGGGGGGATGGAGAGGGGGCGAGGGGGAGAGGAAGGAAAGAACTCAGTCTGGGAAGTCCTCCTGGAGGAGGTGAAATCCTCATCCTGGCCTTCCCAGACTGATCCCCCGTTTTCCTCTCCTCCTCCCCATTATTAATAATAATTCATAATTCATTCATTCAATCCTATTTATTGAGAGATGATTTTGTGCAAAGCACTGTACTAAGAACTTGGGAGAGTACACCATAACATCAAACACCTTCCCTGCCCACAGTGAGCTCACAGTCTAGGGGAGGGGACAGATATCGATATAAATAGATACATGGATAATATCAATAAATTATCAATAAATGTATTACAAAGACATTCCCACACACCCAGTCCAGAGGTCAAGCAGGCTAGTAGGAGCAGGATCTGAGCTCATCAGTGACTTCCATCCAGGAACCAGATTCCCATTTCGGAGCATCTTGGCATAGTAGACAGAGCCCTGGCTTAGGAGTCAGAAGGTTGTGGGTTCTAATCCTGGCCTTCCCAGACTGATCCCCCGTTTTCCTCTCCTCCTCCCCATCCCCCCCATCCTACCTCCTTCCCCTCCCCATAGCACCTGGATATATGTTTGTACAGATTTATTACTCTATTTTACTTGTACATATTTACTATTTCTTTTGTTAATGATGTGCATTCGGCTTTAATTCTATTTGTTCTGACGATTTTGCACCTGTCTCCATGTTTTGTTTCGTTGTCTGTCTCCCCCTTCTGTGCACACAGCAAGTGCTCAATAAATACAGTTGAATGAATGAGTGTGAGTCTGTTGTAGCAACATGGCTCAGTGGAAAAGAGCCTGGGCTTTAAAGTCAAAGGTCATGGGTTCAAATCCCGTCTCTGCCAATTGCCAGCTGGGTGACTTTGGGCAAGTCACTTCACTTCTCTGTGCCTCAGTTGCCTCATCTGTAAAATGGGGATTAAAACTGTGAGCCCCCCGTGGGACAACCTGATCATCTTGTAACCTCCCCAGCGCTTAGAACAGTGCTTTGCACATAGTAAGTGCTTAATAAATGCCATTATTATTATTAGGGGCCGTCTCTATATGTTGCTGACTTGTACTTTCCAAGCGCTTTCTACAGTGCTCTGCACACAGTGAGCGCTCAATAAATATGATTGATTGAATGAATGAATAATCATGTCTGCTGTGTGAACCCTGGGCACGTTACTTTGCTTCTCCGGGCCTCAGTTCCCTCATCTGTAAAATGGGGATTAAGACCGTGAGCCCCGTGTGGGACGGGGATGGTGTCCAACCCACTTATCTTGTACCTACACCAGCGCTTAGAACAGTGCCTGGCGCATAGAAAGCGCTTAACAAATAAAAATGATTATTTATTTTTATTACCCTGCAACCATGGAGGAAATGCCACGGAAAGTGCCCGCTTTGTCTACAGTGGTGGTGGGGGCTGAAAAAGAGAGGGTGGGTGGAAGGGTTCCCCTTTTCCCCATCCCACCATGTCCAGCCACAGGGGACTGTTTGGCCTTCTCAAAGGACCCACGCCCCCTCCCAGAATCCCAGGAAACATAATAATAATAATAATAATAATAATAATAATAGCATTTATTAAGCGCTTACTATGTGCAAAGCCCTGTTCTAAGCGCTGGAAAGGTTACAAGGTGATCAGGTTGTCCCACGGGGGGCTCACAGTCTTCATCCCCATGTTACAGATGAGGGAACTGAGGCCCAGAGAAGTGAAGTGACTTGCCTGGTCCGGACCCCCTCATCCAAGCCGATCCCCTCCCCACCAAAGCCGTGCTTCCCCAAAGATAATAATAGTTGCATTTATTAAGCGCTTACTATGTGCAAAGTACTGGTCTAAGCGCTGGGGAGGTTACAAGGTGATCAGGTTGTCCCACGTGGGGCTCACAGTCTTCATCCCCATTTTCCAGATGAGGGAACTGAGGCCCAGAGAAGTGAAGTGACTTGCCCAAAGTCACCCAGCTGGCAATTGGCGGAGCTGGGGTTCGAACCCACGACCTCTGACTCCAAAGCCTGGGCTCTTTCCACTGAGCCAACAACATTTCCCGGGGACCCTTTTAGACTGTGAGCCCACTGTTGGGTCGGGACTGTCTCTATATGTTGCCAACTTGTACTTCCCAAGCGCTTAGTACAGTGCTCTGCACACAGTAAGTGCTCAATAAATACGATTGATGATGATGATGATGATGACCCTGACCCCTCCCCGCCAGCAACCCCCTGACCCCTGAACCCCGTGGGGGGAGATCTGTTTCTGGGCCAGGAAGGGTGGACAGACAACTGAGCATGACGTTCAGCATGGTGTGGTGGCCAGAGCCCAGGCTTGAGAGTCCGAAGTTCATGGGTTCTAGTCCCGGCTCCGCCACTCGTCTGCTTTGTGACCTTGGACGAGTCACTTCACGTCTCTGGGCCTCAGTTACCTCATCTGTAAAATGGGGATTGAGACTACGAGCCCCATGTGGGAGCCTACGAGCCCGCTTCAAAGCCTCAAGGTGGATGAGTCACTTCACGTCTTTGGGCCTCAGTTACCTCATCTGTAAAATGGGGATTGAGCCTACGAGCCCCATGTGGGAGACTACGAGCCCGCTTCAAAGCCTACACTCCTCCAAGAGGCCTTCCCTGACTAAGCCCTGACTAAGCCCTCCTCCCCACCTTTTTCTCCCACTCCCTCTGCGTCACCCTAACTTGCTCCCCTTGTTCTTCCCCCTTCCCAGCCCCACAGCACTTGTGTACGTGCCTGTAATTTATATTATTTATTTATTTATCATTATTATTTATTTATTTATTATTATTATTTATTATATATTGTATTATATTTATTATATATAATAAATATATTTGTTATATATTAATATTATATAATATTATTATATATTATATATATTGTGTGACCTTGGGCAAGTCACTTAACTTCTCTGAGCCTCAGTTACCTCATCTGTAAAATGGGGATTAAGACTGTGAGCCCCATGTGGGACAACTTAATCGCCTTGTATCCACCCCCAGCGCTTAGAACAGTGCTCTGCACATAGTAAGCACTTAACAAATGCCATTATTATTATTATTATTATTATTATTATTATTATATAATTATTTATTATTATTATTAATTTATTTATCTTACGTATGCATATCTATTCTATTTATTTTATTTCGTCAGTATGTTTGGTTTTGTTCTCTGCCTCCCCCTCCTAGACTGTGAGCCCGCTGTTGGGTAGGGACCGTCTCTATGTGTTGCCGACTTGTACTTCCCAAGCGCTTAGTACAGTGCTCTGCACACAGTAAGCGCTCAATAAATACGATAGATTGATTGATTGATTGATTGACAGGGACTGTGTCCAAACTGATTTGCTTGTATTGACCCCAGCGTTTAGTACAGGGCCTGGCACTTAGTAAGCGCTTAACAAACACCATCATCATTATTATTATGTGCGAATGAACCAAACCCGGCCAGGTTCCTTTTCCTGAAAACGGCACTGCTGGCTGGGCACCCAGTGGGTGCAGAGCGCTGTCCTGGTCGCCTTCTGTGTGTAGAGAGCTGTACTGGGCACCTTCACAGTTCAGAGTGTTGTACTGGGCATCTACTGTGTGCAGAGCGCTATACAGGTTGCTTACTATGTGCAACGCACTGTTCTGGGCCCCTCATCATCATCAATCGTATTTATTGAGTGCTTACTGTGTGCAGAGCACTGTACAAAGCGCTTGGGAAGTCCAAGTTGGCAACATATAGAGACGGTCCCTACCCGACAGTGGGCTCACAGTCTAAAAGGGGGAGACGGAGAACGAAACCAAACATACTAACAAAATAAAATAAATAGAATAGATATGTACAAGTAAAATAAATAGAGTAATAAATATGTACATAAATAAATAAATAAATAGGCCCCAAGTGTGTCCAGAGCGCTGCACCTCCTTGCTGACCTCCCAGCCTCCTGTCTCTCCCCACTCCAGTCCGTACTTCCTTCTGCGGCCCGGATCATTTTCCTACAAAAACGTTTAGGGCACATCATCCTGGTCTTCAAAGAACTCCAGGGGCTGCCCATATATGTATATCTGTATATCTGTATATACATATATATATATATATATATACACACACATATATCTGTATATACCTGTATATATGTATCACCTGTATATATGTATATCACCTGTATATATGTATATATGTTTGTACGTATTTGTTACTCTATTTATTTATTTATTTTACATGTACATATCTATTCTATTTATTTATTTTGTTAGTATGTTTGGTTTTGTTCTCTGTCTCCCCCTTTTAGACTGTGAGCCCACTGTTGGGTAGGGACCGTCTCTATATGTTGCCAACTTGGACTTCCCAAGCGCTTAGGACAGTGCTCTGCACACAGTAAGCGCTCGATAAATACGACTGAATGAATGAATGAATAGGGACCGTCTCTATATGTTGCCAACCTGTACTTCCCAAGCGCTTAGTACAGTGCTCTGCACCCAGTAAGTGCTCAATAAACACGATTGAGTAATAATAATGGCATTTATTAAGCGCTTACTATGTGCAAAGCACTGTTCTAAGCACTGGGGAGGTTACGGGGTGATCAGGTTGTCCCATGGGGGGCTCACAGTCTTAATCCCCATTTTACAGTTGAGTTAACTGAGGCCCAGAGAAGTTAAGTGACTTGCCCAAAGTCACACAGCTGACAATTGGCGGAGGGGGATTTGAACCCATGACCTCTGACTCCAAAGCCTGGGCTCTTTTCCATTGAGCCACGCTGGGAGGGAAGGAGGGAGGTAAAGAAGGAAGGAAGGAAGGAGGGAAAGAGGGAGGGAGGGAGGGAAGGAAGGAAGAAAGGAGGAAAGGAGGGAAGAATGGAGGGAGGAAAGGAAATCAATCAATCAATCAATCGTATTTATTGAGCGCTTACTATGTGCAGAGCACTGTACTAAGCGCTTGGGCAGTCCAAGTTGGCAACATATAGAGACAATCCCTACCCAACAGTGGGCTCACAATCTAAAAGGGGGAGACGGAGAACAAAACCAAACATACTAACAAGATAAAATAAATAGAATAGATATGTACAAGCAAAATAAATAAATAAATAGAGTAATAAATATGTACAAACATATATACATATATACAGGTGCTGTGGGGAAGGGAAGGACGTAAGATGGGGATGAAGGTCAAGGCTACCCTCTGGAGAAATTCTGTAGTAATAACAATAATGGCACTAATTGTGGTATTTCATTCATTCAATCGTATTTATTGAGCACTTACTGGGTGCAGAGCAATCAATCAATCAATCAATCAATCGGATTTATTGAGCGCTTACTGTGTGCAGAGCACTGTACTAAGCGCTTGGGAAGTACAAGTTGGCAACATATAGAGACGGTCCCTACCCAACAGAGGGCTCACAGTCTAGAAGTAGTGTATTAAGCATTGGAAAGTACAACTGGACAACAGTAGAGACAGCAATAGGCTCACAGTCTAGAAGCAGGGAGACAGACAACAAGACAAAACAAGTAGACAGGCATCAATAGCATCAAAATAGATAAACAGAATTATAGATAGAGACACATCATTAATAAAATAAATAGAATAATAAATATGTACATATATACACAAGTGTTGTGGGGAGGGGAAGGGGGTAGAGCAGAGGGAGGGAGTAGGGGCGATGGGGAGGGGAGGAGGAGCAGAGGAAAAGGGGGGGCTCAGTCTGGGAAGGCCTCCTGGAGGAGGTGAGCTTTAAGTGGGGCTTGAAAGGGGAAAGAGAGCTAGTTTGGTGGATGTGAGGAGGGAGGATATTCCAGGCCAGGGGGAGGACGTGGGCCGGGGGTCGACGGTGGGACAGGCGAGAATGAGGCCCCGTGAGGCCCTTCCCCACAGCACCTGTATATATATATATACATGTTTGTACATATTTATTACTCTATTTATTTATTTATTTTACTTGTATCTATCTATTCTATTTATTTTATTTTGTTAGTATGTTTGGTTTTGTTCTCTGTCTCCCCCTTCTAGACTGTGAGCCCACTGTTGGGTAGGGACTGTATATGTTGCCAACTTGGAATCCCAAGCGCTTAGTACAGTGCTCTGCACATAGTAAGTGTTCAATAAATACGATTGATTGATTGATTGATTGATTGACTGTCTCTATATGTTGCCAACTTGGACTTCCCAAGTGCTTAGTACAGTGCTCTACACACAGTAAGCGCTCAATAAATACGATTGATTGATTGATTGATTGAGGAGGTTAGCGGAGGCAGAGGAGCGGAGGGCACAGGCTGGGCTGGAGAAGGAGAGAAGGGAGGTGAGTTAGGAGGGAGTGAGGGGATGGACAGCCTTGAAGCCGAGAGTGAGGAGTTTTTGCTTGACAAGCAAAAACTATTTCTTAAGCACTTTAAGTATTAAGCACTTTATACTTAATATCACCATCATCATCATCAGTCGTATTTATTGAGTGCTTACTGTGTGCAGAGCACTGTACTAAGCGCTTGGGAAGTCCAAGTTGGCAACATATAGAGACAGTCCCTACCCAACAGTGGGCTCACAGTCTAAAAGAGTGGGCTCACAGTCTAAAAGTCTATTACTAATAGTAATACTGTACTTAGTACTTAGCAATACTGTTAAGCATTTGTTAAGCACTTAGAATGCGCTAAGCAATCTTCTAAGCACGGGGGTAGATAGAAGGTAGTCAGGTTGGACACAGTCCCTGTCCCCCAAGGGACTCCCAGTCTTAATCCCCATTTTATAGATGAGGTAATGGAGGCCCAGAGAAGTGAAATGACTTGCTCAGGGTCACACAGCAGACATGTGGCAGAGGCAGGATTAGAACCCAGATCCTCTGGCTCGCAGGTCGGTGCTTTTTCCTACTAGATGGCATTGCTCCATCCCTTCGCCCCCTCCTAGCTCACCTCCCTTCTTTCCTTCTCCATCCCAGCCCGCACCCTCCGCTCCTCTGCCACCGCTCACCTCCTCACTGGGCCTCGTTCTCGCCTGTTCCGCCATCATCCCCGGGCCCACGTCCTTCTCCTGGCCTGAAATGCCCTCCCTCCACACATCCTCCAAACTAGCTCTTTTCCTCCCTTCAAATCCCTACTGAGAGCTCACCTCCTCCAGGAGGCCTTCCCACACTGAGCTCCCCTTTTCCTCTCCCCCTCCCCATCCCCCCCGCCCTACCTCCTTCCCCTCCCCACAGCACCTTTATATATGTTTGTACAGATTTATTTTACTTGTACCTATTTACTATTCTATTTATTTTGTTAATGATGTGCATCTAGCTTTACTTCTATTTATTGTGATGACTTGACACCCGTGCCCATGTTTTGCTTTTTTTTGTCTGTCTCCCCCTTCTAGACTGTGAGCCCGTTGTTGGGTAGGGACCGTCTCTAGATGTTGCCGACGTGTACTTCCCAAGGGCTCTGCACACAGTAAATGCTCAATAAATACGATTGAATGAATGAATGAATGCTCCCTGTGTGTCTGGGAGAGCCGCAAATTTTACACTAAAAGCCACTGCTACCTTATGAAGCAGCCTGGCTTAGTGAATAGAGCCCGGGCTTGGGAGTCGGAGGTCATGGGTTCTAATCCCTGCTCCGCCACTTGTCTGCTGTGTGACTCTGGGCAAGTCACTTCACTTCTCTATGTCTCAGCTCCCTCATCTATAAAATGGGGATTAAGACAGTAAGCCCTTTGTGGGACAGGGACTGTGTCCAGCCCAATTATTTTGTATTTATCCCAGCACTTAGAAAGGTGCCTGGCTCTTAGTAAGTGCTTAACAAATACCATAATAATAATTATTATTACTTTCAGATTCAGCTTGGGGGCCACTCCGGTCCCTAGCTCTTCTTCTGCTGGGTTTGTGCCAGTCGATACATCAATCAGTCATATTTATTG